>NW_012107108.1:1179532-1180264 GCF_000951045.1 Mandrillus leucophaeus | reverse complement strand
CTTCTTGTACTCAGTGCCTCAGTCCATTCAGGCTGCTATCACAAATTGCCATAGACTGGGCAGCTTAGAAACCACAGGAATTTATTGCTCATGGTTATAGAAACTGAAAATCCCAAAGCCTCAGCAGGTTCAGTGTCTGATGAGGGACAGTTTCTTGGTCCATAGATGGTCATCTTTTTGCTGTGTCTTCTTATGATGGACGGGAGAAAGGAGTCCTCTGGTAATTTAAGGGCATTAGTCTCATTCACAAGGTCTCCACCCTCATGACCCAACACGTCTCAAAGGCCCCGCATCCTAAAATCATTAGCTTGGGGGTTACATTTCAACATGGGAGTTTTTTGAGGGACACAAACATTCCATCTTAGCTCTGAGCATAAGGCATTGACATTCATCCAAGTTGCGGATGCATCAGTAGTTCTTTCCGTTTTGTCTTATTTTACTGTATCGTTCCGTTTACTGCTGAGTCTCAGATGCCACAGTTCACCTGCTGAGGGATATTTTGATTGTTTCCTATCATTAGCTGTTATAATGGAGCTGTTACGTGAGCATTCTAACGTAGGCCTTTGTGTAGAGATGTTTTTATTTTCTTGGGTAAATATCTAAGGAATAGAGTTGCTGGGACTTTTGATATTTTTAACTATATAAAAAACTACCCAACCCACCATTTTCCAAAGTAGTTCTACCGTTTTGACTGCCACCAGCAATGTATTCATTTTCCAGTGGCTCCACAGC
>NW_012107108.1:1143833-1179482 GCF_000951045.1 Mandrillus leucophaeus | reverse complement strand
TTTTTTTTTTTTTTTAAAGTAAACTGTAATGATATCTCTTAAATATTTTCTCAATTGATGGAGACTTAACGTGCTTGTAGACTGCCATCGGGATTGAAGAATACGTTGATATCGATGTTGGATGTAAAGATACCATGTCCCACCTCTTCTTTGACTGCTTCAACCTCAGTAGAAACCCCTGCTCCTGCAGTTTTTCTCCCAGTGCCTTTTTCAGCCTGTAGATTGTTAGGATCAGTACCAGGTCTCCTCTCGGGGAGCCGGAGCAGGAGACTGCAGACTGACTTGAATGCCGTGGAAGGAGCCCTTTCTGCCCTCCTGGGAATGACATGGTCCTTTCTCTTCATTCAGCCTAGGATACATGTATTTTAAGAACTACATTTCAATACATTTGTTGTCTTCATTTTAAAATAAAAATTTAGAACTTCTGCAGTAGGTGATGTTGAAGTACACTATTTATTTGAACTGAATATACTGAATAAGAGTTTATGGAAAGTGTCTATTATTCTGAGCATGCATGTGGTCAAATGTTTTAAACCTTTTAAAATAAAACCACCTCACCGGGGCTAATTTAGATACATTAAAATACACGCATTTAAGGGTACAGCTTCATGAGATTTGACACGTTTATATCTGTGTAACTACCCGAGACTGGACATGTTTATATCCGTATAACTACCACTAAAATCAAGGTATAGAACATTTCCCCTCTCCAAAAATTTCCTTCATGTTTTTTCAGAGTTAACCCCCTTATTTCCAGCTCCAGACAATCACTGACTGGTGTTACACTGGTGTGAATCTGCTTTGCCTGTTCTAGAGTTTAATGTGTTTGGCTTCATGCAGGATGACCCTTCTGTGTCTGACTTCTTGTACTCAGTGCCTCAGTCCATTCAGGCTGCTATCACAAATTGCCATAGACTGGGCAGCTTAGAAACCACAGGAATTTATTGCTCATGGTTATAGAAACTGAAAATCCCAAAGCCTCAGCAGGTTCAGTGTCTGATGAGGGACAGTTTCTTGGTCCATAGATGGTCATCTTTTTGCTGTGTCTTCTTATGATGGACGGGAGAAAGGAGTCCTCTGGTAATTTAAGGGCATTAGTCTCATTCACAAGGTCTCCACCCTCATGACCCAACACGTCTCAAAGGCCCCGCATCCTAAAATCATTAGCTTGGGGGTTACATTTCAACATGGGAGTTTTTTGAGGGACACAAACATTCCATCTTAGCTCTGAGCATAAGGCATTGACATTCATCCAAGTTGCGGATGCATCAGTAGTTCTTTCCGTTTTGTCTTATTTTACTGTATCGTTCCGTTTACTGCTGAGTCTCAGATGCCACAGTTCACCTGCTGAGGGATATTTTGATTGTTTCCTATCATTAGCTGTTATAATGGAGCTGTTACGTGAGCATTCTAACGTAGGCCTTTGTGTAGAGATGTTTTTATTTTCTTGGGTAAATATCTAAGGAATAGAGTTGCTGGGACTTTTGATATTTTTAACTATATAAAAAACTACCCAACCCACCATTTTCCAAAGTAGTTCTACCGTTTTGACTGCCACCAGCAATGTATTCATTTTCCAGTGGCTCCACAGCTTCACCAGCACTTGGTATTTTCTCTCTTTTCAATTGTAATAATTCTAGTGGATGTGAAATGGAATCTTCCTGTAGTTTAAATATGAATTTCCCTGAAGTCTAATGACACGGAGCATCTTTTTATGTGGTTATTGGCCTTTCATATATCTGTTTGCATGTAGTGTCTGTTCAAGTCTTTTACCCATATTTTATTTATATGTCTTTTAAGAAATTTGTTGACATATCTAATTTGTTGAATGTATTGGCATAAAGTTGTTCATAATATCCCCTTGTTAACTCCTTAAAGCCCTTGGCATTAGTGATGTTGTCCTCTTCTTTATCCCTGATTTGATAATTTGTGTCTTTCTTCTCTCTTGTCTTTTCTTAATCAATCTAAGCATTTGCCAACTTTATTAATCTTTTAAAAGAACCAGTGTCATAGTGACTGTGGGACTGAATGAAGGGGGACGAATGCAGAAATGAAGACAATGAAAAAAGGATTTGTTTTAAAGAAGGGATCGGGGGCTCCTTGCTTCTAATGAGCAAAGGCCGCCCTGAGCTTCTACAGCCCTTTGTATTTACTGGGTAGAAAGAGCAGGGCGGAGGAGGTAACAGTTCGTCAGCTGCTTGGTCTATCGCAGGTTCACATGATTGCTCACAGGCTTCAGATGTGCCTGATCACAAGTAACACTGGGCTTGGGGCGTGACTGCCTGCAGCACTCCTTCTGGGCAGCCGCAGTTTGCCAGTTTGCCAACATCCTGCTCGCATGAGAACAGCTTGCTGTTTACTCCTGTAGCCTCCAGTGGTACACTGAGTTCATCACGACCCTCATTCTTTCGGCCTCCAACAAACCAGCTTTCGGTTTCACTGATTTTTCTCTGTTGTTTTGGTTTTCTATGTCATCAGGTTTTTTCTTCTATCTTTATTCTTTCATTTCTTCTTCTTGGGAATAATTTGTTCCTTTTTTCTAGTTTTCTAGTTTTTTAGAGGTGGTAGCTTAGAGAATTGACTTTAGACTTTTCTTCTTTTATAATATAAGCATTAAAAAATATATTTATATATATCACTTTAAGCACTGCTTTGCCGCATTCCACACATTCTAGTATGTTGTGACTTTATCATCAAGTTTAAAATATTTGCAAGCTTTCCTTATGTTTTTCTCTGAGTCATGGGTTATTTAGAAATGTGTTGCTTAATTTCCAAATATTTAACAAACTTAAAATAACTTGTTATTTTTTATTTCAGTCAGAAAATTAAGTTCACGATACCAATAGTTCTAAATGTACTGAGATTTAAATAGCAGTAAATAGAGGTATGTCCCATCTTGGTGAATTTACCACATGCAAATGAAAAAAAATGTGTGCTATGCTGTCAACTAGGTCAATATTTGATAGCATTATGAATATTCATTATCCTTACTGACTTAAAGGCTACTTCTATCAATTTTCAAAAGAAAAGCGTTGAAATCTATTTCTTCTCAAAGTTTTGTTAGTTTTTGCTGCATACATTTTGAAGTTGTATTATTAGGTTTGTACATATTTATGATATATGTTCTTGATAAATTTATTCTTTGTCATTATGAAATATGTCTTTTTATTGCTAATAATATATTTTATCCTAAGTCAACTTTATCTGATATTAGTAATACCATTTCGGATTTTTGTATTAGTTTTTGTATTGTACATCTGTTTTAATTCTTTTGTTTTTATCCTATATCTGTCTTATATCTAAAGTGAATTTTTTGTAGATAGCATTTTATAAGTTCTTGAATTTTTATCCAATATGAAAATTTCTTTTTTAAAAAATAGTGTTTAGCCCATTTGCATTTAATGTAATTAACAATATGGCTGGCTTTAAGTCTACTATTTTACTATTTGTTTTTTAGTTTCCCATCTGTTCTTTGCCACTCTTTCCCTGTGTTCTTGTTTTCTTCTGGGTCAGTTTTTTTAAAGTATTCATGTTAGTCCATTCTCATACTGCCATGAAGAAATACCTGAGACTGGGTAATTTACAAAGAAAAGAGTTTTAATTGACTCACAGTTCTGCATGGCCGGGGAGGACTCAGGAAGCTTACAATTATAGCGGAAGGGGAAGCAAACATGTCCTTCTTCACATGGCGGGAGAGAGAAGTGCCAAGCAAAGGGGGAATCTCCCTTTAAAACCATCAGCTGTTGTGAGAACTCGCTCTATCACAGAACGGCATGGGAGTAACCACCCCCATGATTCAACTCCCGTCTGCCGGGTCCCTCCCAGGACACGTGGGGATTATGGGAACTACAATTGAAGATGAGGTTTGGTTGGGGGCACAGCCAAACCATATCAGTATTACATTTTATTGCAACTATTGGCTCAACAGGTGCACCGTGTATTTTTGTTCAAAGTTGTTGCTCAAGCGTTTACAATGTGTGTTGTTAACTTGTCACAGTTTATTCTTAAGTACTGTTACATCATCTCCCAAATAATATAAAAATCTTACAGCAGTATATAAGCAGTCCTGGCTTTTCATGGTTCTGATATGCAGGAATTTTTGTTACTGTGCTTTGGTTAGATAATATAATTCCTTCATGGACACAGTGCAAATTTCACTTTCCACAGTGTATTAACTACATGTGATTTCGTTCAGTACAAGCTTTGATGCTGGTTTTTAGTACAAAAATTAGTAAGTATTTAATAGACAAGCATGATGATTAGTGAGCAATCATGCTTTCTCTGTGAAAGTGTGGTGGTTATTTGTCACTGTGTGCCTGTGCGTCTGTATGAATTTAGTTTAGACAGATATCAATGTGTGTAATTGTGTAAACTACTTGTCCTCCAGTCATAAACTCACATAATTTAACTTTTAAAGCATCATCACTGTTGGATAAGTGTCCAGGTCACCTTTATTCGTTTGAATATCTCCAGGAAAATGTTACAAAGCTGCTTTTCACTAACAAACATAGCTTTATTGGTCCAGCTAGTGGACCAAGGAGTTATTTGAATGTTTAAAGCCTACTGTCTTAGACAAACTTTTCAACAGACTATTGAAGCTACAACTGGAGATCATGCAATTTTTAAGCTAAGTTTTGAAAGATATATTACTTAAAAATGCAGTTGAAATACTTAAGCATCATGACAGCAAAGAAAGTTAGTAATGTGTGTATGCAGTACAGCAGAAGCTTGTATTGCTCTGTGAAAATAACATACAGAGTACAAACAGAATGCAAAGGGAGTTATCGGCTCGTTCTGCTCCTGCTTGTGCAGAACTTTCCACGTCAGGCCATCTCCTGGGCTACTGGTGAGTTTATGGATCGGCCCAGCTGTAGTCTACCCTGTTGTTCCTGAAGTGGGGTGGAGGTCAGCCAGCAGCCTGCAAAAATGTGAGAAAATGAGAGTCAAGTAGGGCTTCTGATGGCCCCAGATCATGTTATTGTTATGATCAGCCATCCGTAGCAAGTGTCTTTCGTGCATTATATCTGATGATAGTGATGGATATACATTGCCGTTTGCATTTTGTAACCCACAGCATGAGAATGCAAAATTATATCCGCTGATAGTGGTGGATATACATTGCTGTTTGCCTTTTGTAACCCATGGCGTGAGAATGCAAAATCCAGGGTTGGGAATGCAGTCAGTGGCAGTGTGACTAGATGTTTCTCTGTATGGTACTAAGAAAAATACAGCCCAGGAAACTGTTAGTGCTTTCATTTTGCTTCACTATAGGTCTGCCTGGATGATCAAAACAGATGGGAAGGAGCCATGGTGGGGCAATGATCCTGTTCTGTTGCCTCCTGGAGATTCAAGCATTATATATGGAGAGCTATCATCTCTACCCTCCTCCTGGTTTACTCTCACAGTGAGGTCAGGTAGAGTTTAGCAGGGATGTTCATGTGAATATCGTCTGTGTTTGTGAATAGGCTCATATTTCAGTTGCAAGCAACATGATAACTTTAAAGTTCAGTTGCTGGTTAAGAACTCTCTTTTTTTATTAAGTTGATACTGAACTTGATGTCTTTTTGCAGCACTAACAGAGATTACTGGTACTACCTTTTAGCTTTTGATCGTTGATGCAATCCTAGATCTTCAGCTTCATGTTGTAAAAGGGGTATTTTTTTCAAATTTTTTTTGTGAGAGTATTAAAGTTAACATTGTTATGATCACAAGTGTAAACAGATATATAAAGAAATGGCAATACATTGTTAAGGCTGCTGTTCTTCATGATGTTTAGCCACATGAAGGTGCAGTTAATAGTCCCATGAAGAACTGGAATAACGTCAGCTCGGGAACTGCAAGTTTAGATAGTTTGACCATAGTGAATTTTCATGAATGGAATAGTTAATCATTTTAGTGGCTCTTGGGGGTCAATTCAGGCTGTTTTACTTGATCCATTTCTTATCATCCTTACAAGGTCTTCTGAGATAACACAGCACTGATAGTTGCTAACAGACTTTATATCTACCATGTTATTAGCATTTTATCTTGGTACACTGATAAAATAAGCTTCAGGAATACCTAAAAGATTGCAATGGCTTCCAGCTGCCAAATGCTAGATTTAATTATTTTTTAGGACCAATGTGAGTGTTTACACATACCACCTGTGGTGCAGCACACATGTATTATCCAGACTGAAATTAGGAATTCAACTGAAGTACGTGTAGAGTCGAAAAGTGTGAATATTTGGGGGACCTTGGAGATGACCTAGTTCACTTTAGTTTGTAGAAAAGAAAACAGATTCAGGGAAAGGGCATGCATTGCCTAAGGTGATTCAGCAGGTCTGGAACAGAAATGCAATACACCTAAGGTGATTCAGCAGGTCTGGAGCAGAAACGCAATGCAATCTCTGTTCTTTTGCTTCTCAGATCCAGAATTTTTTTCACAATACTGAACTACTTATGTTTCTGATTCCTTATTTTTTCTGTTTTATATTTTGCCAGTATTGTCTTACCTGGATCCTATTCTTTACCCCAAATATTTAAATCCATTACCACTATTGTCTCTTTATAAGTAAAAGTACTAGTTGTTATTATAAATGATTATTCGATCACTTTTCATTTTTTTGGGTCCAGTACAAAGTTAGTAACAACTAAACATTACAGGCCTTGGCAATCCAAGGGGAGCTCAAGTCCTCCAGGGCACATCAGGAAAAGGCTAAATGACAGCCAATCGGCAAGTGAACAGAATACGGCTCTCATACGGACTATTGATTATTTGATGTTCTTCAATAATTTCATTAATCTTCAGTTTTTTCCTCTTTGAAATGATGGATTTAGTTCTGCTATACTTGACTTTCAAGTTTCTTTTGAAATAATTATAGATTCATAGGAAGTTGCAAAAGGTACAGGGATGTCTTAGGTACTCTTCACTAATTCTCCCAGCGGTGACATCTTACATAGCTACAGAGCAGTATCAAAACCTGGAAACTGACATAGGTACAATTCAAAAAGGTTACTCAGATCACAGCAGTTTTGTACACATTCATTTGTGTATGTGTGTGTGTGCGTGTGTGTTCTGTGCATTTTTATCTCGGGTAGATCTCTGTAACTACCACCTCGATAGTCAAGATACAGAACTGTGGCCTCACCACCAGGCTCCAACCTGCAATCTTTGCAGACACACTGACACGTTTTCCTCCACCGCTTCCCCTTGGCAACCCCAAGTGTGTTCTCCTCTTTACAGTTTTATTTCAATAATTTATATAAATGTAATTGTACAAAATCGCATTTTTAAAGGGAAGAAACAC
Source organism: Mandrillus leucophaeus (assembly GCF_000951045.1). Lineage (NCBI taxonomy): Eukaryota > Metazoa > Chordata > Mammalia > Primates > Cercopithecidae > Mandrillus > Mandrillus leucophaeus. The sequence goes on along the minus strand of NW_012107108.1, from coordinate 1,172,194 downwards.
GGCACAGATATTTTGGTTAGCACGGCCAAATAATCTTTAACACTCATTTGTTTTATGTTCTATTTGCCTCAAAAAAAATGTACTTTGTTCTTTCCCGTATTCTCTGATATCAGTGTAGGAAATCAATACGAAGCAAAACATAATTCCATTCATTTTTTTCCACAGCTTGTTTTTCACTGTTGTTTCCTAACACTTATTGTTCCATTTACTCTTTCTCTCTGTTTTTCATCACATAAAAGTAACTTTGTGGTCTTTATCTCTTCTAAGAAAACTTGGTAATGAGTCTTTAATGTGAAGCCCGGACCACCCTTGTTTTGATTTTGTGTTATGGGTGTCCCTTTGTGTGGTCGCCCACATGGAGAGTCCTTGTGAGGCTGGGCTTTTCCAGTGGTTTGTCAGAATGGAAATAGATATCTAACAAACCAAACACAGAATGACCTTGCTCCAGGAATGCACCATTTCTGAGAAAATACTACCTCTTCCAAATGGTGTTTGTGAATATTACTCATATTCTCCTTTACTCCCTTTTATTAAAACTGTGGTTTTTTCACGCATTTGTATAACTCGGGTAATGAAATGTGAAACTAAGTGATTGCCTGCCAATTACAACTGATATTAACGATGCGACGGGGAGGCCACCTCTGCAGCGGCTGCTCTGTGTCTAGGGACTCCTAGCTTTGCTAAGTTTCATGGGGCTGCCGACACACCAAATGCAAACTTACTCGTGCACATGGGAAACCATTTGTATTAATATGATTAGGAAGCCCTACCTAACCCTGATGAAAAATTACTTGAAAATAACGGAAGACAGAGTCCTTATTTTAAAGTACATTAACTATTGGGAGTAATTACTATTAGTCCAACCATAACTGGATTTAATGAGACTGAATAGAAACAAATTAGACATAATTGGAAGCTAAGCAAAAGTCAATTAAATTCTTATAATTTTAAGTGTATAAAAGTTATTGAATTAAATGACCAGGATCAATTAGCAGAGGAAATAAAGCCATGAAGAATATTCCCAGGAAACTGGTACCTTTTTTTGAGGGAAAAATATTGTTTCACTTAATGATTAGAGTTTAGCAAAAAGTAGCTTAAAGAATTTTGCTGCCTTATCAGTTTAATAACTTGAAATGAAGTAATTATGCAAATTGATAATTTTACCTACAAAGTAGTGCAGGACTTGTTTTAAGGAATCCAGGAGTGGAATTCATTTGATAGAACAAAATAACATATTTATAAAAATCAGTGAATTCAGATGGTTTGGAATAAAGATATGATTGCTTTTACTGAATATTCACTTTAGGGCGGGGTTAGCTGTGTGAGAATTGCGGTTGACCTGTTGTAGAAATTGTGTGCTTGGAAATATATCACCACACTGCTCCATGTAGATGCTCTCTCTGTGATTCAAGTCTTGTTCCTACAGCACTGCTGTCAACCCTCAACTGCCATCACCCTATAGACCCCAAGTCAGTTTGTATTCAGTGATGCAAGTGGTGTTCTGTGCCACCGGTCACCTAAGAACTTGGTGCTAAGAAACTGATTTTACCAAAACAGTCTCCTCAGAACACAGACGCCGTCAGTCACAGTATCGTCATTTCTGCTTTCTGGATGTTGAAGGAAATGTAGATCATGACTCCTTCTGTGAGGCCTAATTATCTTCAAAAAGAGCTATGAGCGTGCACCCCTTTCCAGATGTGACAGAATAAGATTGCAAAGGAGCTATGAGCGTGCACCCATTTCCAGATGTGATGGAGTAAGATTGCAGTTTCAGCTAGGCGCTGAAGTATAATTAATTCTCTAATAGTAATTAGATATATTACTATTAATAAAACTAGATAAAATAGTAATTAGGTAAATTACTAATTAATAAAAATATTCTGTAAGGACAGTCATAAAGGTAAGGACAGTCACAAAGGAAAGAACAGTAGCAAACAGGTCTCAGGAAATACATCCAATGAGATGGTCAGATGTGATGCAGCTTTGTACATATTACGCTAAGCACATTATGTCTATAATTAAACCAGCTGCGTACACAATGCAGGTGTGGCAAATTCTTGGCTGAAGCATGTATGCCAGTTTTCTCATTTTTTAAAATGACAAGTGCATGCTTAATCAGGTTAGAGTTGATAGATTATGATATTGTCAATGCACTGGGCAATCCATTAATGATACAGTGAGATTTTGTGCAAAAAAAATGGAATTGAGGGGTGTGAATCCAAACTTAGAAGAATAAAGAACATACATTTGTAATTAAGAAATATCTCTCACTTTCACCATAGCACAATCCAGCCCCACCCAGCCATGACTCTTACATATATCACTCCTGACAAAGCAGGCCTGGCAATTCAGACCCGGAACCCGCGGGAAGGAGAGGAATCCCACGATTTCTGGCAAACGCTGCTGCTGCTTTTGTACTGGTGTGAGGTGAATGCCTCTGCATGCACACAGGTGCCATGTGACGGGGATGAATCTTTCAAGATTTGTTTAAAGTCAAATAATGTGAAGGTCCACGACTGACCTCCAGGCCTCTCAGAGCTTCAGTTAACTCCTTTGTGTTAGGGGATGTTAGAACAACGATTACAAGTCAGAGCAGGTGATGCTTAGGAGCAAGAGCGAATGAGGAGGAGGAACCCAAAAGGCCCAGCGCAGAACATCAGCATCTGAGCATCAAGTCTACCCCTGAGAAATGAGGAGGAGGAACCCAAACAGGTCCAGCACAGAACATCAGCATCTGAGCATCAAGTCTACCCCTGAGAAAACGTGGTCCAGAGGTTTGCATGGACCCCATTTTCCAGGTCGCACAAACCTTGTGATTTCTATGTCATTCTGTCCCGTCCTGTCACTTTAAATCGAATTGGAAGAGAGAAAAATGGTAACTGATCAGTAAAGTAAGGAGTGAAGAGCGGGAAGGTGGAGGTCGTGGTGGTGGAAGATGGAAGCCTCCACGCGTGAAATAGAACAGTTTGGATGTCAGCTGTGACTGCTACAGATATCCTAAAACCCACTCCATTTTTATTAAAAATGTACATTGTATTTTTCCAGTGTACACGATATCATGTTAAGAGTTCATAAAGTTTCAAGGATGTGAGTCATCACAAAGGTTTAAAGAACTGATTATTTTGGTGGTCTGGCTCCTTTACCCCAGTAGGAAAAGATGCCACTTTGCTTATGCCTTGTGCTGAATTTTAGAATGCTTGTCAACCCAGCACACTTCAGCATGACTTTAAGTCAAAAAATCAAAAAGTACTAGGATCAATTTACAATCCCAGCGATATGATATTTTGCAAATTACAAAGCCTCTAAATAAGCTATTTTATCGACTTCATAGATGAGAAATCTAAGAGTGGGTTAGTCAATTCTCTTAGATTTCTCATATCCATAAAGTGGATAGAACATCTAATTTAGAGACCTGTTAAAGGATAGACAGAAATGACATTTATAAAGTATCTAGTGAAACTACTGGTAGAGATTATATACCCAGTAAATGATGAGCACTATAATCACAAGTAATTTGATCTTTGCTAGTGTAAAATGTATTTGTCTGTTTGCTTCATTTTTCTTGGAGACAGTCTCCCTCTGTCACTCAGGCTGGAGTGCAGTGGTACACTCACTGCAGCCTCTGTCTCCAGGCTCAAGTGATTCTCCTGCCTCAGCTGGGATTACAGGTGCCCGCCACCATGGCCTGACTAATTTTTGAGTTTTTACTACAGATGGGATTTCACCATGTTGCCCAGGCTAGTCTTGAACTTTTGGGCTGAAGCGATCCACCCACCTCGGCCTCCCAAAGTGCTGGGATTACAGGTATGAGACACTGTGCCCAGCCACATTTATTTTAATTTGGAGAATAGTTTTTCAGTAAAGTTGTACAAATGATTGTCCTACATTCCTGCATGTTTGAGACTCTTTTTCTCTTTTCGTCTCCATATAGGAATGACAGTTTGGCTAGGTATAGAATGCTTGATTTGCACTTTCTAGTGTTTATAAATCTACAGTCTTATCTTTGTTTCTATCCTCTATACCAGCTTAAGTAGGATTAGAGTTTGGGATTCACCTATAAAACTCTCTACCCATTGAACAACTCCTCTTTTCCCGCTCCGCGAGTCCCTGGCACCTATCATTTTACGTCTCTGTTTCTAAGAGTTTGACTACTTTAAAAACCTCATCATATAAGAAGGATCATGCAGCACTGTGTTTGTATTTTTGTGAGTGGTTTATTTCACTTAGTATAATATCACCAAAGTTTATCTATGTTATGACATATGACAGGATTTTCTTCTTTTATAAGGTTGAATAGTAGTTTATTGTGTATATACCACTTTTTAAAATCCATTCATCTGTTGACAGATATTTAGGTTGCTTTTACCTCTTGGCTATTGTGAATAATGCTGCAATGAACATGAAATGAACAAGCTCTTTTTTTTATCTCTTTACTTTTGTTAGAAGCTTTTAATTCCTGATTAATGAGTTCTGAATTTATGCAGAGGTCTCTACCTTGCAGTGACCTAAAGCCTTGTCTTCTGCTACCCTACACAGACTTCAGATTCAAGTCTCTAGATTCTTGAGATTGGGAAATGTTTCCAGAGCACTCGTGGTTTTTGTATTAATTGACCATTCAGGTTTTCTGCTTTGCCATTTTCCCCTGGGTATTTCTCTTATTCTCTTGGAAGCACAACTATGCATTTAAGTCCATGTTTACTGTATTTTATCTGCTATTTCTATTCATTTTGCAGTCAGGGATTTTCAAAATACCCGTAACTTGTTGCTAAAAAGGAGGTTTGTTTCAATGTGCCTTAGAAATATCCAGTTTCATACTTCCCTGGCAGGGCAGATACCATGATCTTAAAGGCAGTTTTCCCAGGGCACGGCTTATCCATATCCATTACACTCTGGATCCATTATAGGGATGTGCGGATCCCTGGAATTGCCCCACATGTGGGAAGCTCTACTGCAGAATTTGTGGTAGTGAGTGACTGCATTGTGCATTCATGTACAAATTCCAGTGGGCATCCAGTTTCATACAGATAATAATAACATCTTCCATAGAATGTATTCTTGTGTATTAACACGTGGGGCTCTCTAGTACCCTGCTGAGATATATGGGAATCTACCCTAGTTTTGCCATTTCCTCCTAACGTAAGTCTATTTCTTTTAATATTCATTGTTTCTCCCCATTTCTGTAGTTCAGTGCATTTTCCTTTCCTTTGCTGGAACTACTTCTCTTTCCTCACCCAACTCATAAATCTCTGCCTCCCATGTTGAGGGTAGGCACTTGACCCAACCTGGGTGATCAGAATGCCACACCCCCAATACCAGATTGGTAGCGAGTAGGCAGATGATTCTGTCCGTGCACAGAACTAAGTAAAAGAAGAGAGTTTTTACACCTCAGCTTAGCTTGATGCTAGCAGAGAACTAGCGGAGTTTTATTTCCTGCTCTAGGGAAGAAAAGGATTTTGGTTTGGAGATGAAGCCAAGACACCAAGAAAGTGGGAATGAGAGACTTAGAGATAGAGAGTCCTGGCCCCTTTTCAGATGCTGGCGCTAGCTCGAGGCCCAGCTGTGCTTCTGTTCTCCCAACATTTGGTAAGGGGTGCTCCCAAGTTCTTTTCTAAGATAGCTGGTTCGACTTAGATATCCATCTCTTCTAATCGAGGGTCCTGATTCCTTGTCGTTTTCATCAAAAAAGTATTTGTAAATATTTCACTTCTTGCTGACATGCTTTTGATATTGAACAAAGTGATTTGCACAGATACAGTCTCTGCATCTTAGTGGCTTACATTCTAAGAGCTGTACACCTGGCAGTCTTTCTCTGGAACTATAACTGCTAAGTTCAAGGAATCTTTATTAATAATACTTTTCAGATATATAATTAAAAATTAATTTTAATAATTGAAAGGCATGCATCTTTCCAAGAAGTTCAGACATACTGCAATTGAATGCTAAGTTACTTTTATTTTGTATTTTTGTATTTTTTTAAGTTTTTATTTCCATAGGTTATTGAGGAACAAGTGGTACTCAAGATGGATGAAGGACTTAAATCTAAGACAAGAAACTATAAAAATTCTAAAAGAAAACATCAGAAAAACCCTTCTAGACATTGGCTTAGGCAAGGATTTCATGAACAAGAACCCAAAAGCAAATGCAGTAAAAACAAAGATAAATAGCTGGGACCTAATTAAACTAAAGAACTTTTGCACGACAGAAGGAATAGTTAGCAGAGTAATCAGACAACCCATAGAGTGGGAGAAAATCTTTACAATCTGTACATCTGATAAAGGACTAATATCCAGAATCTACAATGAACTCAGACAAATTAGCAAGAAACAAACAAACAATCCCATCAAAAGTGGGCTGAGGACATGAATAGACTTTTAGGTTACTTTTAGGTATTTGTGTGTGCAGACCTCTTGGTGTCAAGGCTAAACTGTTCCTTTCTCTGACACATAGGAAATCGATGCACAATACCTTGCAGTGTGTAATTCCAGGCCCCTGGGCATTGGAGATTGGGTTATCTTTTCACTCAGCTGACAATTGATGTATTGTTTGCACTGAATAATCTGGCTTTGTCGAACCACACCAGTTTGTTTTTAATTCCAAATCTTACCTCGTTATGAACTATTTTTTATCCTTTCCTCTAGAGAAATGCTAATGCTGCTTGCTTATATGGAAAGTAAAGTTAAAGAGTTGGTGTTGACATTTTGGCTTGCTGTCACAGGCAAGAAAGGGTAGTATGTTTTTGTGTTGAATTGTCTTCCACTTTCCCGGCTCTGTGTACTGGAGCAGGCCTTTAGCAATCATTAGTCCTCATCCAGGTCACTCACTCATTAACCACCAACCACTGACAGTAATGCCTTTACTAGTTATTTTGTTTCTTTTTATTAATTTGTCTCTATTTCCTTTGTTCTCAATCCTATGGTGAGTAATCATATTTGGAATACTGTGTTTTCATCTGCTTAAATCAACACTTAGCGGACGTATTGAGGAACCAAGACAGATGTGGGGCTAGGAGGGCCTAGGGTCTGTCAGGCGCCCTTCAGTGACTTGAGGTACTGAGTGACTCACACTTTACTGAGAGATGACCACCTGTGTGCATCCAACACTGTCACAGATATTGCCATTGGGCCACCAGGAGCAGCCACAGACCATCAGTGGTTGTGCTTTGGAATGCGCAATTTTGTGTTTCTGGAGAACTGTAATATTTTCTTTTCCTGTACAATTATTTTTCATTGAATTATGCTATTAAAACTCATCTTTGAGTTTCTTGTAAAGTCATTGCTGAGGACGTTATTTTTACATTTTACAGTGATTTCTTGAGGAGTAACTAAGAAGTAATTGTTTTCTGCACTCATTATCTGAAAAACTTGTGCTTTACTGAAGCAATTCTTTTATTTACACTAAGTAATGATATGTGTTTTGTTAGCTTTTCGGATGGACTACAAAGCGTAAAACCAACTTTGTTCCTTGTCTCTGGCAAAGGTGGAGGGTTGTTGGCTTGAGTTGTGTGATGAGTCTTATACCTGGCTCTGTCTGCTCTTGCCTTTTGTCTTACATTTCAAAGACCTCACTTTTTTCGTTTCTTTTTTTAAAAAATATTTTATCATGTAATTTTATATAAATTTTAATAAAATTTCTTTTTTGTAAAAAAAGCAAAGCATAAATAAAATAGGGTAGCCATTTCTTCTAAGGTTATGTTGAATCTAACCCAAACTCTTATCAGAAAAAACTCTTCTTTAGAGGTAGCCTAAAGCAGGAAGCAACAAACAAACCTGCATACAGCCAAAGCAGCGTCTCTAGGGCCGGCATTCAAATCTCACACACGTGGCTTGAAAGTGATCTCCTTCGCCCTTATTTCAAGGCCTAATCTTAGGTTACATACTACTTAAAGAAGCTTCAATATGTAATTTCAAAGCCTGTATTAGGTGTAAAATGAGAACATTAGAAATAAGGAGAAAAGCTGCTACATGAGGACACTGACAGTAAGGAAAGGGAGAGAAAAACTCACAAAGTAAGTGGAAAAATAGACCAATGAAAATAACCCCACATACTTTAACAGACCTCATCATATCTATTGTGTATACGTGTATATGACATAGATTATATCTATTATATGTAACCCAGTATTCATAGTATTGACTTATAAATTATCAACCAAATTCAAAGCTTTTAGGCTTTGAAAATTGTTTAAAAAGATTTTCACCCAAAATATTTAAATTATTTTAAAAAATTATTGTTAATTAAAGTTGTAATCCTCAATTAATTAGAAGTTTTGGCTATCCAGAGATCTTATATTCCAAAGACTTTAGATAGTTGTTAGATGACATAAATTATTACCATTATCCTACGTTTAAACTTCTAATTTATGTAAATTGAGAGCCACACAAATATTCAGTCTCTGAAGCTCTTATGGCAGCATCGGTCAAATAGGTTAGAAAACACATGGATACAGCTTTATTGCCTTCTAGTTTTACTGCAAAAGTATTATTTAACAGTATGCAAATGACTGGATAGATGCACAGACTGCCAGGGCCTCATAGCAAACAGGTTTTATGTCTACCCTAGCATGCAAAAATGCTTCATCTAGAATGTATGCTGTAACTGTGTGTATTATATTATCTATAATTATATTTCTCCTTGGTTTAATATTAGATATTTTCAAGTACAAGAAATGTATGCACATTATAGATTCAATGCATGTAGGTTATATGTGTAAATATATATTGATAAGAGGCATTAAACCGCTGCCTTCTGTGCTGGATAAACTCCTGAACTTGGCCTCCGAAACCCCACAGTAGCCTCCCCGGTAAGCACAGGGCTCTTCCTCTAACCCCTTTGTGTCTGCCATGCTCCCACTTCTCTGCAAGAGCTGAGTGTAGATCAAGAGCAATAAAATTCTTTTCCCCAAAGTAAGGCATGGTGTTCAGGTTTTGTGATACCTGATTGGTTTACATTGTTTACAGGTGGGGCCTCGAAAGGGTAAAAATCAGAAGCTTCTTATTCTGAGTGCAAGGGCAAGATCACTGAGCAGACATTGACCTCCCTTCAGACATTTCTTGGGAGAAACGGGGAGTTTCACGGGCCAGGGCCTGCGCCCTACTAGTTGTGGCAGCCTGGTGCTCAACTTCTTCTCTAGCTTGGGAAGGCCTAGGTTAACCCCAGTCTTTGGAGACATTGTTATTCCTCTTCTCTCCCTGCTTCCCGTGTTTGTGTTCTGGGCCAGTGTAATACTGAGGTTCAGAATTGCTTTCAAGAGGAGGAGCCCATTTCGGTGTCTGTGCAAGGCTGGACAATTTCTCCACGTAGTTCAGCCTGTGGGGGTTAGGGCGGAAAAGGCATCTCAGCTAGTAATAAACCCTGCTTTGCCTCTTGCTTTTTTATTTTTATTTTTGTAAAACTTCTCTGTAGGTGTGTATTTCTCTAGAGGATTTCAAAAATTCTCTGTAGGTGCGTATTTCTGTAGAGGAAGGAGTGGTGACTGGGCCAGGGAGAAGGGATGATTTGATCTATATTATCTTTACTTTTATGTTGTATCTTTTATTTTAAAATTTGGGGGTTTTTTTAAGTAGGAAATCAATGCACATGGCTAAATATCTAAAAAATTTAAAAGTATACATTGAAAAGTCTTCCTCCTAATCTCATAATTGTCTCCATGTCAGTTCCCATGGCCACATCCTTAGGCTACTGATGTTACTAGTTTCTTTTGCATTCTTCTACGGTTTCTGTTGGCATATGCAAGCAAAAATAAATGTATAACTTTATGTTTTCTCTTTTTATAGCAAGGACAGTTTATTAAACACGCTGTTTTAAACCTTTTTCTCTAAATAATATTTCGTATGAGTCAATATGTAGACTTTATGTATTTTTAAAATGAAGACGTAGCATTCCATTGAACTTAGACAATAATTTACTTAACTAGTCCAAGATTGAAGAATAAAATTATTTTGAATTTTTTGTTAATAGTTAATAGTTTTGATGAATGCACTTATGCATACATTATTTTACACATGTTCAAGTATGTTGTATAACCCCCAAAGTGGGAGTGCTGTGTCAAATATTACAGGTATTCGTAACTTTGATAGATACTAATTGCCCTCAATAGAGGTGGTAAAAGCTTACACTCCACAGCCTTACTGATGGGATATATTATAAAACTTTCAGTTCTTGCCAATCTAAAGGTGAAAAATGGTATTTCATGGTAATTTAAATGCCTTTCTCATTTTATAACTGACGTTGACATCTATCAAAAAAATTATTTGAATTTTTCTGAGAACTGTTTATCTTTGAATCCTTTTCTGTTGTTAATCTTTTCCTTCTTCACATCTAAAACTTCCTATACAGAGAGATTCATTTGTTATCTGTGATATGATTACAAATGTCTGCCTTCCAATTTGTTATATGTCTTTAGATTCAAATACCTTATTTTTTGCCATGTAGAAATTTTTAATTTGTATGTGATAAAATGTTAATACTTGATGGATTCTGGATTTTCAGAAATAAAAAGGTTGCCCTTCCAGGTTTTAAAGAAATTCTTTAATGTTATTTTATGTTTTTGTGTGGTTTTATTTTTATTTACATTAAAGCTTTTGTCTTATTTGGAATTTATTTTGGTACGTGACGTGGGAAATGAATCTAACTTTATTTTTTCGCGTATCTTCCTAGTTGTCTAAACATCAACATTGTTGAAACATCTCATCTTGTCCCCTTGATGTGAGATGGCGTCCTACTTCCCTTTCCTTAGAGGGGTGGGGTCTGGGGATGAGGTCTGCTGGCAATCACCTTTTCCTGGGGTGTAATCCTATGTCTTTGGCTGGGAGTGGAGCTGAAAAGGAGTTCCGTGTTCCTGGTCTTGTGACATGGAGAAGATCTCCTGTGACGTGGAGCTGGAGGAGGGAATAGGAGCTAGCTCTGGCTCAAAGGACACAGACTTCCACTGTTCTAGCAACATCTAGGAGATTTTCTTGAATAAATGCTTATTAATTTGCTATGTGCCTAAGGTCAATTTCCAGAGACTTTAAATGTGTTATATAATGCACAGTTAAACCATTGTTTCACTGGGGGGAAAAGAGTATCCCAAGCTCCCCTCCTCTGGAAATCTGATCAAATTCTTTCTTCAGTCCTTCAGTAATGGTTAATTATAGATGTGTATATCATATTTACATTTATATTTATTGATATAACAGTTATGCTTGGTGTTTCATGCATATATGATAACATCTTATGTGTTTATACATTTTATAAAGTTGTTTACTATGTGATCTGATTTATTTGCTTGTGAAAAATGTTTTTCTAGTAGCTTCCTTTGGGGACTTGCTCAGTGGTAATTTTTTAAATGTCAGCTTTATACAGTATTTTTATAATCTCTTCATTTACCCAGGACTGATTACTTCTCTATTTTCTGCAGTGTTAAAACTAGGTGTTTTCTCTTTCTACTCCCTTCCAGGCTTCTCACCACTAGAATTCAGTCCATAACAGTATCCCTGGCATACTATTTAGTATTTGTCATTTTGCTGTTACATACGCTTCTATTTCTAACATGCGATTTACTGCTTTAAATGATCCACCTTGAGTCCTGGCTGTTACCGCTGAGGTGACCAAGTCCTCCTCCTCAGTCCCCCACCTGTGTGTGCACATCGTGTCTCTCAGCTCTGGAGCTGCTGGTGAGGTCAGGGTCTCAGCGAACAAGACCCCTCAGAGTTGAAAACTGTACAAACATCGTATGCGGCAGGCTTGATCTACCCTGTGTCCTCCATTCTTTCCTCCTTCCTCTTCCACTTTTTCTTAGTTTCCAGGGCATATGGCATTTATATTCATTTTATTACCCTGGTTCCTGTGTTTATTTTAGTTTTAGTCAATGCAATTCACAATTATAATAGTCCATCATAGTTTCCTTAGTTATCTCTTTGTTGGCTAAAGTTTGTTCTCTGGGGTTTTACCCAAGTAGGAAAATATTCCCTGAGTTTGTATGTATTTAAAACTGCCTGAAGTATACATTTGACATATAGCCTGACTAGGTAGAAAACCTTTGTTTCTTATTTCACTTTTTGAATATCTTGTAAGTATTGGGCCACTGCATCTTGGCATTAAATTTTGCTAGGAAAAAAAAAAGACTAGCCAATTACATTCTTTTTTAAGTGGCTCGATTAAAGGATATTTTCTTTAATGTTTCTTTAAAACTTTCTAGGATGTTCTTAGTGTTTCCTTTTCTGTGGAACCTAATTTTATTCTGGAAAAGTTTTCTTGAATCAGTTCTTAAAGGGATTCATGCTGTTTCAGTGCTGTCTTTTTTTTTTTTTCTTTCCATACCTTCCTTTTTTAATATATTTTAGATTGTCTCTACTTATCTTCTAGAGCCATTGTTTTCCCTCTAATACTTTTTAGATTTTCCCTTTAATTTTACTTTATTTACTTTCACATTTTATTTCTATTTTCTATGTTCCTTACTGTGTTTTCTAAAGTCTCTTTTAATTTCTGTACTTCTTCTAGGTTCACCTTCATTTCTATGAATATTTTGGTTTTTCTTCATGTTTGCTGGGTTTTGTCAGCACATTTTTTTCCTAACGTTTCACCACTGCTTTCTCTGAGTCCTTATATTTCTGCTTCATGGTCTTCCACTTTTGATCTGATAGCTCCATTGAGTTTTCATTTCATGGCAAAATATTTGGGTAACATTTTCATCTTGATTTTGGCATTGATTTTTGTTGTGCGATCTTTCTCCATTGATGTTTGCTTTTTTCCCACAGTTTTTTTCTTATAGTGTCTTTACATAAATCGATAATTATTAATTACTGAATTAATTGAAATGTTTTGAACCAACAATTGGTGGAGAGTTTCTATGAAGAAGAAAGGAGGAGGCAAAGTTGTCTGGCAAGCTCAACAACCCAACAGTCTTCTCCTTTCCCACCACAGAATTAGATGGCTTCTGCAAATACGGCTGAGCGGTGGGGCTCTTTGTAGTGCATAGAGCATCGCCTTCTCTGAGTGAAACTGGGCCAAAAAGGGCTTCGATGACCTCGGTCCATAGAGGCTTCTGAATCCATTATTACGAACTAAGAATACAACTTTTAAATTTCAGAGTCCCTGGCCTTCCGCCCTTTCTGAAATCAGCCACCACTGTGCCTTTAAGCCACCACTGTGCTTTTCTTCCTTTTGTCTTGTGTGACTTGCTTGATTTCGGCTGTTTGGAGTCTCTGTATGTACTTTTGAGTCTATGGTCCATTTCTAATTAGTCCTAGTTTGGCTTCACATGGAATTATCTTTTAAAATATATTCTTGATGTTTTTAATATTATTTTCAGGAAGAGCAGTGAGCAATGCTGTTTATTCAACTCTGGTCACACCATGGCCCTGAGGTGTCCCCTCATTGTACTCTACTCACGCATCTCTAATACAGCTCCTAGACTTTTCTGAAGCTTATATTAAAGTGACTTCATACATGTTTGTCAATGTTTCCTACATTTTCTACTCTTCATATGTCTCATATATGATGCTTCAATAGGAGTCCCCAGTGTTTGGCAAAAGAGTAGCCAAACTCTGAGTGTCTACCATGTATTTTCCCCTGCTTGCATCAGTGGTAGTAGACACCCTGGAGGGTCTAATTGCAGGCTTAACCACCCAACAGTTCTCTCCTTTAGTTTAGAGCCCTGTAGTCAGTGCTGGCTAGTGTCATGGGTGCCCAGAGTGGACACTTCGATGGGGTCTGGGAGCAGAGCATTATGTCCACTCTTGAATGACAGCTGGGACACATTGGACGGTGGAAACAGCAAAATCACAGGCTTCGTGGATGACCTGGGATTTTCCTGCATTCAGTCGGTAAAAAGTGTGAAGAATATTAAGACCCTCTGAGATTGAGAGGGAACGCAATTTTAAGAACAACTGGCATCAGACCATTTATTCATTTTGCTTGACAAGAATTTACAAACATCTTTAATATGTGCCACAACCATGGACTGATACAAAGTAGAATACAAATGTACAAAAGAGAACACAAAAGTGGAAAATAGCAAGTAACACACAGAGAAAAAAAAATTACTGGCTGGGCGCGGTGTCTCACGCCTGTAATCCCAGCCCTTTGGGAGGCCGAGGCAGGTGGATCACTAGGTCAGGAGATGGAGACCATCCTGGCTAATACGGTGAAACCCCATCTCTACTAAAAATACAAAAAAAATTAGCCGGGTATGGTGACACATGCCTGTAATCCCAGCTACTCAGGAGGCTGAGGCAGGAGAATCACTTGAACCCAAGAGGCAGAGGTTGCAGTGAGCCGAGATTGCACCACTGCACTCCAGCCTGGGCGACAGAGTGAGACTCCATCTCAAAAGAAAAAAAAAAGTACTTGAGAGGATATCAAAAACTGTTCCCCAGAGGTGGCATTATTTGGAAGTTATATAGAGTATGTTGATGTCAAGGAAATAAGTGAGTTCTTTTTTTTAAAAGAAAGGTTTTTTTTTGTTTTGTTTTGTTTTTTAAAAAAAAGCAAACAAGGTTCATTATCAGCAAAACAGATGAAATGCAGTCAATAACGCTATGAAAAACCACTTTCTATACAGAATGAGAAAGCATCGATTACATTTTAGCTTTTGTTTTACTGTTTAGTAGAGAATTATCAGTATAGTCTTTTCACTAGTTATCAGTATCTTCAGGGAAGTACTTATGTGTGTTGTACCTTTTGAAAACTGGAATCACAGAATGCTCTAAATTATTATATTAAAAATTGAAGTAATGATCACCATTCAGCTGGAATGTCAGGAAAATGTTGAAAATGACCAAGAGTTTACCAGGAAAAAGCTGCAAGGTAGCACCTGGTCATACCTTCAAATGACAGACAAACACAGACACATACACACAAAAGAAACATTTAAGTAGAGGAAACTTGTTAGTGCTCCTGGGTTCAGAGTAAGTAAAATGAGTCGGATTAGTGGTTTCCATCGTGGTTACCTCAGTTGTTCTTGGAGCCACTTAGGAGGATTCTGTTGGCTTCATCCTTATGTTTACTAGCACAGAAGGCACAAGGACTCAAAAGGTCATGTCTTTCTGCTTGGAAAGCTTGAATGGTTATAGAGTGCAGAGGGCTCATGCGAAAAGCTCATTACCTGCTGTGTCTCTTATTTTCAAAATTCTTAACCAGGTTACTGGCAATAAAATGCTGTTCCCTTTGGTTACCAGACAATGAGGCGTTTCTACCAGTGAGTCACCTGAGAACTGCAGCAGCCCACATTAATTAGTAAGTTGAAAGTACCACTGGAACAGTGAAGAATTGACAAGACTGCCGGATTGTTGATCTTGTTTGTCTTGCCTTTTTTTTCTTTTTCAAGGTTTGTTTGTGGACAGTCTGTTTTCCTTGCTTATGTGCTCATCTGTGCTGCTTTAAAATGCCTTCGTGGTGGCAGAGAGTAATTAGCATACAGAGTCTGGAAACCAACTTTTAAATTTTATTAATGAGCTGAGTTTAGTTCCCGTTTATCTCTTAACTGACTCCAGGAGCATTAATGAAAAGTATATAAATATGAATACAGGTGTAGTAATAAAAGAGAATTATCAGTCGCCCTTAATTTAATTGGTGTCACCTTAGCTTTTAGACGGGTAATAGGATAGCATTGCCACCTGCAATCATTCAAGACTGTTTTGCTCACTACAGTAATTAGCTCACTTTAAAAAAATAGGTGACCTTTCAAAAGTGAGTAAAATAGAATCTGGTGAGAATGGTTAAAACACGTTTGTGAATATAGCATTGGTAGAATATCATAGCTATTTAGAGTTTTGAGTGACCTGTGGTCATTTTGTGCAACTTCTGTTTATGAAAGAATCTCTTGCAGGGCGTGGTGGCTCACGCCTATAATCCCAGCACTTTGGGAGGCCGAGACGGATGGATCACGAGGTCAGGAGTTCAAGACCAGCCTGGCCAACATGGTGAAACCCTGTCTCTACTAAAAATACAAAAAATTAGCCGGGCATGATGGCACATACCTGTAATCCCAGCTACTCAGGAGGCTGAGGCAGGAGAATTGCTTGAACCTGGGAGGCGGAGGTTGCGGTGAGTCGAGATTGCACCACTGCACTCCAGCCTGGACGACCAGAGCAAAACTCTGTCTCAAAAAAAAAAAGAATCTCTTGAAACACTCTTTTCGTGCATGGATTTTACTAGGCATCTGGCAACTGGAGGTTATATCAATGTGTCAGATACTCCACAGTCTCTCATCTAATATTACGTGCAAAATACCCTATAGGCTAGGAAGCATGTTTGATCTTCTTGGTTATAGGTGTGATTTATTCAACCAACATTTGTCTATGTGCATTGAATTCCATTATGACTACTTTTGGCATGGAGACAAACACAAAACATGGCCTCTGAAGAGCGTGTATGCTGGGAGTTGGGATAAGACATATAAAGAATAACTTTACTAAAAAGCTGAATATTACATCATATGAGTTAAACACTCTTGCCAAGAATTATCAGTAGCCATAATAGCCAATGAAAGTGGATATAACTGCAACTCGAACCAGTGGGCATCTCTTGTTTCTTAACAAAATTTTCCACATTAAAGAAATGCTCAAAATAACATTTTTACTTGTAAGATACACAAGAGACATATTTGATTTAGGAGACATTCAGAGCAGTTCTCTGCCTTTGTTGCATATGTTCATCAAGTGCTTTAGTAATAGTTGCAATTTTGATAGTTATCTGCCAAGTCAGAAATGAATCCAGACTAGCATATTTTGATCTTTCAATTTAATTGCCACAAAGCAAAATTCACTAGTATTCAGTGCTTATCCCCAAGTGCAAATCCAAAGCATGTTTTCCCATTAAGGAGACTCCTTCTCTTCTCACAGATAGCAAATTTCCAAATGAGGAGAGAGCTGGTTGAAGGGCCATGATGATCAGCCAATGATAGGCGTTACTGACTTTCTTGAAACAGCTTGACTTCTGAGCGTTTTTTGAACATATACTTGAGATACAGTAGATTTGATATCACACATTACAATGGATGGTTTTCTGATAGGACCTGAACATTTACTAGCCTACATCCTTCTGGTTTTCTACATAAACTCTACTGCAGCAACTAATAATAATTATTATTAACATTTGCTGATCATATTGTTTGCTAGGCACTGTGCTGAGAACTTCATATCCATTTATTTCCTTTCATCTTATGCCACAAAACTGTAAGTTCTATTCTTCTTGCAATTTTACAAAACAGAAACAGACAAACAGAGGTAATTCCCTGAAAGATGTCTCTTAGTCCGTTTCTGCTGCAGTGTCCCTTCGACTGGGTAATTTATAAAACAACAGAAATGCATTGCTAGTAGTTCTGGAGGCCCAAAGTCCAAGCTCAAGGCAGCAGCAGACTCGGTGCCTGCTGAGGGCCCATTCGTCATAGATGGAGTCTTCTGTGTGTCCTCATATGGCAGAAGAAGGAAGCGAAAGCTCTCTCGGGCCTTTTTATAAGGACACTAAACCCGTTCATGAAGGCTCCACCCTCATGACCTAGTCACCTCCTGAAGACCCCACCTCTTCATATTATTGCATTGGGAATTAGGTTTAAATGTATGAATTTTGGAGGAATGCAAACATTCAGATCAGATCCGTTTGACCTCAGAGCCAAAACTGGCAGTGGAATTTGCATGTTGTTCCTGGAACATATCTAGTAATTTTCCATCTCTGTACATTTGCTATGCTGTTTCCTCTATACTGAATGATCCATACCATCTGCTTAACTTTGTGTCTTTAAAGGCTTGCGTGTGTGCCCATCCTATTTTGGTGAGGCTGTCACCAAAACACTATGGGTTTGGTCTGAGTCCTGCTGCTCACTGCACAGAAAGCCAAGATGATGAGGGTTGCCAAGGAAGAAGGCTTTCATCGGGTGCTGCAGCTGAGGAGATGGGAGCTGAGCCTCAAATCCATCTCCCTGACTGACTAAAAATAGGGTTTTATACAACAAGCAAGAAATGTAACAGTGTGTAGGAAACATGAATTAGGGAGGAACAAGGAGGCATCTGGTGGCCTGATCCGGTGAGTTTTAGTTCTTTAATACGTACCCCCCACCCCGAAGAGGCCTGTAGGTCCTTTCGTGAGACAAGAACTCAGATAAAACAAACACAAGTTTCAAGCTTTAACAGCAGAAGAGTCAATGTCTATATTTATACAAAAGAACACGCTATGGGAGTATTGGGCCAGCTTCAAGGTCAGTAGGAGCTATTCCAGAATTACAAACATATAAGCCCCTAAGTCTAACCAGTGCTTTGAGTTTTTCACTTATCTTATGTATAGCCACCACACATGTAAAATTAAGACATCAATTACATGTGTATGCTTTGCCTCTTGTTAATTTTTGTTGCTGTTGTTTTTTCAGTTTAATTCACAGGCCCCAGCACAAAATCTAAGCTGGGATAAGAAAAGTTTATTCCTACCCAACAGAATGCTGAAAATGAAAATATTTTTTCTTTGGTTTACAGTAATAAGGAGTGTGATTCCTTTTTTTTTTCTACCTCTTCTACATTTAAGAGCTCTGTGGCTTAACGAGCTCCCAGGCTTATGAACACCCCGACACAGCTAGTCTTGACATGGTGCCAGCAGCCTAGGATTTGACCGCTTAGCATGCTACTCATACTGCCGTAAAGTATGTAAGGTGGAGAGTATGTTGTCCTCTAGTGTGGGTACACAGAGCATGGCACGACTTGTTGCCAGCCTCACATCACATCTGTCTTCTGCTTTTATACTTTATATCCAGGGTCACACAGTCAATTTTAGACATATTTTTAAAAATCTTATTTCTATATTACTAAATTATTCTTTAGGAACCAGACTCTTCGAAGTTACTCTGGGAAAATACCTTAGGCCTTCCCAGGACACAAAATTTTCATTCTTATAATAAAAAGCATTTGGCTAGGATTCAGAAGACCTACATTTTCATTCAAGAACTGGTACTAGTTTGTGTTGTGATGTTAGGCAGATCCATTATTGTCTCTGAGCTGCAATGTCCTGAACTCCAAAACCGCAGCATTGGCCGAGATGGTTTCGTAGGCTGCTCTTGAATACAAAGT
The DNA here is from genome assembly GCF_000951045.1 of Mandrillus leucophaeus. Classification (NCBI taxonomy): domain Eukaryota; kingdom Metazoa; phylum Chordata; class Mammalia; order Primates; family Cercopithecidae; genus Mandrillus; species Mandrillus leucophaeus. The sequence goes on along the minus strand of NW_012107108.1, from coordinate 1,153,160 downwards.
TTGCTGTATGCTCTAAGGTTACAATTTTGTCTGTTACTCTGGTAATAATATACTTTCCAGCAGTAACTTGGAATAAAATTCAATTTTCATAAAATCTCCAGAAAACTGGAGAAGGAGGAGAGTTTTATTTCAGTATTGTCCTGTGGATTGGAAAACGTTCTAGCTCACATCATAATTCTTGAAACATTATAAAATATAAAAGCTTAAGTTAATATGCTTAACTGACTCCAGGAGCATTAATGAAAAGTGTATAAATATGAATACAGGCATAGTAATAAAAGAATTATCAGTCACCCTTAATTTAATTGATGTCACCTTAGCTTTTAGAAGGGTAATAGGTAAAGACTGTTATGCTCAGAACACCGGAACTCTATTAGAACTAGGTGAAAATTTGATAGTGAACGTATTTATGAAAATAGAAATGCAGCTTATGTGAAAACTATTCACTTACATCTGCCCACAAATATAGAAGCATCTGAATGCGCAGTTTTAGTCTCCTCCTTAGTAGGTTAAAGAGCTCTGGGCTTACTTGTCTCTTCCTCTTGACTTGGAGAGAAGAGAAGCCTTTTCCTTTGACTCGCATGAAGGAGCCTCAGGATAGTCACATCTTGACTCTTAGATGCCTGAGAGCTTTGTAATGCAAATCAGGCTGTTCCTTTTTCTCTTACCAGCAACTTAATTTGGGACAGAATTGATTGACTAGAAAGTTTGCTAATCACTTTGAAACAAAACTAGGCTGGGGGCCAGTGGAAGTTTGCCAGAACCTCCCTTCCGAAGACAAGGTCGACAGCTGGTCTCACTTTGGAAATGCTTTTGTCCATTATCTTATCATTTGGTCCATTTTATATGGTCCACGTCTCAAATTACAATGGTTATTTTGGAGGCACTCCAGAGAAAAGAAAGGAAAAAAAAGACACTACACATGACTTAGAGAACAGATTTTACAATACTTTGAAAATGAGGTACCTTGTTGTAAATTTAAAATCTGCCTCCTGATTGTTTTAGAGTTGATAAGTATATTGACAGTTAGGAATTACTGCTGAGCTCTAGCTTTTGAATGTAGCCGATGTGACAACATTTGTTGGTGAAGCAGAGAAAACAACTTTGATTTGACCATGAAAACATATGAATTCCTGAACTATTAAAAATAGTAACTCTTCTTTGTGTCATTCTCCAAAGTTTTAAAATAAAATTAGCTCATTGTGCCCAAACCAAAAAGTTCTGAAGTCATTGAAGTGGTGGAATCAGAGGATGCACTGCAGGGGCTGAAATTCCAAACCTTGCAGAGACAACAAGGTAACGTGAATGTATGAATCAGACTAGATGTGGATAGCGGGGAAGAGTGGGGTCTACAAAAAACTAGAAAGAATATGCTCCTAAAGATGTTCACGTTTCACTTTAGAAAGCAAATACCAGGCTCGCAAAACAAGCGACCTTGAATAAATTATCAGCTTTGAAAAAAGTAGAGTTTGAAAAAATATGTTAATTCTTATTTCAGAGACATCCATGTAATTCATTGTCTTTCACAAGGCAGACAAAAAGAGCTTAGGCGAGAGAGAAAAAGGAAAATAGAAACAAAATGTGTTAAGTTTCTAAAAAAGCATCAGGCGCTGTGTTGGGCTTTGAGCATATATAGTAGCATGAATTCTCACCGTGACTGCTTGCCGTAGCCAGTATTATTCCCACTTCATGGATGAAAGATTCAATCTTAGAGAGTTTGGGTAACTTATAACAGTAGAAAAGCAAGAATTTAATTACAAATCCTATGTTCTTTTCTCTATACTAAATGTATGAACTCAAGCAAGTTATTTAACCTCTTTATTCCTCATGCTTTAATGGGCATAATAATGCTTTTTTCATGAGAATTTTTTTTTTTTTTATTTTTGAGATGGAGTCTCACTCTGCCACCCAGGCTGGAGTGTAGTGGCGCGATCTCGGCTCACTGCAAGCTCTGCCTCCTGGGTTCCCACCATTCTCCTGCCTCAGTCTCCCGAGTAGCTGGGACTACAGGGGCCGCCACCATGCCTGGCTAATTTGTTGTAGTTTTAGTAGAGACGGGTTTTCACTGTGTTAGCCAGGATGGTCTCGATCTCCTGACCTCGTGATCTGCCCGCCTCGGCCTCCCAAAGTGCTGGGATTACAAGCGTGAGCCACCCCACTCGGCCAATCATATTTTAAGAATTAAAAAAGTTAATAATTGTAAAAATTCTCACAGTCTTTTTTTATGTTTGTTGAATATGAAATTATGATAATTACTTTTGTTGAGCAACCATCAACATAGCAGATGTTGGAATTGTTTCTGCAGAGGGATTTGTGCAAGACACCTTCTGTTCTTTTACCTGGGTTTTATTGTGAGTTATATCGAGTTAAGCTTTCGAGAATTTCGAGTGCAGCCTGCAGTTGTACAATGGCTGAGGAATACAGGAACATTGTGGTTACTGTAAAAATGAGAGTAATAATTACAAACTAAGGAATAACAGTATACTAATCAGGATTCTCCAAAGAAACAGAAGTGTGTGTGTGTGTGTGATTAATTGTAGGGAACTGGCTCCCACAACCATAGAGGCTAAGAAGTCCTGCTGTAGTCGGCAAGCTGAAGCCTGGAGACCTTGTGGAGCTGGTGGTATCGCTCCAGCCTGTCTGAAGGCCTGAGAACTGGAGAGCTGATGGTGTGATTTACAGTTCAAAAGCCAGTGCGCTCAAGACCGCAGAAGACCTAATGTTTCCATTTGAGTCAGAAGCCAGGAAAAGATTGGTGATGTTCCAGCTCAAGCAGCTGGGCAGAAGGAGTTCCCTTGCTCCACAAGGGGGCCAGACTTTTGGTTTATTCAGGCCTTCAGTTGGGTGGGTAAGATTCACCTGCATTAGGAGGGCAATTGGCTTCACTCTGTCAATGTAAATGTTAGTTTCCTCCTGAAACTCTCACAGCACTCACAGACATACGAAGAATAATGTTTGGTTTAATATCTGAGCACCCTGTAACCCAGTCAAGTTGACACATAAAAGTAATCATCACATATGGTAATATGTAATAGGATAAGCTGTAATGAGTTAGGAAATGGTCTGATGTTAACAAAATAATAAAGAAAGCAAATATGTTGAATGCCTGTGGGAACTTGTAACGAGATAGTCATGCACATGGTGAAGAAATTTGTTAGCTGAAGAAGAAGTTCAGTATACTTGCTCCTCCAAGACAGTTTCCACAGGAAACTTTGGGAGCTCCTCAGGTATTGAATCCGCTGGGAGTAATGAACTATTCACTAACAGGAGGTTTGCCTGTAACCGGCAACAGCAGGCAAAATTTCAGGTGCTTCCATCAAGGAACTAGAGAGAGAGCTCAGCCAGTGCTGGATCCTGTGCAAAGCTCCCCGGAGAATGCGCCTTCCCGGAGGTGTGAGGTGACACTTACAATGTACACGGGTGTATATCGTATACCTTGGATTGAGTTGGAGCAAGATGGAGTCTGTTTGCTCCCACTTGATTTTCAGAATCATCACTTTTATATATTCTCAGCAAACCTGTCTCTCTCTCTCCTCGTGGTAACCACCTGGCACAACTCTACCCCTTGTAAATCCCGTTCTCCACAGAGCTGAGCGTGGCTGGAGAAGCCCACAGCGACGCTGACTGCTGTCCCTTTACATGTGTGATCACTCACTGGGGGTGGCTGCCTGATTTGCAGGGCCCAGGGCAAAATGAAAGTGGGGGGCTGTTGGTTCAAAAGACATTTTAAAAACCTCTTTAAATGCACTAAAATCTAACGCGTTTTCGTTTTAAAAATTTGTGACTGGTAAGCCATAAAACAGGCAACAGTGACACACGAGAAATAACATAAACTTACAAATTGCAAAAATTACGTGTGACTCCACAGTCACACACGTGAAGCCATCAATGCGGCTGGCCCTGTCGGTAATGGCTAGGAGGCTCCTAGCACACCTGCCATTCCAACCCTTCCCTCGCTCATTCACGCTTCTGGGAGGCTACTTCAGATTCTCCCTCCTCAAGCCTCCAACGTTTTCTCTCCCATCCTCACTCTCAGTTGATGACTTTGGGGTATATGTCACTGAAGGAAAAGCAAATTTAAGCTAAAACCAGAATAAGATGAGAGCTTCTGCAAACTGCTACTCCCTCATCACGCCCGACCTGGATCTATGTCCAAACACTGACTTCTTTTTTGTTACCCGTGAGTTACCCTGGAGCACTAAATCCCAATGTCTCTCGAATTACAGCAATTCTCCTTCTACCTCCCACAATGTCGATTTTTCTGTCTCTACTGCAATGTTCCTATCAACATGCACAGTGGAATTTTCACATCTGGCACTACCTGTTCTGATCTTACGTTCCTCTCAAACTGCTACACTATTTCTGCTTTCTTCAGAGTGAAATTCTTTGAAAGGGTTTTCATATTTACCATCTCCAATTTCTCTCTTCATTTTTCCTCTTCGATCCCCTCGGTCTGACGGTTGCCTCTGTCCTTTCACAGAAATTGCTCATTTCAAAATGTGAGTATCTTCCATGCTGTTACAGCCCATGATCAGTCCTTAGCCCTGTTCTCACTTAGCCGTGAGTAGCATTTGCACAGCTGGTTGTTGCCTGAGCCTCAAACACTTTCTCACTTGGCTGCATGACACCACCTGCTTCTTGGTTTCCCTCCTTCGTCGCTGGCTGCATTTCTCCCTCTGCTTTGCTGGTTCCTTCTGTTCATCCTGTCCTTTACACACTGCAACACCTTAGGGGCCAGTCTTCTGACATCTTCTCCACCTGCATTTACTCCCTTAGGGATTTCAAACAGTCTCATAGCTTTAAGCACCATCCATACAGTGACAACTCCCAGATTCAAATGTCTAGTCCAGACCCCACCCTTGAACTCCAAATGGGTATATCCACGTACCTAGTAGATAATCCTTACACTCCCTTCTTTCTCCACCGTGTTTAATTTAATCTGTCAGAACGTTCTGTGGTGCCACCTTCCAAATAGATCCATAACCTGACTCCTCTTCACCGCTCATCTTGCTCCTCCTGGTCCAAGTCACCTTCACCTTGCCCTCGGATTGTGGCAATAGTCTCTTAACTGTTCTCCCTCTTCCATTGGTTCTTCTTCTTCTATTCATTATGTGGGGATCCCATTAAAAGACAGGTCTGGTAATATCAGTCCTTCATAAACATGTCCAATGGCTTCCCACCCCAATCAGTAAAAACCAAAGACCCTCCCTCTGGTGGCCGCCAGCCCCTTCCTCCTCCACCTCCCATGTGCTTCCTCTGCTCACCCTCTCTTGACTGCTTGCCGTTCTTCAAACGTGTTAGGTTATGCTCCTTCCTCTGGGCCTCTGTCTGCAATATCCTTTCTCTGTCATCTTTGTGGGTGAGTCTCACTTCTGCAGGTCTTGCTCATGGGCCTTCTGATGAGCCCTTCCCTGATCACGGTGCTTGCATCGCAGGCTGGCACTCTGTCTATCTGCCCTGTTTAGTTTTCCTCACGAGATCAGAAAGTCCTGTTTGTCGTATTTGCTGCTTTATGACCAGGACCTAGAAGCACTTGGCACACACTACGCATTCGTTGCAGATGTAGTAACTGAGTAAATAGCTGTTGTGAATCAGAACACAGTGGAATCTATATATCCAAAACTTTGTGATGAATAAAACTGGCTAAAATGTCAGAATTTTATGGATCTTAGTTACATGTCATACGATCTTTCTAAGTAGAATTCATTCTTAGTTGCATGTCCTAAGATCTTTTTAAGGAGGTTTCCTCTTTCTAAGGAGATTCAAAGATACCAGTGAAACTGAAAATTGTCTTGGGTTAAGTAGGTATTGTGAAGTACCAACGGCAGGAAAGAACAGAGACCGCTGTCATTGTGACTGTCATAGTCGATGTCCGTGTTGGAAATGACTGCATGAGCTGACAGGCCCTGGCACGTGGGAAATATACAAAATGCACACTGGACATAACAGAGCATTTTTGCACGGAGCTGGACCAACTCTTTTATATGACTAAGATGCTATTTGCAATTTATGAAAGGAAAAAAAGCAAATATGCTCCACGCCGTGTCTAAAAGAGCCCTAGTGGCTTCAGGGTAGAAAAACCTTCTACTTCTCCTCAGCGGAGCATGAAATCACCCCATTGCCTTTTATCGGGTTACTTACGTAAGGGGATTGTGCCTATTAATAAAACATCGTGCATCTTGTTTCTCCAAGAGCGATGACAACCAAACTCCTTTCCCGCGCCGCCTTCCCTCTCCGGAGTCACTTTTGCCACACCGTGTTCTGTTCAGCATGCGTTGGCCGTGAGGGTCAGATCGTTAGTCCAGATGACTTTGAAGTAGTTTTCCTTACGGTAAAGGTTTTCTCCTAAGTCTGCAGCATAGAATCCTTGTTTTGGGGTTGATCCATGCCTAACCTGAAGATAATATAATGCAAATTCTGCTCTCTATTTGTGTATATAAATATTGCATCAGTCCACTGTGGTGAGCAACATTGTCTGTGGTTTTTTTTAGCTTTCTTGGGATTGAATTTGCTTAACCGTGTTCCCTTGTCTTTCAGGTTGTGCTTGAGTCCTTGCTGCTGACACTTACTCCACGATTTTATGCTAATTTCTGCCCTTCTTCTCAGTTAGTGAAAGCTTTCCCACATTCATTTTATTATCAGCCCATTCGAGTGTCCATTTAGTGTCAGACATACAATTTTTAAAGTGAGAATTTTGTCCAGGACTTTTACAAAGCCTCTCATGTGGGCATTGACTGCAGTTAAAAAACTAGCAGCCTGTTAGGATGGTCACCTTGACATCATAGTCCAAAGTGTCCCAATAATGGATGTGCAAAAGAATTCTGAAACCATCATAGGAATTAAAAAATGAGAACACCAGCCCACAAAGAATGGTGTCACCCAGGCATTTGGACCAAGTCCACAGTTTGTATATTTCTGTGCCGTGTAGCATAGACAGCCTGATGTATTTAAAGTAACACTTCAGATGTATTTTAGGGATTCACATTTCAGCTACCTGTTTCTGTTTGCTAATACAGAACATAAATTTTGAAAAAATAGACTTTTAATTGAAAATTTTACAAAAAGTCAAATAAAAACCTGCTGATATTTCCATCCAAGGGAAAGAAGATACACATAGTAAATACTTTACAAGTATGTATATTCTTTCACCCACTTTTAGGATTTATACTAAGTATAAATAGCTGTTTTATAAAGATGTTTATCATTATTATGTACAGTAAGAAAAAATGAACCTAGATGCTGAAGGATAGAATTCATGGAGTGAGCTATGGCGTATGCACACGGTGGCGAACTGTGCAGTACTTAACAATATGTTTAAAAGCGTTTTTAATGGCATGTCAAAGACTTACTCCAAAATGTGAAATACAGTGACTCTGTGGATATACAAAAATATACTCATTTTTGTGTAATCGTGTATCATATATGATCCCAAGTATGTAATACTAAACATGAGAAAAAAATGCTTGCTAAAAACATACCAAAATACAGAGGGCTGCCACCGTGTGGTGAGATCCAGTGTCTTTTTTGCCTTTTAATTGATATTTTTGTTGGCACAGAACGTTGTTCTCATGTGCCCCAAGAGATTTAAAGATGATCTCGAGACGGTGAGCCTCCTGTCAGAGTCCTGCCAGGGTGAGGTGGGTAACAGGGAAGATGGGGGCAGATCAGAGGTGACTCTGGGACATTCGTGCTTGGTGTCTGCGGCGAGGGACAGCGGCTCCGCAGCTCCAGCCCACTGTTCATCACAGGTCCTTGGTGACTGTCTTACCAGTTATTTTCAGGTTTCAAGATAAAATGGAGATACAGACTTTTACCTAAAACTCTCTAAATTTAACTACCAACAATTAAATTTTTTGTCGTAAAACAAAGCGTAGGTCAAACAAATCGTCTTAAGAGACGGGCGGATCACCAGGTCAGGAGATCGAGACCATCCTGGCTAACACGGTGAAACCCCGTCTCTACTAAAAAATACAAAAAACTAGCCGGGCGAGGTGGCGGGCGCCTGTAGTCCCAGCTACTCGGGAGGCTGAGGCAGGAGAATTGCTTGAACCTGGGAGGCAGAGGTTGCAGTGAGCCAAGATCGTGCCACTGCACTCCAGCCTGGTGACAGAGCAAGACCCTGTCTCAAAAAAAAAAAAATTCCAATTTAATTTTTAATTTACTTAAAATTAATTTTAATTTATTTAGTTCTAAAATTATATTTAATTTTGTAATTTATTTTAATTGTATATTAATCTTATATTTATTTTGAAACCAAATGAATGTATTGAGGGAGAGAAATTGTTTTACATTTTTGCAAATCTCCTTAATGTGTAGCTTAATAAAAGATATCTGGACTATTCTGTTTCTGCATTTAATCTGTTATGAAGTCACCTATCATGAATCTTCTGGAAAATTGCACGTATATTTGTGAGAGAATGAAGGTAAAAATGGCAAACGACATCATAATATTATTATAAAAGTCATTCTGGCCTCCTATAGCCACTGAAAAAGTCTCAAGATGTCCCGGGGGTCCTTGGCCCCCACTTGGAGAATCGACGTTCAGGCTCCTTTCTGAGCTGATCGCGTAGCTGAGCACGGTGAACGTCATGTGGTTGAGAACCTGCCCCTTCCAGCTTTCCTCTCTTCCATTAGCTTCCCTAAACCATTCATTTTTAGGGCATTATTTTCTGTCAAATACAAACACCAGTGGAAGAGAGAACACATGAAGCCGTTAGTAGCTTAATGCCTTAATGTGAACAAATTTAATTCATTTCAATTTGAGAGTCCATGGGGTCACAACAGAGATGAAAGAGAAAGTACAAGAGCCAGAAATAAGGTTGGAAAGACCCCTGTCCCCAGCAAAAGGCCAATTTCTTCTGGATTGCTTTCTGGATTCTTAGCTCATGACTGTGAAAAGGAGCCATTCCCTGATCTATTTTAATTGCTTATCTTCAAAAACTATCTTCAAAAACTATCTGAACTAGTAGCTGTGGCTACTACCTTCCAGTTTAGGACTTAGGGTTCCAGGAAGAGAAAAGAGTTACAACTACTAATAAAAGTCCATGAAAGTAACTGCTCCTTTTTGAAAGTTTCAGCATTTATTTTGGATGTGGGATTACACATGCAGGTGTGTTACATGGATGTGGTTTTTCAATGCATGCTCCTCCCTTCCTTGCCCCCCGCAGTGCACAGCGCCTGTGGTTCCCATGTGGACGTCCATGTGTGCTCAATGCATAGCTTGGAGCACCCAGTTATGAGTGGGAACATGCAGTGTTTAAACCCCACTAATTTACATGAAGAAGTATTTTTGTTGATAACCCTGCAGGACACTCTTTTTTTTTTTTT
>NW_012107108.1:1112366-1139045 GCF_000951045.1 Mandrillus leucophaeus | reverse complement strand
GCCTCCCAAAGTGCTGGGATTACAGGCTTGAGCCACCGCGCCCGGCCTACATTGTAGTATATGTTACCAGTAATCTAGAGATGATTTAAAGTATAGGGAGAACGTGCATAGGTTACACTGAATACTACACCATTGCATGTCAGGGACTTGAGTGCTAGGGACTCTGGTATCTCGGGGAGGTCCTGGAACCAATTGCTCATAAATACTGATGGATGACTGTATGTTGTATCTTGATGCAATGAATAAACAAAGCAGATAACAGTAACTGACAAGCGGTAGAAGGTGAGGGAAAATGAAGGGGTTGCTATTTACGTGTTTATATGGGATGATTAGGGCAGACCCCACAGAGGGGATATTGAACAGAAACTGAAAGTACGGGAAGCAGTCCTGAGAACATGTAGACCAAGAGAGCTCGGTGTGGCCATGGGAAGGGACTGGTCAGATCTCGTGGCCCCTGGGGACTGGGTGACTATTAGCTGCTAGCCAAAAGCCGGCTGCCGCCCTGAAATCTACCACTGTCAGCCAGTAACCAAGCATGGCAGGGTATAAAGGCAGGCCTGCTGCAAGGAGTTGAAGGACCCCTCTGCTGGGCAGCCTGGCTGGAGGGTTCTACTACCAGCCTTGCCAAAAGTTTCTCAGAATTGCACTGCATTTTAAGACTTTGCGTCCCCAGCCTCCTCCAGCCCCTTCTCGTTTTCCTCCACAGGCATTTCTCTCAAATAATCTCGAGTGTCAGATACCATTCCGGTGTTTGCTGCTCCAAGAACCCAAACATACACAATGTTCCAGCAGAGGCTGCACAAAAACAAAGGCCCTGAGGAGCCTGGCATTTTCCAGGAGAATCAGGGAGGCCAGTGCGGCGTTTGTGGAGAAGACAGAGGGAGAGTGGGAGATGAGGCCAGAAATGCACTTGAAGGCCTTGCGGAAGAAAAATAGTTGACTTGCTTATTATAAAACCCTTTTTGTTAAGGAGGAAATAAAAACTGTTAACCAACGGCATCTGTATCCATTACAGAATTTAACGGAAGGGCATCAAACAGCCGGTACCATACAATCTTCCATTAGCAGCGTTCAGCACATCTGTCTAGGTAGTAAACCTAGGTAGCCCAGTTCTGGGCCATTAAAATTTTGATGTAACCCATTAACGAAACTTACGGCCTTAGTTCAAAGGGCTGTTGCCATTGTGTCTGTGAGAGCAGTACTGCAGAGTGCATTTTATGCAAATCTAATAGATTTTAATGAGTGATCCTGCTTAATAAGCTAGTTAGACCATTCGGGCATTTACTTGAGAGTGACCACAAATCCCTTTGTCTGAAACCATTTCACAGCGCTAACATTTAACTGAAACAGCACTTAACACAACGCCAGGCACACAGGGAGCACTGAGTGTTATGTTACTGATGACGGGGATGGAGAACAGGGGTCTTACCCAGTGTGTCAGTCTCGATGCTCCTGAGTGACCCAGACAAAAAAGGACTAGAATCTTTCTTTTCAGGATTTTGTGTCTTAGGTCCTTGTTTCACCACAAAGCATAAGCTTGACGTAGCCTGAACTTGACAGCACTTTCCACAGGGCACTTAAAAATACTTTTACCTCCCTTCTTTTACCTCCATAAACCATGACAGGTCTTTGCTCAGCCTCTGATAAGCCAAAGATTAGAAACTCCCTTTAAACTTCAGAAACAGAGCAACGCTCAGTCAGGCGGTAAAAGCTGCAGAAATTGGTCTTGAATATCATCACTGTGTATCAACTGAAATCAGATGAAGAGCTTCACAGTCACCCAAAGTTCTTTTTATACTAATCAGATGCTCTTCAAAGGTGTAATTACCATTTAAAAATGACTTTGGAGTGCAGGATGCACAATAGATTTTTAATGTCTTTTAATTTCTTTCGATGTTCTCATATTTCATCAGCGTTTTCTTGTTTTACCAATGAGTCACAGGACTTTCAAGGACTCTTCCTCTCCCACAGTTAAAATGCTAAACAGAAGCTAAGCTCACATGAAAAACTTGTCTCAATGACCAGAGAAGGACTATAGGAATTACAATTTGGATTTCAGGAATTATCAACTTGTCCGATACCCCGTTTGCCTCCACGTTGAGGAGAGAACTATTTCCAGCCCCAGAGTCAAGCTGCCTCATTGCACGGAAGACGGGGTAAAATAAGAAGCCTGGTGAGGTGCTTATTGTCACAACTTGTAGTACAGCTGACACTTAGACTAAATCTGCCCCTGAAGCTCAACCTCTTTGCCCTACTCCTGTCGTGTGTCTTGGCATCTGGTATCATTTCAAAAGGGTAAGCATGGCATAGAGAAGGTTTCTCGTTGCTAAGCATGGAGTAGGAATATTTTAGTGAAGTGTCAAGTTTTGTGGCCAAAGTAAAAACAAGTGTGCACACTTGGAGTGAGCTGCCCGCAAAGCAGCACACTTGGTTCTGGTGGGCAGCTGGCTGAGGTCTCCTGGTCTGGAGGACAGATCCTGGCTTTTAATCTTCCATGTCTTGCCATTTCTCTTTGGATGAGGGAGAAATGTCTGAAGATGTTCCAGGCCCAAGAGGACCTGCTGCTGTTCTATCCAGTCTCGTCTTTCGTGAGCCACTGTGCTTCAGCCACACTGCTTTTCCTTCCACTCGTGTTTCCTTTTTCCCAGGTACAAGGCCTTTGCACGTTCTAAACCCTCTAACCCAGAACACTGTTTCTTCTATTTATCTCAATAACCCCAACCCCTTCTTTACATCCTATTTCAAGCACTGCTACCCAGGAAAGCTCTCCCTGCCCTCTGCCCAGCCCGGGGCCTGCTGTTGTGGGTCCTCACAGCACCAAGGGCCTCCCCCTCACTGTATGCATGGGTTGTGTGGTTCTATTTGTGCATGCAAATATTCGATTCAGATCTACACCCTCCAGCCCCCTTACAGAATATGCTCCTAAGGGCAGGTATGGGGTCTGGTTTTGCCCACCCCTGCATCTCCATAATATAGCACCGTGCCCGGCACAGAGGAAGGAGAAAGTGCTCCATGAGCATCTGCTGACCCAATGCCTGACCCGGTTCTCTAGAAGGGTTGCTTGTGCTCTCGTTGCACAGACGTGCTGCAGGAGCCTTGGCTGTTCTCCAGAATTCTGGCTCTCCATCTCGAAATGATTCTGTGAGTGGACCAGAGTCAGGATCCCTGCCGTCCTTCCATACCTCTGCAGTTAATGAGTTTTCAGGCACAGGGAAACCATTTAATGTCTCTATGTCTTCTCACATGTAAAATTGGATTTTTAATATCAGCTTTATTTACTTTGCCGAGTTATTCTTCTATAACAAGAACATTAAGAGCCTGGCTTATATTAGTTTGAGCGAGACATTGTTGGTGTGAAAAGGATTGGTTATGGGCAGTTTCTTACTTCCACACACAGCGGATTCCTACACACGTGTTTCAAAGTTGAATAACAAACAATAATGAGGGAGACATTTCCAGAGAACTAAAAATATATTCTAAAATTCCCAATAGTGGTTAATTATGTGCTGCTTCCCTCAGATTCAGACACCCATGAGACAGGTGAGAACTTCCAACGCACACAGGACAGGTGGCCACCAGCCATCCTGGGGATGGGAAAGGTGACCCGGGCACCGCCTCTTCCCGGCCTGACCACTCCTCTGCCCACTGCTGCAGCAGCCACAGCATTTCCACATCTTTAGGAAGCTTTGGGTGGCTGGAAACAGATATCCAGATATCGGGAAAAACAGTTCTGTCTTCTTGCCATCTGTGGTAGATTGCAAGTGTGACCCCAAATCTTTACTCTTTCTTTTTTCTCCAGCCTTTGCCATGTAGTTTTACAGAGGTCTCCCAGTTTGACACTGGGCTTAGCCCTGTGAATTAGTCAAGGTTCTCCAGAAGAATAGAAACAATAGGATACGTGTGTATATATATATAAAATAATGTTGTTCATAATATTATTTTTATTTCTTTATTTCTTTGAGACAGAGTCTTGCTCTGTCACCAGGCTGGAGTGCAGTGGCGCGATCTCGGCTCACTGCAACCTCCGCCTCCCGGGTTCAAGCAATTCTCCTGCCTCAGCCTCCCAAGTAGGTGTAACTACAGGTGCATGCCACCATGCCCAGCTAATTTTTTTATATTTTTAGTGGAGATGGGGTTTCACCATGTTGGCCAGGATGGTCTCAATTTCTTGTCCTTGTAATCTGCCAGCCTCGGCCTCCCAAAGTGCTGGGACTACAGGTGTAAGCCACTGCGCACGGCCCATAATATTATTTTATAAATATATACTATAAGAAATTGGCTCACGTGATTATGAAAACAGAAGTCTCATGATACGCATTTGCAAACTGCAGACCTAGGAAAACTGATGGACTAATTCTAGTCCAAATGCTAGTGGGCTTCCAAGAGAAATTCTGATGTTTCCGTTCAGGTCCACAGGCAGAAACACAAAACACAAAACCCAATGCCCCGGTTCACAGCGGTCAAGCAGAAAGAGTTCCCTCTGACTTGCTCTGTTCAGGCCTCCAGCTGATTGGCTGAGGCCCACCCACATCAGTGGGACAAGCTGCTGTGCTTGGTCTGGCAACGTAAATGCTAATCTCATTTGGAATCACCCTCCAGACAGACCCAGAATAATGTTGAACCAAATTTCTGGGCACCCTGTGGCCCAGTCAAGTTGACACATACAATTCACCATCCCACCGTGAGATTTGCTGTTGCCGTGGAATGTTCGCAGATGAGATGCCAGCAGAGCCTTGAAAGACTCTAGACCCATCAGGCCACCCAGGTAGTCACTCAGGAATGCACGTTGATGGAGGATGCTTTCCTGGCCACTGTGGCAGGCGAAGGGAGTGTGGTGTCCCCTGTACTGTCCTTTGCAGGAGGTGACACACGCTGTTTCCACTCGTGATTCCTGCCCGACTTGCATGAACAGTCTGCACAAGGTGGGGTGTTCCAGCCAACTCCTACAGATCTTGTCATTGCTGATTTGACATTCACTAATCATAGGGCCAAACTAACAGCCAAAGGTGTCTCCATCACCCTTCAGTCCCGCTTTCGAGGTAGCATAAAGATCATAGCACAAGCCCTCCAGCCACAGACAAATCTGTGATTTGTTTCCTGCCGAATAAGGGCTATCCCTACTTTGTGACTTCTCCCCTCTGTGGTCATGGAGGCTTCGGTCCATGCTTCCTGTACTCCTGCCTCCCACCCCATCCTGGTGCTGCCTGGGCAGCCCTGTGTGGCATGCCAGTGCTCCTTTTTCTTGGGAGCTGTAAGAAACAAGCTCTATTTCAAAGGCAGTTGTTCCTGTCTGTGTCTATCACTTTACCATACCCGAATTAAACAAATCCTGAATTCAAATCGTTAAACATGGGGAATGCAAGCATATTATGTGAGTAGAAGGAGTGGAATATCTGTGGACAGCCCTAATAACTCAGACCCTTGGTTCCCACATTGTTCTGGGCACGCCAGCTGATCTTTGCTGACACTGACCTCCGTGCATGGCATTTGCTGCCATCCCTGGCACGACAGGAGGTTATGGTTGTTGAGTGCAGTAATTCCTTAACCACTTTGCTATCCTGCCTTTTTATTGTCAATAAACACTATAACATATGCTAAATTTGAGCATTCTGTGAAATGAGAAAGGGGGTATGATATTGTTTCTAAGGTGGAAACCAAGACAGCGAGACCTTACTGCACCATTCTGTGGCTTCCCAGCACCAGGTCAGTCTGATGATCCAGGTCTCACACTGGCACCTTCAGGAAACCATGGTGCCACGAAGTTAAAATCTTATTTGAATCCAAATAAAGGACATATTCAGACTCCTAGTGGCTCATGACCTGAAGTCTAAGGTTTATTCGGAATTAGTGGAGACAGCACTGGTAAATATATATGCTTTTTTAAAATGAAAGGTCCAAAAATAGGACATTTCCCTAAGCATTAAGTCAGACTGAGAAATTTGTACCACTGATTTGGAGCCTGGGGGGAACTAGGCAAAAACTTCATGAGCTTATTCCGGGACCCCCACCTGAGTAGAGGCCTCAAAGCCCTAAGGACACAAAATTTCACTGGCGGCTTGTGGCCAATAACAGAAAAGGCAGAATCATGAGCAAGCCGGCTGTCTGCCCACCCAAGAGAGTTCTCACAAACGCTTGGCGACGCTCCCCGCCTGTGTACTCCCTCTTTCAGCCTGGATGGCTTTCCGCATTCACATCCTCGTGACATTTCACGCATCCTCGTGACATTAAAGACATTATCCCATGGCGCTTACTCTGAGCAAAGCTTCCTCTTTTCAGCTCCCACAGCTTGGCTGATGCCGCTCAAGAGTCCCCCACAGTCCTGGCATCTGGTTTCCTTGTGGGAGGCACCTGCCCTGCTGAAAGACAGGAGGCTGGGGAAAGAACAGATAGAACAGGATCCCCGGGGCTCCGATGCTTAAGGGAAAGCAACATGGCCTTGGCTGGGGATCTGCTCACAAGAGGCTTAAACAGAGGCCCCGTTGCTGCCTACGAGAAGTTTGGACGAACTGTGATGAGGCAATTGAAAGAAAACCTTCCGAACACAGTGCAAATCCATTTCATAAACAAAAGAAGCCTTTTGTATGCTCTCTGTGCCCCTACACGGTACACGCAGTACACAACTACATGCTGTTCTGTGAGAAAATGAAACGACTAGAATTTTTAATATCATGTCTGAGATATCCTGTGGGAGTTGGTGTACACTTTCTACTAAGTTCAAGGTGCAATTTTCCTCTAATTGTTTTCAATAGTTCCTTCCATTGTTAGCAACTTTCAGAAAAATATCGTCAGATTGCTTTCCCTAGAGGGAATAGAAGAGAATAAAATCCCATTATTTAATCTTTAAAAAGTTGAGAAATAAAGTCAAAAACATCCAAATTTAATGCTGCCTTTTCTAGTTTATACATGTTACGTTAATATCTAAATGATGTCCAGAAGTATTTACTTGTCTCATATTTACAAAGCTTCATCACAGATTTTAAGAAAATTGTTCTGGCTTTTGTTATTAATGTTCTCAGGAACACTTGACATGAAAGTTCTGGTTTCCTATAAAGCAGAGTTTCAAAATTTTTGGAGAAACTTAAAATAGGTCTACTAGGTTCTGGTGAGGTCAGAATATTCAGAGGATATAGCATGACGGATGAGGAGTGTAGGATTTTGTGCCTCAGAGCATTTACCATTGATTACAGGCCTTTAGGCTGGATTCTGACCTGGAGGTAGTGTCCACTGACTTAACAGCAGTCTCTCTTCTGCAAATAGCAGTAGTGCTTTGCCTCGTCCTTATGGAAATGATACAGTGGGATCTGAAGACATGTGCTAGCCCCCTCAAAGTTCTAACATTCCAAAAGCGTCGTTTACTCACTAGATCCTTAATAGATCTTCCTTCTAATATGGATTTAAAATTTTTTTTTTATATCACTCTTGCTTTCATGATTGGAAAAGGTGTTATTTAGAGAAATAAGGCAAATGGAAAACTTTAAGATTGATATTTGCCTCAGGTGCCTCAAACATTTCTAGAACATTAGATAGATTATCACTTGATCTGCTTTGTTTGAAAGCAAATTGGTTTCTAGAAGACCCACTTTGACTCTGATGGTGAGGCCTGCGGAGGTTTTCATCGCAGATGTTTACCCTGAGGAGAACCCCTGAACGGGTGACCAGATGAAAGGCAGCTCAAGGCTGAGCTCTTGGGACTCACCTCTGCCGTCAGCCACATTTTCCTCTGAGTTTATGAAAATGATGCACCCTTACCCTCAATGCTACAGTTCTTGAGTTAGGATTGTGAAAGTTGATTATCGAAATTGAGCCATTCTTGTCATACCCAACTAAATCAGAGAGGAGGGGTCTGAGTAAAGGGCACTCAGGGTACATAACGCCTCCCTAGACATGCTGTTCTCTCCAAGTCCCGTGGCTGAAACTGCCTGTTATAACCAGAGACCACTTTTATCTGTAGCAGGTGAGATAACAACTGCAAACCAAGGACTAGTTTTGCCCACCACAGTCACCCACCAATCAGACCTTACCAGCCCCAAAACTTTGCTAATATCAAAGAACTTTCTCACAGGACCACACGGAACAGTCCTCTTTTTTCACCCTTCTCTTTGTTCTTCGGACCATCCTGTCTGCCTCTATATCATGAATTGCAATTATTTCTTCCCAAATATTAAATTTAGAGATTCATCTCTATATTTTTAATTTGCTTTAGAGAAGTTCAAGCAGGCACTTGCCAAACCCTGTGGTTTCTTTGTCACTGCGTGACTGGGTTCGTTCCTCCTCCTTTTGTCTTCACTCAGAGCTTCCTTTGTCTGTAGCTTCCTTCTCGCTGACCCGCTCACTTTGGGTGGCTTCTCTTCTGTCGTGTCTTAAGAGGTAGCTGTGGCAAGTCTTTCTTAATTCACCGGGGAATAATGGCAGCCTCTCCAGGCCTTCTGTGTCAAGACCTCAGTCCTGGTGGCAGATAGTCTTGTTTTGCTTTCTTCTAGTCTTCAAATCCCACTCTGATTTTCAGGTTCTTCTGTTAAAGCCAGGCAGCAAGGATGGTGGAACGTGCATTGGGTGTATGGGTGGCAGGACAGCTGGTTTCTAGTCTTGGGTTGGAAAATACCAAGTGGTTTGGCTTTGGGAAAATGATCCCCCTTTTTGGGGTTAGGGATTATTTCCAGTAAATTGTAATGAAGAGATTTCATATCAGTCAACAGAAGTGGTTCTGAGCATGACCACTAAGTGGGAGCGGGAGTCATAGGGCCTCAAAGCTTATCTCCTCCAGGGCAGTTTTATGTCCACCCCAGGAAGCGAGTACTGTGCTAATGTATTTCCTGGTCTGGCTGCTGGTCAGAAGTTGTGAGGGTGATTGCCAAATGAATTCTGTATATATAATCCAGATATCAACTGGAATTTCCTGTCTCTGTGATCTAGATGAGAGGCCTAACAAGCAGGCCACTTGCCGCAGGTGCCAAGTTTATGGTCTCTATCATTTTTTTATGTAGGCTGAACCTGGTCCACATGACGTCTGCCCAGATATACAATTCCATCTCTTCCTTGATTTCCACCTAAAATGTCACTCACCTGAGGAAAAGATCCACGGAGATTTGAAGGAGACATGTGACAGTACGCTTCAGAAAGGCGCGTGCTCCTAGTAAATGTTAAATACTGAGATTCTTAAATGTTTCCTCATCCCCCAGTCTGTAGGTTCTGTATCCCTGAGAGGGAACCTAATGAAAGGAGTTATTTTTCTCAATAAATGGAGTTCATAAAAAGGACTTTGAGATCTTTCACAATATGATCTAATATAAGAATCATTTATTTTTGGAAACACATTTGTTTATTCATTCACAGTTACATTCATTCATTCTAGGCTTTTTTGGCTTGGCCTCTACAGAAGAAATGATAAAACCAATTCTGTGGGGAAAAGGAAGAAAGATCAGCCTGTTACTGTGTCTATATAGAAAGAAGTAGACATAAGAGACTCCATCTTGTTCTGTATTTGAGATGCTGTTAATCTGTGACCCTACCCCCAACCTTGTCCTTGCAAGAGACGTGTGCTGTGGTGACTCAAGGCTTAGTGGATTTTGGGCTGTGCAGGATGTGTCTTTGTTAAACAAGTGCCTGAAGGCAGTTTGCTGGTTAAAAATCCTGCCGGTCCCTGGGCAATGGAACATCTCGGTGTAAAACCCGATTGTATGCGCTGTTTACTGAGATAGGAGAAAACCGCCTTACGGCATAAGGTGGGACTTGCTGGCGGGACTTGCTGGCGCAATGCTGCTAAAAGGTTTGTGGAGATGTTTGCATATGCATATCAAGGCACAGCGTTTTCCTTTGAACTTATTCATGTCACAGAGATCTTTACCCATATGTCTTACTGCTAATTTTCTCCCTAAAATGATCCTATTGTCCTGCCACTCGCTTATCTTTAAGATGGTAAAGATAATTATCAATAAATACTAAGGGAACTCAGAGACCGGTGCCAGCATGGGTCCTCTGTATGCTGAGGGCTGGTCTCCTGGGCCCACTTTTTCTTTCTCTATACTTTGTCTCTGTGTCTCATTTCTTTTCTCAAGTCTCTCGTTCCACCTAAGGAGAAACGCCCACAGGTGTGGAGGGGCAGGCCACCCCTTCACAATTCAGTACTGCCCACCCCTCCCCCACCCCGCCAAACACAAATTCCCCAAATAACAGAAGCCAAAGATTTCGGCATGTGAATTGTCCAGCTTTTAAAGTCAGCCATTTGGCCATCTGTGGCCCTTTGGTGATGTGTTACTTGTGTGTGAACTGCCACAGTTACTAGCGTGGTCCTTCTCCACAGAAGGCAGCTTTTCAGGGAAGTAGTAAAGCCAAACTGCATGAAGCAAATCCTGTGGCCGACAACAATTCGGCCAGGCTTTGCAAGATTTGCTCTAGTTATTCCAATAAACACAATTCAGACTTATCAACAGATGAAAGGAGAAAAGAAAGGAGCCTTTAAAGACAAAAAGGGGGCTTCTTTCTGCCAATGAAACATTTCTCATGTAGGATCACATCATCTGTAATATGGCTTGCAAATGTGTGGTTAAGATAATTTTTGGAACAGCCTAGACCAACCAGTTAAAGTGACTAGGGGTTAAACTCCAGGAGGCACAACTGAATATATATGTTTCTCTCTCTCTCTCTCTCTATAGATATATATCTTCACACCAATACACACAAAAACCTTTATCTCTTTGTTATTTCACAAACTCTAATAACACTAAGCTTCATAATATCTCTCTTAAAGACATAGGCGTTAAGAAGAAACTGCTTAGACAGATAGTGAGGGTATGGGAATCCTCAGTGGGTTTTCCTTTTTAATGAAAAGCAGCCCGAAAATAATTTTCTAACAAAGATCACCCTGTAAGATTGAGCTGCAGATATAGACAAGGCAGCTGGAAGCTGGCAGGGGTGAAGGTCAGCAGGAAAAAGCTACCGGGACTAGGCATGTTCAACATGGTGGCTCCATCTCCCCTTCCCTTTGCCAGCCACATGTACAGGAAGGAGCAGACAAGATGGCACACGTCAAGTGGAAAGTCCATTTGCATAATAAGATTCGGTGGGGTGGCCAGCCTTACATGCTATGTAAACCTATGTTAGCTCTACGTAAATCAGACACCGCCTCCTCAAGCCTGCCTAAAAAGTCCTGCACACTCCTTGCCCCTGGTCTTCCCTTTGGGAAACCCCCTTTCTCTCTCCCTAGAGAGAGACTATTCTCCTTTCTCTTTCTTTTGCCTATTAAATCTCTGCTCCTAAACTCCTCCTGTGTGTCTGTGTTCTAAATCCTCGCCGCGCAAGACGATGAACTCCGGGTATTTGCACCAGATAACTTTCCATATGATTTGTTGAGCCTTGTATGCTGGGCACCTCTTCTGTAGAGGCCAAGCCAAGCTGACTACAAACAGTTGAATGTATTGTAATTTTCTAGAAACCTAGTATAATTTCCTGTTGAAGTCCAGCTGACATTTGGTTAGTGTTTCTCTGTGGACTGATTCACCCAGTAGACAGCAGGCAGAAGGCCTGGACGTAGCTTGGGAAGGCTCTGCTTGCAGCTGGTGTGCAATGCGAGGAAGGTTTTCCCCATGAGCCTCTTCACTTAGGGTCCATTTGAACAGGACGTTCCTCTCCCAGCCCATCTTCAGGGCGAATCTGCCGTCGGTGAGTGGAGACAAAGGGCAGGAGTTGGGGTCTCAGTACTGTACTGCCCCCTCCACGGTCATCTCTGGAGCCAAATTCCCAATACGCTTAAGGCTTCGTCTCATTTCGCACGTCCCCCACCTACTGATCTTCCAGGTCTGTGAAGCGTCTAAACCGTTTTTCATTTCAGGGCTGTTTCCTCAGCTTCAATTTTGCCCCTTCCTGAAGTTTCAAGGGAGTCCTCCCTGTTTAGACCTGACCATCAGAGAGGCCTTTCCTGCCCCTCTCCGTCAGTCCCATTTTCGTTTTTACATAGCGCTTTCATCAGTTTTTATTTATTATTTGTCTATTCAGCACTTTTTTTTTTCTGTTGGTCCTGTTTTACTTTTCTATTAGAATATAAGCAATGAGAGGGCAGGGCTGGGTCAGGCTTATTTGCTATTATATTTGCAATACTTATCTTGTAGGAAGTTAATGAATGTAAATAAATTACCTTCAATGCTATGAATTATAATAGTTGCATTTGCTTCTTCACACAATCGTCCCACGATTAACATAAGCTTGTATGTGTGTTTGGGTTCTTTTCTTCATAGCATTTCCCATAAGATGATTACCTGAGTCAATGTATTGCTTAGGGTTCACCAGAGAAACGTGTGTGTGTAGGAGGGTGAGACAGAGAGAGATTCTTTGAAGGAATTGGTTCACACGATTATGGAGACTGCAAGACCAGAATCTATAGGGTAGACCAGCAGGCTGGAGACCCAGGGAAGGGCCCATGTTGCACTTCGGAAGGTCGCCTGCTGGCAGCATTCCCTCGCGATGGCGGGAGGTCAGTTTTTGTTCTATTCAGACCTTCAACTGATTGGATGAGGCCCACCCACATTAGAGAAAGCAATCAGCTTTACTCAAAGTCCACTGACTGAAGTATTAATCACATTCCAGAACACCCTCACAGAAATGGAATATATAATAATATGTGACTAGAACAGTGTTTGACCACGTATCTGGGTGCCATGGCCTAGGCAATGACCACATAAAATGAGCCAGCACAGACAATCTGAAACTTCAATACAGATGGACTTGTCCTGAGGTCAGGACACATCATCATCCAGGTGGGGTGAGGGGCTTGCCATGTTTCCACAAGGCCTGTGATTCTAAGCAATCCTTAAGTCTCTGAGATTCAGATGCCTTGTATCTATAACAGGCAGATTAGTCTAAATCCAGAGATCTCACATTGTAGCCCCCAGACCAGATCCGGCCCCTCCTGCTTATGTGTGGCAAAACAGGCTGAGAATGGTTTTTATGGATGTACATTTGGGATTAATTTGGTTCTAGGGAAGTAACTTTGAACTTCCAACAAAATGTTATCTCCTCCTCAAAGAATTCCATTTTTTCTCTTTCGTGGGCCTGTATTATCAAAACAAACAAAAACTAAATGATTATAGTTTGAATTTTGTCAAGAAAAACGTTGTGGAAATTTATCTCTTCTTTTATTAGCATCTACATAACAGCTTTGATTTTGTCTCTTGGCTCATGAAGCCTAAAACATTTCCAATCTGATCCTTTATAGAAAAAGTGTGCCAACCTTTAGTCCAAACGCTTCATGTTTTCAAGTCGTGACGTTCTGTGTGCCTAGGTTCTCACGGAATGTAACACGTTATAGGGATCAGCCATTTGGTGAGTCTCTGGTAAACCTTTTATTGAAACAGCAGCATCTTAGAGGAAATGGGCTTTGAGCGATTTGGGGAAGTAGAGTGATGGGGGTTGGGGAAAGACTCCGCTGCAGACAAAGGGTCCTGCATGTCTGCCCCGATCCTGCACCTTCGGGCCCTCTGAACAATGAAGACAAGCCAGGGAGACCCCAGCGATGCGCTCAACTGCAGCTCAGGACAGTCTCCACTCTGCCTCAGACTTGCCCGGCTACGTTCCGGCTTGTCTGGCGTTCAGCCACGGGCTCACCTGTCGCTTGCAGCAACACCCCTGTCTTTGGAGTTGGTGCTGGTCTTTGAATCATTTCTTTAGCTGTGACTCAGTGAAGCCTGACTGGATTCAGACCAGCATGAATAGTCCTACTGCCCCTAATTCTCCCTCGTAGCTGGGCCTGCTTCAAAGCCTCCAGCATTCAGCCCAGCAAACCACGATCCAGCCCAACACTCCTTCTGGACCTGCGTCTCCAAGATGCCGCAGGCAGAGGAAGCCGAAAGGCTGAGTGAGCCTCCCATTTGAATGTCTGCTTTTTCTAGGACAAGCTGTTCTTTTCCATACCTTGTTTATGAGATAGGGGAGTGTGCCTGAATTCTACCGGGCACTGTGTTAGTGCTTCATGCAGATGGGCCAGGTTGCTTTCAGATTAATAGTTGCATTTCATACTCACAGAGCCATTTCACAGTTTGATACCAAGCACCCAGACAGACAATATTTGGAGTCAGTGAGAGTTTTTGCAAATGTCTTAGAAGATAAATTAGCGACAGTGTGAGAGATCAATTTGCACTGTGCTTTAGTTTTCCATTGTAGGCTTTTACTAACCTGATCCCATTACGGCTTTGAATTAGGAAATAAGCCTGAGGCACAAATAGCTGTGAAAGCTTTGTTTGGTTGAGTGTTTTAGAATTTGAATGCTTAACAAAAGTTTGCAAAATCCTGTGAAATTTCTTTTTCTTTTCTTTTTTTTTTTTTTGCATTTCATTTACCTTGTCTTACTTGTTCTTTCTGTTCTCCTTAGTCTTATTTTCAAATGCAATTAAGACCACCTAGTTCTGTCACTGGCTGGAATTCCCAGGAACCAGTGACCCTACAATAGAGGTGCGTGTGCCCTGCCCAGGGGACCCAATGGGGGTCATGAGGCTCCCCTCTCCTCTTTCTCAACCAGCCCTGGAGTGCGTTGGAAATAAAACAGAGAGCTAAGAACGTGGAGACACTGCCGGCCTGAACCCAACCAGGGTGGAAAACATCCAAGGAAGGCTGGTGGCGCCGGGAAGTGAGCTGTCTCCTGGGGTTCTATAAAGCTGGAAGGACTGGAGCAGGAACCCAGCCCCACACATTCCAGCTCGTTTTGTCAACAGGAATGTGTTGCTGGAGGAAAGGCCTGAGGAGAATTTTGATTTTCTGCTACTCAAGTAGATTTGGAACATTGCCGTTCCTTTCCATTGTAAACAGTTTTTTCTTCCAGTGCTGATATTCGTTGAGATGGTTAACTCCTGTGTATTTAAAAAAGAAGGGGATAAATAAATTCAGATACTAAAAATATTACTTGCAGTTAATTTACATATAGATTAATCAAAAATTCTGAAAGTGATTGTAACGCTTACTTCACGTATGGATTTAGCAATTTTTCTATGTGAATTGATCGGAAGCTGAGCTTAAATGACAGTCACTTTCTGAGCTTTGGTATCTCTTACTCCCTAGAGGACACTTGGTTTCTTGCCTTCAGTTCAGATTGATTCGTGCAAAGTTGAACTCTTTGTCTTCCCCATCAAGTGAGTCCCCACCCACTACTTTATTTTATTCAGTTATGCCATCGTTCTTTCAGTTACCTGGACTCAGAAACGGGAGCTGCTTGTGATTTCTTTCTGTGCTCTGTCTTCCATGTCTCTGCATTTCCAAATCATGTGACTGTATCCCTAGTGCCCCACTGGTGTTTCCATCTTCATCCCCCCACCCTCCACCCCTTATCCCACTGGTGTTTCCATCTCCATCCCCCCACCCTCCACCCCTTATCCCACTGGTGTTTCCATCGCCATCCCCTCACCCTCCACCCTTATTCCACTGGTGTTTCTCCATCCCCTCACCCTCCACCCTTGTTCCTCACTGATTTCTGTCCTTCCATGACTGCACGCTTTGGTGCTGCTTTTGGTGTTTCTCTCACATATTTTAAACATTGATCAACAAGCTTTTCTACACATCACACATTATTATTCTTATTTTATAGATTAATCACTGAGACACAAAGGAATTGATGGGCTTGTCCAATTCACACAGACAGTTACGGATTGAGGCCAAGACTGGTATCCAACACCTGCAGAGCAGCCTGCCTGGCCTGCTGTTGCCAGTAGTTTCTCCTCTTCCATGGGTCACGCAGACCTTTGGCTTCGTTCACTGCTCATAACCAGGAGCTACGGGCAAAGGCATTTTATTACCTACAGGGATAAGTCTGTTCCCAGACCAAACTGGGAGTCGGGCTGCTTATTCTCGTGGTCCAATAATGAGATGCAGATAAACTGAGAAAGAAGAGAACTTATTTCTGTAACCAGGTACAGGGAGAAGGCCTGGAAAATACTGCCAGACCAACCGAAAATTGCAAGGTTTACAGAGCTTCTATACCTTTTAAGCTATGTGTCTGTGTGTGCATGTGCATTCATGTAAAGACATATGTGATTAACTTACTGTAATCTATAAGGTCTGAGTCTTGAAGCCCTTCCTCTGGAGCCTCAGTGAATTGACTTAATCTAGATGAGTCCAGGTACCGGGGTGATTACATTTATCCTGTCTGCTGCTAAATCATGGAGGTTTGGGGAGTTCCTTTAGACCCCCAATACAACATTTTTGTGGAGGTCTGGGGAGTTCCTTCAGTCCCCCAATAAAAAGGTGCTTGATTCTAAACAGGTCCTGTTAAGAATTCCTTCATTATCTTGTCGCGCTTCAAGGCCCAGGAAAGGCCTGGGCACAACTCTTGGTGGGCTTTTGTTACATTCCAGCCTTTGTATAAGGACACTGGCTCTCTCAGCTTTTAGTGTGTGGCTTAACCACTCAGTCAGTGCTGAGACAGTTGTGACGGAGGCTGCCTGTTCAGCTGTGAGTGAGACCGGGCCTGCCACAAAAATCTCCTTGGTTGGCATAAAC
Source organism: Mandrillus leucophaeus (assembly GCF_000951045.1). Lineage (NCBI taxonomy): Eukaryota > Metazoa > Chordata > Mammalia > Primates > Cercopithecidae > Mandrillus > Mandrillus leucophaeus. The sequence goes on along the minus strand of NW_012107108.1, from coordinate 1,122,569 downwards.
TAGCTTCTCCAATCTGTCTAATTGACTTACCTGGTCTTCTATCACTCTTTTCAGCCCCTGAAAAACTCTGCTCCAGGCACATGAAACTCATTTTTGTCCTTCAGCTCCACCTGCACAAATCACCTCCAGATCCTGCTCATAAAGTACCCTCTGCCTAAGATGCCTTTCTTCCTCCTGCTAGAGTCCTTGTTTTCATGGAGACTTTCCTGTCTGCTCACACAGACTGTGTGCGTCTGTGTGACAAGTGTGGTCAATTTCGACTGATTTGTCCAGAACTGAACTCCTTGTTTTCCTCCTCGAGTGGCTTCTTGGAAACCCGAAAAGACTACATTTCCCAGACTCCCTTATGGGTGATACTGGGAGCCTATGACCATGTTCTGACCAGTGCTGTGTAGGTGAATGTCAGCCACTTCCAGAGTTGACCATAAAACACGACTTTCTTCTTTCCTCCTGTGGGAATCCAGGAGCCCACGTGTTCCAGGTGGCAGAATTACGTACGGAAGCAGCTCCTGTCCTGTCAGTAGGGCCACTGAAGGGACAATGACTTTGCATGAGAGAGATGTAAGTTTTATTTTAAGTCACTGAGATTTTGGGTTGTTGGTTATAGTGGCCAGCAAACATTGCTCTAATTTGACCTGCCTACCTGGTTTGTTATATCTCTCCATCTGGAGTTTAATGATTGGCATGCCACTTATTTTTTACCTTTCTCCCCTCCCTATTTCCTTTCTCATTTTCTCCTTTCTTTTCTTCATTCCCCATTTAATTTTCTGTTCTCTCGTTTGTTCCCCAGCTTTTTTGAGGTCCCTATTTAATCTTAATTCAGAAACCACCAGGTGGACAAATTCTACTAATCGCAAAAATGTAATAAAAAATTTAATAAAAAATGGTCTGAGCTTTCGAGGAAGTGACTGTTTAGTAAGAATTTTACAGTCTGGTAGTTGCTAATAATTTAAGCTTTTTGTTCCTCCATTACTCAGTTGTCTGGGCAAAACCAATGCTCAGAGACCAGTCACTGAATGCATATTGGGCTTTCCAGGTTCCTAAGGCTTCACTGGTCTTGCATGATGTTGCAGGAATGGTGAGTTGGGGCCAAAATTTACTTTCTGATCCAATAGCCCATATGTTCATTGGTTGGGTAATAAATATGATTAAGCTTCTACAGCCCTATAGGCTGCAGCACAGAGGAATTACAGGTAATCTTGATTCAGAGAGTGCATTCGGATGAGTGTTCCAGTTTATTTGCATGGCAAAGGGTTCTGCTAAGGCCACTGACTTTGTTCTCTGTGAACTCCCAATTCTCTGGGAAGCAGATAGCATAGATTCCTCTGCTTTCATCAATTTCCAGTTGTATTCTTCCGAAGCACCATGAGATTTGTGTTTGGCCATTATTTCAGTTTGCATACTTTGGCCCTGGGGTGATTTTTCATCATTATGATGTCAGCCTCCATTTTCATGCCCATGATACAGTCATACCTGTTTTTGGTTTTTGACATCCCTCTCTTCCTTCGTCTGGCAGGCATTAAATCATTGTTTCAAAATCGCATACAGCTGAAACTTTGTAAAACAGCATCTCTAGTAATGAGCTCCTTAAAATTGCAGAGACGATCCAGTCCTCTCTTTTTTTCTTGGCCTTCGCTGACCTCCAATTTTACTTCAAACGAGGATCCAGGGGGTTGTCTTTGATTGACAATTATTTTTCCTGATCTCAGATGTATGAAAACCTGTCTTTTGTCATGAAAACCTTGCTAGAATGTAGGTATTTCTCTCCATTACTAATGCAGGGAGCTTTTCGTCATGATTTATATCTTTCAGATTAAATTACTGGGCAACATGGCCCTTCCTGAAGGCTGGCTATCTCTACGGCAAAAATAGTTCCGACTTCACTCCTTCGCTTCGGCAGCCACCATACATCACTGCCTCTCTGGCTAATTAGCAGCTTCTTTCCTGGTCTTATTTTTCCACTATGGGGATGTTTGCAAAACTTTTTTTCATGTCGAGCTTCCATCTTACCTTAGCAAGCACTTCACCTAACTGCTGAAGTTTATCGTTCACCAGGGAGATGCTGCTGAAAGTCCCACAGGAATCCCAGAGTGACTGTCCCTGTACGATTTAGGAGACAGTCACGGAAAATGAGGAGAACATAAGCAGCTGACCATCATGACACACACACAACTCACATACACACTTGTTGGGAGACACAGCCGTGCCCTGGGATTAGCTCATTTAATTCTTGCTACAACTGCATGAGCTACAATCGGGTAAGAAATCTGGTTAAGAATTTAGAGATTAAATAACTTGCTAAAGGCCATAGAGCTAAAAAGCAGCAGAGATGGATTCAAACACAGACATGTCTGGCTTCGGTCACTGTAAGGGAGTAGCTGATTCTGTTCTAACACCGATGCTAACACCAACACAAATGCTCATTGAAACCATGGAAAAGTCATTAGACGTAACTAACAACAGGGGAAATGCAGATGTAATTTGTGATGTGCAACCACAGATTTCAGAAGTTATTCCTATTAATATCTTATTTGTCATGAGTATGAAACTTCTACGAATATAAGCACATTATTACATTGATTGTCACAGAGAGCACAATGCAGAATTTAGTGGGGATGAATCTAATTCATCTATGAGGCTATACCATGCCTGTGACTGGTGGTGGGGGTCAGGAGTCTGAACAAACTGTGTGCTAAAAATGGGGAGAGAGAGAAGGAGGGAGAGAGAGAAAGACAGAGAGGCGGCTACTTGTAACGTATAGAGTAGAGGGCTAACCTTCCCCTCACCCCTTAGGGTCCCTTAAGGGAAGGGGAAAGGGGAAGTGGGAATGTCTTCAAGAGCCCACCAGGTAGGGAGTGGGAGGAGTGAAGGGCCAGGGCCAGGGCTTCCCCGCCCTGCCTGGGAAACCACAGTTGCCACGGGAGGAGCTTTTTCTTTACGGACACTTTGAGACTCTGCATTCACTTCTAATTCAGGGAAATAAATCCAGCTCCCTCATGACTTTCCCTCAGATTATCTGCCTTTCGTAATCCCTCGTGTCATGTTACATGTCACTTCTCTTCCTAATCTCCACACTCCAGAACCCCCCAGGAAATGTCATTCGTGAATCCTCGGTTAATTAAGTCTTTGTTTTTATATCTTTCTTCTATTTCATAGGAATAGAACATAAGATAGTATATATATGTAACACATATAAAATTATGCTCACACACATGCACACACATGTTGTACTAATATAAGACGCACTTTGACCTCTGCAATTGAAAAGCACTTTATGAGGTGGCAGAAGTTCTCAGCCGGGCTTTGCTGTGCCCATTCACACATCTGAGGTGACCCTATTTTTCGGACTGTGTCTCAGCGCTAGCGCTGATATATTTTTCCACGGATTTTTCATTGATATTTAAACACTATTTTACACTCCTTTTCTGCTTTAGTAAACAGATGATAATCCAAACTTTTCTTACTACTTCAAGTCCGCCATTACAACTTACTCTCCTGTACTTTCAATGTAGGTTTTTGGCTGATTCTACCATATTGTGTTCCCTTAAGTAAGTTCCGGATTAATTTTTTTTCATTTCCTTTTTTCTCATAAATGTACAATTAGAACGAGCAGCTGCACAGCTTCCTGGGCATCACACATCTCAGCTGTCAGAGTCACCACATTCTCCAAGAGTGACATCATCTTCTCAGCCACCTCCTTGTGCTTCGCCCCACCACGCTCCTGCTTTCGTTAGCATCTGGCATGTGTGGACCGCCCTCACAGCCTCCTCCCATTTCAGCGTTGCCATCATCACAGTGCTGTGCTACTTGCCTTATGTTTCTCCTTGACTTCTCCCTTGGCTGATTTTCTTCTCTCTGTATCATTTAAACACATTTTGTTCCCCCTATTTAATCCTATTCTGTCTCTTCCTCTACTTGATAAATTCTCCCTAAAAGGGACCCTCAGGACTTCTCTCTTGAGCCTATATATTCTCTGTGATTTTTGTGCTTTTATGTATGTGCACCTTTGAGAAAGAATTTCCTCTGAAGTCTAATCCGCAGCGTCTCCTTAAGCAGTGCGCCCTCTTCCTTCACCTGGGGATGGAGTGCTCGTCCACAGTAAGCTACGGGGTCTGGCTATCCAGCAGCTGGCTTCATGCACGGGACTCTGAGGGGACTCTTTTTGTTCTTCCCATTATCTCACATGTTTACACAGTGCAGAGGGATTTTTCCTGGTCCACGGGTCTGAGAGGAGAATTCTAGTGCACTGCATCTAATCCCTTCATTTGTATCCAGTTTCACTTGGGCTGCTAATCCCACTTCCTAATTGATATAAACGGATCCTGACTGTGCTCATGGCTGCCTGTGCCTTTCACCTTTGAAATTTCTGTTATGAGAGTCTGTAAAGTCGCCATTTCTCAGATGCAAAGACAGAATTGTCCTAGAAATACAGAACACTTGTTGTTAGAAGGGCTTTTACAATTTAATTCTTGGAATGTTGCTCTCCACTGAAGAATAGTTAATCATTGGTAGAGACGGGTCAGTCTCACACTGCAGCTTACATACAGTCATGTGTAGCTTAATGGCCAGGATTTGTTCTGAGAACTGTGTCCTCAGGGGATTTCATCATTGTGCAAACATCATAGGGTGTCCTTGCATAAACCAGGATGGCACAGCCTCTTCCACACCTAAGCTGTGGGATAGTCTGTCGCTCCAAAGCTACAAACAGCAGGTTACTGTACTGAGTACTGTAGGCAGCTGTAACACAATGGTAAGTATTTGCATATCTAAACATAGAAAAGGTACAATAAAAATACAGCACTATAATCGTACGAGACACTGTCGTACATGTGGTCTGACATTGACTGAGACGTCATGGGGCCCATGACCATATTACATGCTTTAGAATCAAGATTAGACTAAGCTTTCCAACAACCCTGTTGTCCTGTTACTTGTTTCAGGGCTGAAAAACACTGTTGAGGCCGTGGCATGTTTTGTGCTATATAATCTGCTCGTATTCCCTGAGCTTTCTCGTGTGAAAAACCGTCCATGGCTTTGTTCTTGGAGATGCTGAGCCACAATGTGGACCTTTCCCATCATTTACCACGTCCGTCACTGCAGCCCTTCTGAGAGGCTGGACAGAATTCTGTTTCTTTTTCTGCTTTTTAAAATTTTTCCTACTGATATTTTGTAAAAAATTTAGGTAGACTTTCCCATCTTAAACTGATAGCAAAAAGAAGAGGCAAATAACAGGAGGAACTATCAACCCCTGGCCTTGTTGCCATCATGCTTATTCTTTACAAAGTGTTTCTGCCCATGGAGGGAAAAAGACTCTAAGAATGCAGCTAGAACCCACCGTGTCCACGGAGATGCTGGTTGTTTCCTGGCATTCTCTTTGGTGGTGGGAAGCATCTTTTCCCAGATTCCCCTATGATGACACAGACTCAAGTTTGAAAAGCATCAGCACTGTTTCTGTCCCAACACCTGCCTTTCTCTGGAATGACACATATTGTTAGTGTTGAGATAACACATTTTGAACCTTCATTTTTATTTTCTGTGTCCTTTTATTGCCGTGTGTGTGTGTGTGTGTGTGTGTGTGTGTGTGTGTGTGTGTCTGTCTGCCTGTCTACAGTGAGGGGAGGTGGGAAGAGGGAGAGGGTAGGGAAGGAGAAGGAAGCAAAGACACTTAAGAAACATCACATGCTTTCAAGTTAGTACAAAAAGAATATTTTCGGTAAAAAGTTTTTCCTTTGCCAGAGCAAATATTTGATTTGCTTCAATTCTTCTAAAATATTCTATTTTCTTCTTGTTTCAGGATCTAGTAAATTTTGGGCAGTCCTATTTAGCAAAAGAGAATGAATCCAACCAGCATGTCTCATAACGTATAGCAATAGGGTTGGAGGAAAAATAATGTATGAAAAAAGTGAACTGGAGTGTGCTTTTAACTCATTTATAACAGTTAATCAAACTAAATATCTAACTAGCAAATTAACCACTTTGAAGATATTTTGCCACGAGAGTGATGGTGGCGAAAGGTATAGGTGATACCTTACATGTGCCAATCAGCCATTTATCTTACTGGCCAGCCAGAAAATGGATTTCTTTAGTTATATAGCTTTATGGAACTAAACCCATTTCTTTGAGGTGTGATGGCACAATAAAGAGAATATTCCCATGCAGACTGAGGCCAGTCTTCTGTTTTGCCCAACAGGCCACTTTCAGAGGGAGAGTATTTTCAAAACTTGAGGTTTGTAGGGCCCGTCGGTGAGTCAATTGTCGCAGGCTTTTCCCTTTCTCTTGGTTTGGGTCAGTGGCCCCGAGGTGAGCTGTGCTGCTTTGGTTCTTGTTTGGTTTATACACGAAGGCATCCTCTGTTCAGGGTCTAAGTTTTCATCTCTTTACCAGTAGAAACAGGATATCTTCTCAATTTCTTAATTAGAACTGCAAGTTTAATTCTTTATCAAACCATCTAAATATGATAACCCCAATCAGTAATTAAAATTCCCCCAGTTTAAAAATTGTATTCCTCCCTGAGAGGTTTGAGAAACAAAATTTAAAATAAGAATAAATAATTTAAAACTGAAAGGGAGCTCTCAGATTCTGTCTAAGCTTCTCATTTTAAAGGTGGAAACAATATAGTTAACACATACAGCACTAAAGGTTCTGTTGTCAGTGTCTTATATTTGTATGATGTGGCTTGTGTGTGTGTGTGTGTGTGTGTGTGTGTGTATGAACTGATACTTGTAAGCTGATTAGGGTTGTTAGATTATTATTATCGCTGCTTTACAGATAAGAAACCTAGGCCTTGAGAGGTTACTTTCCACGGCCAAAGATCTAGCGGTGGCAGCAGCAGAAGCAAGCGCAACCAGGTGGCCCCTGGAGGCCTGAGGTCTCCACCACCTTGGAGGAAATCAAAACCCAGATGAAGGCTCTTGTCAAGGCCACACAGCTGGTGGTGGCAGCAATTGCACTGCATATTGAAAATACGTAACGAGCAAAATTTAAATGAATAGCTTCATACCGGTTCTTTCCTTTTAGATAAACTTTTAACATAATAATTCCTATGTCAACACAAATCTTATGCACAGATTCCATTGAAATATTCCCTAATAATTAAACCAGATTCTTTTAACTTACAAGGACATCCTTTCATATCTCTGTTAACTTTAGGTAAAACTCATTGACAGAGAGCTCTGCCAGTCTCGCTGGCTTCTGTTTGGAACTCCAGTTTCTTCTTTGCAAGGGGCAGGAAAGGAAAGAATATTCGAGGTTAAATTTCTGCTAGTTTTGTGAACCTCCTTTGTTCTGATCAGAAGTGGCTTCGCTTCACCAAATATCCCAGATCAGAGAGAAAGTATCTCATTCCCAGGAGCTGCCATTGAGAGTGCTTACAAGAATTTGCATATGGCGGCCTCTCTAGTAATCAGCTATTTTGCAACTTCTATGGCAAACTGTTTTTTTTTTTTTTCCAGAGATCCAGTATTACTTCAGAACCATGGTTTTTAAAGGTCTTCACCTTTACCTTGGATTAACAAATTAATGCATGTTCAGTTGTAAAGCAGTTGGAAAATATAAAATAAAACATATGGAAAAATTGATTACTATTCTTTACATTTTTGTCTATTTCCTTCAGAATATTTTATTATGAATACCTTCAAACAGAATTGGAATCGTAAGTGCAATCTGTGTGTTTTCCACTTTAACATGATATCGTAAAAAAAAGCCATTTTATTAACTATTTATCAAAACCAGCCTTTTAAATTGCTACACAGTATTTATTTCATCACCCGACAGACCATAATTCATATTACTTTTCTCTTATTTTTCAAGGTTTAGTTTGCTTTCCAATTTTACTGTTAGAGAAAAATGTCAAGACATCTTTTAAATATATCTTGGCCTAAATTTGTTTAGATAAGATTTCAAAAAGGAATATATATATATATTTTGATGAATTCTTAGTCTGTTGGCCAGGCTGAAGGGCAGTGGTGTGATCTCGGCTCACTGCAACCTTGGCCTCTTGGATTCAAATGATTCTCCCACCTCAGTCTCCGAAGTAGCTGGGATTACAGGCGTGCACCCCATGCCCGAGCCACCATGCCCAGGCAGGAATAATAATTTTACATCCAAAGTTATACAGAGTCTTACCAAGAATGATTTTACCAAAATTCACTTTTACTAGCACAAGAATGAGTATTTCACTGACACAATCCGTATTGAATACATTTACTAAAAATAACTGCACTGCAAGCACTCAATAATTTGAGAGGCATTTCAAAATTTGCTGTAATCTGAGTTTCTTTAATGGATTGTGAGATTAATTTTTGTTTTTCCAAGAATTTTTAATTCCATCCCTTTATTCATTTTTCTTTTCTCTCAATTTTTAAAAAAATAAATCTTACATATAAAAATATTAACTCTGTGACAGTCACATTCTTTGATTTTCATTCTCTCCAAATACTCTTCTATTTACCTATTCCCTGACTAGGGGTAGAGAGGTCACTTGTGTGTGATGTCAGCACCTCTGCTGTCCTTCCTAATGTCTTGCTCCTTTGACTTGATGGACTCACATGGATCTTGGATTATTGGAATGATAGGCCAAGCAGGTAGGATGTGGGAAGTTATCTGCACTCTTGGACAGCTGCCAGTAGTTTTACTTTTGTTTCCACACTCTTTCCTTTTGTTCCTTGTGCTGCTACTATCTTTTTAAAAAACTTGCACTTGATACTCTAAGTAAGTATTTGGACGTCAAGTCTATGGCCCAGTAGGGAGAAACAATGACCTATCTGATATATGTGAATATATGCATATATTTAAGTTGATAAAGGAAATATATGTGTGTATATGCATTTGTGTATATATACATACAAATAAATGTAAAGTAAAAATGAGTATATATCTTATGCAAACATTTTATAATCTATCAATATATTAATCTAAAATTATCAATTATATATCATATAATATATATTGTATAAGTTATATAAATTATAAATGATTACTATTTAATGAAATTATCTAGATGATATGGTTTGGCTCTGTCCCCACCCAAATCCCATAATCCCCATGTGTGGTGGGAGGGACCCAGTGGGAGGTAATTGAATCATGGGGCATTCACCCTCATGCTGCTGTTCTCGTGATAGTGAGTAAATTCTCATGAGATCTGACGGTTTTTTTTAAAGGACTTTCCCCTCTTTGCTCGGCACTTCTCTCTCCTACCCCTTTGTGAAGAAGGACATGCTTGCTTCCCCTTCAGTCATCAGTGTAAGTTTCCTGAGGCCTTCCCAGGCATGTGAGTCAATGAAGCCACTTTCCCTTATAAATTACACAGTATTGAGTATGTTTTCAAAGCAGCATGAGAATGGACTAATACACTAGAATATAGAAATATGAATAAATTTAATAACATATTAATATACAATAATCATGTATGCACACATATCTAAGTGTACAAATAAATATTCAGTATTGTTTGGGAAAACCTCTCAAACTGTGTTTCCTGTGCTCTGACACCATACATCAACAATCAAGACAGAAGATTCTGGGATCCCAAATGTGTGAGGATTTTTTTCCCACTGGCAAGCAAGCAATCAATTCTGCCATGGACACCAGATGAGTGTCCTTCAATTCTATTCCAATTCCATTCCAACATTATCTACCTGGAGACATCATCAGATTCCACAGGTTGGGGGCTCAGTCCCCAAGACTGCCCTCCACCCCAACACCAGTCTCCAGTCTGGGCCTCTGGATCAATGGGCTTCAATTCAAGGTTCTCATGACCGCCTCTTTGGGTTTAATTAATTTGCTGGAGTGGTTCACAGAACTCAAGGAAACACTTACATTTACCAGATTATTATAAAGGATATTGCAAGGGACACAGATGAAGAGAGGTATAAGTTGAGGTACGGGGGAAGAAGCAAGGAGCTTCCGTGTCCTTTCTGGGCACCACCCTCTAGGAACCTCTCTGCGTTCAGGTATGTGGAAATGCCCCCAATCTTGTCCTTCTGGGGTTAGTTTTATGGAGGCTTCATTACATAGGCATGACTGATTAAACGATTGGTCACTGGTGCTCGACTTGACCTTCAGCCCCTCTCCCCTCCCAGGAGGTTGAGGGGTGGGTCTGGAAGTCTCAACCCTCTAATCCTCCCTTGATCTTTTTGGTGACCAGCCCCACCCTGAAGCTATCAGTCAACATTAGCATGTAAAAAGACAGCACTTTAGAGATTC
>NW_012107108.1:1106330-1108416 GCF_000951045.1 Mandrillus leucophaeus | reverse complement strand
CTCTCAGGTCATTCTTTACAATCTGGGGCCATATTTTTCCACTCGAGCAAACCATTTCTTTTGCTGGATTTTTTTCCTCCCTCCCTCCCTCCCTTTCTCCCTGTCTTTTTTCTCTCTCTTTTCTTTTTCATCTTTCTCTCTCTCCCTTCTTTTCTTTTTGTCTTTTATTATCTTTCTTTCTCTTTCCCTTCCTTCCTTCCTTCCTTCCTTCCTCCCTCCCTTCCTCCTTTTTTCTCTTTCTTCTTTAGAATACAGTCTACTCTGGTTTATAGGCCCTAAGAGTTAATAGTATTTAAAAGCTGATGCCCCTATTTAGTCAAAATAATGTTTGGGACGGGTTTAGTTTCTAACACAGGTTTCCCTCTTGTCTCCATTGTCGATATTGGTTGAGAAATTATCAGTTTCTAAACTAATGAAATAGCTCTTTATGATTTTGGAGGAGATGCCCTGCAGAATTTGTATCAAATTAATTGTAATTCCTAAAGGTTTACCCTGCTTTTTGCAGGTGCTATATAAATGCCAGAGCCTCAGGGCAACAGCATTAACATCTAAGGTGGGCTGGGGAGCTCCTTCTGCTATTCCTGCTTCGGGAGAAAGGAAGCTGGCCTGAATAACCCACACATCAAGGCTCATGGTTGATTATTATGTCGTCTCTAAAGATAGAATGTTTTGGTTTTATTTCCTGGAGTAAATAATCAAGCAACAAAAATGTGAAGGGGACTCACTTTAATTGCTTCCACCCTCTACCATAGACTTCTTACTAAGACAAGAAAATAAAGTAAAAAGAATATTTTAATTTCAAATTTCAGGTTAACAACAACAACAAAAAAAATCGGAAATTCCTACTATTGGGAAGGGAATGCGTACTTCCATGTCCTGGAAACATAACAAAGGCGAAAAAAGAATATTTGGGACAATGCTTAAGTTTTACATTTCTCCAATTTAATAATGAAGCGACAACATTGTCTGGTGTAAAAACTTGGGGTTCGTTGTCTCACACCAAGAAAATTTAGGACACAGACACTCATGGAGGAGTTTAGGAGTGGAGGTTTAATAGGCAGAAAAAAGAGAAAGGAGAATAGCTGTCTGCCCAGTGAGAGAGAGAAGGGCTTCTGAAGGGGAAAGACCGGCCAGTGGCAGAGTGCACCAGGTTTATAGACAGACTTGAGAGGATGGTGTCCAATTTACGTAAGGCCCACAGACTGGTTATATCAGGTGTGAGGTTTACACAGCGTGCGGGGAAGGCTGGCCGCCCCACCAGAATCTTATTATGCAAATGGACTTTCCACTTGACCGGTGCCATCTTGTCTGCTCCTTCCCCCACACGTGGCTGGCAAAGGGAAAGGGAGACTCCGCCGTTTTGAACATACCTAGTCCTGGTAGCTTTTTCCTGCTGACCTTCACGCGTGCGAGCTTCCAGCTGGCTTGCCCATGTCTGCCGCTCAGTCTTACAGGCTGCTGTTTCTTAGAAAGTGACTTTGGGCCTCCTTTTCATTAAAAAGGAAAACCTTTACCGGGTCCTTCTGTACCCTCGCTATCTGCTTAAGTAACTTCTTTTTAGCTCCTGTATCAACAACAGGATTAAACAATGAATGGTAACATTTTAAAGTCAGGGTTGATTGAGGTATAATTTACATATGGTGACGGGGTTCTGGATATACGACTCCAAAATATGTTACTTTGGCATTTGAGGAAACGGCAGATGCAGAAAGGTCACTCTCTCCTTCCCCTTGCTCGTCTCCCATGAAACAGGTCATAAAATAACTCTCTGACCTCCTCTAAAGTAGATCATGGAACCTTCACTTCAGGGCTACCCCCCCTATGCCCTGGGAAAGGAACACCTCTATCCTTCAAGACACAGAGACGTCAAGTAGAATCTGAAGAAACAGGCCTTGCTCAATTTCCCCCAATTTATTACTATTATATCAAGGCTTTGGGGCTCCAATCATATTTCTCTCCTATACACTTCTTCGCCAAATTCTGCATAAAAATACACAGGTTTTTCTGTTTTGTTAGGCCTTCACTTCTGAAGTCTTCACGTTCTGTGTAACTTGTATTAAATAAATGTGTATGCCTTTCGGTCGTT
>NW_012107108.1:1088559-1104360 GCF_000951045.1 Mandrillus leucophaeus | reverse complement strand
GATTGGTCACTGGTGCTCGACTTGACCTTCAGCCCCTCTCCCCTCCCAGGAGGTTGAGGGGTGGGTCTGGAAGTCTCAACCCTCTAATCCTCCCTTGATCTTTTTGGTGACCAGCCCCACCCTGAAGCTATCAGTCAACATTAGCATGTAAAAAGACAGCACTTTAGAGATTCGAAGGACATTGGGAGTTATATGTCAGGCAGAGATCCTTCTGTTTTATATACCAAATATATCTTTCACAGCATCACAAGTACATATGACATAGGAGTTGAAAAGAAATTACTTAGATACAGGGTACAGAAGTCCTCGGTAAAGTTTTCCTTTTAATGAAAAGCAGCCCCAAATCATTATTTTTCTAACAAACAGCAGCCTGTAAAATCAAGCTTCAGACATAAACAAGGAAGCTGAAAGCTTGCATGGGTAACTGCCAGCAATTGTGCCCATAGTAATGTACTACTTGGACTAGGCATGTTCAAGGTGGTGGCTCCATTTTCTTTTTGCGAGCCACTGTACAGTAAGGAGCAGACAAGATGGTGAAGGTCAAGTGGAAAGCCTATTTCAGTAATAAGATTAGGGTGGGACTACCTGCCTTCCCCGCCTGTTACATAAATGTCACACCTAGTCAAGCCAATCCATGTGCCCTATGGAAAGCAGACACCACCTCCTCAAGCCTGCCTATAAAATCTGCTGTGGTCTGACACCGTCCCCCTTTAGGACACCTCTCTCTCACAAGGAGCGGCTCTCCTCTCTCCTTTCTTCTGCCTATTGAACTTTCCACTCCTACCCACCCACATGTGTTCGTGTCCTTAATTTTCTCAGCATGAGAGGATGAACCCCTGGTATTTACCACTGACAATGATGTTGCTTCACACATAATGTAAATACATATTTAATAACCTACATATTTCTACATATCTTGATGTGTATACACACACACACACACACACACTCAAATTGGGCCACAACAGATGTTAAATTCTAAAAGAATGGTGCAGATTAATGCCGCGGTTGAGCAGAGAGAGTGCTTTGAGTGTGGGGCTGGACAGGCTTAGCCCAGCATGGGCACCTGCAGCCTTGCACTGAGGAATGGGAAGTCCCCACATACTGAAAAGTTTCAAGGAGGACATCCTTAATAAGTTCAGCCAACTTTTTCTGAGCATATTTTTCCCACCAAAAATCTCTTTCCAAAGGTTCACGTCAGGTAACCAACACAGCACGTTCTTGAGAGAATAAGCTAGTTTGAACTAGAGGGTTAATTTAGGTGAATAGTGGCAAAATTTTGGCGATCGTGAGTTGCGTTTTGAAGTGTTAGAATTTTTGACCTGTTAAACAGGTTTTAATCTTCGGCAGTAGTAAGGAACCATCGGAGGTTTCTCTGGAGAAGACTGACCTGCACAAATTATTTTTGTGATAAAGAATTACATTAGAAATGGAAGTTAGATGGACTGAGTGAGACAAAAGACTTGAGGCAGGGAAGCCAAATGAGAGAGGGTGGCATTTTCCTGGGTGAACTGCAAGGAGAGTGTTGGGGTGGCCGTGTGAGGCGTCCACAGAGGAGGGCTGGGAGCCGACTGCACGCTGGGATTCAGATGGGAAGAATCAGATGACTCTATGTTTTATAAGCATGTGGTTGACAGAAATAGCACAGTCAAGAAGGAACTTTGGCTTTGAGGGAAATACCTGATCTATTTTCTGTAGGCAAAGCAGAGAATCAGGTGAAAGGCCATCACCTTCTTTTAACTTGCTAACAACTCTTACAAAATCTGCCAGGGACTGGGACATAAATGACGGTAAGACACATAATTATTATAGGGTTTCAGGTATCCGTGTTTCTCTTTTCCCTATTAATTCTGAAATATGGCGAGGCTGTGTTGAGATTTTCAAAGAAGCATTAATTCTCTCAGGTCATTCTTTACAATCTGGGGCCATATTTTTCCACTCGAGCAAACCATTTCTTTTGCTGGATTTTTTTCCTCCCTCCCTCCCTCCCTTTCTCCCTGTCTTTTTTCTCTCTCTTTTCTTTTTCATCTTTCTCTCTCTCCCTTCTTTTCTTTTTGTCTTTTATTATCTTTCTTTCTCTTTCCCTTCCTTCCTTCCTTCCTTCCTCCCTCCCTTCCTCCTTTTTTCTCTTTCTTCTTTAGAATACAGTCTACTCTGGTTTATAGGCCCTAAGAGTTAATAGTATTTAAAAGCTGATGCCCCTATTTAGTCAAAATAATGTTTGGGACGGGTTTAGTTTCTAACACAGGTTTCCCTCTTGTCTCCATTGTCGATATTGGTTGAGAAATTATCAGTTTCTAAACTAATGAAATAGCTCTTTATGATTTTGGAGGAGATGCCCTGCAGAATTTGTATCAAATTAATTGTAATTCCTAAAGGTTTACCCTGCTTTTTGCAGGTGCTATATAAATGCCAGAGCCTCAGGGCAACAGCATTAACATCTAAGGTGGGCTGGGGAGCTCCTTCTGCTATTCCTGCTTCGGGAGAAAGGAAGCTGGCCTGAATAACCCACACATCAAGGCTCATGGTTGATTATTATGTCGTCTCTAAAGATAGAATGTTTTGGTTTTATTTCCTGGAGTAAATAATCAAGCAACAAAAATGTGAAGGGGACTCACTTTAATTGCTTCCACCCTCTACCATAGACTTCTTACTAAGACAAGAAAATAAAGTAAAAAGAATATTTTAATTTCAAATTTCAGGTTAACAACAACAACAAAAAAAATCGGAAATTCCTACTATTGGGAAGGGAATGCGTACTTCCATGTCCTGGAAACATAACAAAGGCGAAAAAAGAATATTTGGGACAATGCTTAAGTTTTACATTTCTCCAATTTAATAATGAAGCGACAACATTGTCTGGTGTAAAAACTTGGGGTTCGTTGTCTCACACCAAGAAAATTTAGGACACAGACACTCATGGAGGAGTTTAGGAGTGGAGGTTTAATAGGCAGAAAAAAGAGAAAGGAGAATAGCTGTCTGCCCAGTGAGAGAGAGAAGGGCTTCTGAAGGGGAAAGACCGGCCAGTGGCAGAGTGCACCAGGTTTATAGACAGACTTGAGAGGATGGTGTCCAATTTACGTAAGGCCCACAGACTGGTTATATCAGGTGTGAGGTTTACACAGCGTGCGGGGAAGGCTGGCCGCCCCACCAGAATCTTATTATGCAAATGGACTTTCCACTTGACCGGTGCCATCTTGTCTGCTCCTTCCCCCACACGTGGCTGGCAAAGGGAAAGGGAGACTCCGCCGTTTTGAACATACCTAGTCCTGGTAGCTTTTTCCTGCTGACCTTCACGCGTGCGAGCTTCCAGCTGGCTTGCCCATGTCTGCCGCTCAGTCTTACAGGCTGCTGTTTCTTAGAAAGTGACTTTGGGCCTCCTTTTCATTAAAAAGGAAAACCTTTACCGGGTCCTTCTGTACCCTCGCTATCTGCTTAAGTAACTTCTTTTTAGCTCCTGTATCAACAACAGGATTAAACAATGAATGGTAACATTTTAAAGTCAGGGTTGATTGAGGTATAATTTACATATGGTGACGGGGTTCTGGATATACGACTCCAAAATACGTTACTTTGGCATTTGAGGAAACGGCAGATGCAGAAAGGTCACTCTCTCCTTCCCCTTGCTCGTCTCCCATGAAACAGGTCATAAAATAACTCTCTGACCTTCCTCTAAAGTAGATCATGGAACCTTCACTTCAGGGCTACCCCCCCTATGCCCTGGGAAAGGAACACCTCTATCCTTCAAGACACAGAGACGTCAAGTAGAATCTGAAGAAACAGGCCTTGCTCAATTTCCCCCAATTTATTACTATTATATCAAGGCTTTGGGGCTCCAATCATATTTCTCTCCTATACACTTCTTCGCCAAATTCTGCATAAAAATACACAGGTTTTTCTGTTTTGTTAGGCCTTCACTTCTGAAGTCTTCACGTTCTGTGTAACTTGTATTAAATAAATGTGTATGCCTTTCGGTCGTTAGTCTGTCTTTTGTTTTAGTACTCTCAGTTATGAACCTAACAACGAAAGAGGAAAAAAATCCTTATCGTACTTCACGATCGCCGCAATCATGATGCAGAATGTGCCCGTCACCCCCACTTCTCCCTGCCTCGTGGCAGGCGATCCTCTCCCTGAGACCCAGCCCTGCAGCCCCTCATCTGCTTTCTGTTCCTAGTGTTGCCTTCTCTAGAATGGCATCTAAATGGAATCAGTCTGTGCCTGGTTTCTTTCATGTAGACTGATATTTTGGATATTCATTCGTTGTTGTTTTTTGCATCAGTGATTGTTGCCTTGTCATTGCTTAGTAGAATTCAGGTGTATAAATGTACCAGAATTTATTCACCAGTTGATGGAAATTTTGATTTTTTTTTTTCCTCAAGGCTTTGGCTACTGTGAATAAACCCACTGTAATATCTGCATGCAAGTATTTATGTTACATATGTTTTCATTCCTCTTGGGCAACTATCCAGGAGTGTGACCGCTAAGTCTTACAGGAAATATACATTAAACCATAGAAGAAACTGACAAACTTTCCAAAGTGGTTATACCATCTTGCATTCCTACAGGCAATTTATGAGAATTCCAATTACTCCTCATCCTCATCAGCATTTGGTATTTTCCCCATATTATAAATTTAATTAATATTATATGCATTGTTTCAAATATTATATATAACTTTGTGGGTTCTGTCCCGCCACAAAGAATTGTTACTACAGTCAATCCAAATCCTCTAGCTCAATTTTCATTATAGTTTGGAGGACAGGTTGCTGTTACGGAAATCATTATTTGCTTCTGCTTAGAGCAAAGGCATTAATTACAGCTTCTATTAGAATTTTTTCTTCCTTTTATTAAACCAATATTGATTGATTGCCTAACATATGACAAATACAGATAACACCTGATTCCTGCCTTCTGGGATTCCAGGTTCCTGTGAGGGAGATGGACCAATACACACAATTGCAGTGTAATGCGGTTCATGCTCAGTCTCAGAGGGAGAATGGCTACTCGGTTCGGCATGAGGCCGTTAGGTGTTAGTAGTATTTCTCATATCTAAAGGCAGAACTGACTCTGGAATGGCAGGAAAATTGTTGAAGTTCATGTGGCTGAGAGGTTTTTATTTCCCCTGACACCAAAGATGTGGTATCTTTTTCAGCATGGATTCTCCAGTTCTCCAACATCAACTGAGTGTTCTGTTGAATTCAATTCCATTCTGGCACTTGGTTCCACAACACTGCCTCCACTTCAGATCCCAGCCACAAATGGTCACCCAGGCTACCCACATTTTTGCCTGGCTGACTATAAATCTGGAGGTTCCCTGGACACCTCCTTGTGCAGGTTTCAAAACTCACTAGAATGACTCATAGAACTCACAGAAAGCATTACTTACTATGATTGGTTTACTATAAAGGAGTAGCCATGAGAGAGATGCACAGGGCAGGGGACTGTGGCATGTGTGTGCCTGGGGCTCCCACACACTCCCTGGATGTGCCGCCCTTCCAGCACCTTGATGGGCTCCTCAACCTGGAGCTTCTCCAAACCCCACTGTTTGTGGGTTTTGATGGAGGTTTCATTACATAGCATAATTGATCAAATTATTGACCATTGGTGATTGAACTCAATCTCCAGCCCCCCTTCCCTTTTCAGAGGTAGGGGAAGTCCGGCTGAAAGTTCCAACCTTCTAACTGCTTGGTTGGTTCCTCTGGCAACCAGCCCCTAACCTGAATCCATCTGGGGGCCCAGCAAGAGTCACCTCCTTAACATAGACTCAGTATTGTTGAAAATGGCTTATTATGAGTAACAAAAGACACTCCTATCACTCCAGAAATTCCAAGGGTTTTAGGAGCTCTATGCCGGGAACCCATGTCAATGATCAAATATATTTTCTGCTATACCATAGGAAGTCTAGCTTATTATCGAAAAAAAAAATCATTCATGACATTTGTTAAAACAATAAGGCTGAGTTTATTCAGGGGGACTACCTTGATAGGTACAGAGACCACTGCCATGGGGTTTTACAGTAGGGAGTGAACTTGGACTCAGCTCCAAATATCAGGGTCAAGTGGGGATTTACAGCTGAGGGTGGGAGTCAGTAGGTGCCAAATTATGAACAGAAAACCTCAGGAGTACAGGAGATTCTGTCTGAACTTACTCAGAATCCCGGAGGCACTAGAGTGCTGAGATATTACCTGGGGGTGGTGGGGGAGTGAGGACACTGATCAGAACTTATGTTGAGGGCGGGAGGTTCTGGCTAAACCGACTCATCAGGTTTCTGGCTCTTGGCCTTGAGGACAAGGCCTGAGGATGAGACCTTGTTGAAAAAGTAGCTCAGAGGAGCCTGACTAGAGTTGGGTCAAGAAGAGAATCTTTGTTGTTATTTGACCCAAGGTTTAGAGTTATTTATCCAGAGCTCATTTCTTCATGGGCGTGTTTGTAGCTACTGAAAATGAGAGGGTTTCTAGTCTGACCACCAATTCTCTTACCTCATGCACAGCACTGGCAACATTTAGAAAGGGCTGGCGCATAGATCCTCTCCTCCGACTGTGGCACCGACTGGCGTCTCCAGGCTTCTGCGTGCACTGAGATCTTTGTTATAGATTTATTATAGAACGTTCTGTGGTTTCTATGGTTTATAGTGAAATCTATATGCTTATCTGTGCGAGTTCCATTTGGTCAGAGACTGAATCACATTGATCTTCATGTCTTCCACATTTGGTAAAGTGACCACCTTGATATGTGTTAAATGCAAGAATGAAATGCATCAATTTCCTAATCTCTAAAGCAGAACTAATAATTTATATGACCAGGACTAAAATAATGTAAATGATTTGGGAGCCTTTAGTGCACAGAGAGCAAGTCCGCACAGTCACAGCAAAGCTCTGATAACTTAGGTAAAATATCTGTTTTTTGACTCAGATAATCACCTGAATTTTCCACTTTGTTTGAACGAGAAACTTACTGAAAAGAGAGACAATGATCACAGGAGCAATATAAAATAAATGAAGGGAGAGTCGTGGGGCATTTCTGTTCTACTTTACAAAACAGTTTGTAATTTGAGGGCAAATCTCTTAGCTCTGTGGATGGAAACATGGTCCTCAACATAAACTTTTTTTTTTTTTAGATGGAGTCTCTCTCCATCGCCCAGGCTGGAGTGCAGTGGTGCAATTTCGGCTCATTGAAACCTCCACCTCCTGGGTTCAAGCGATTCTCCTGCCTCAGCCTCCCGAGTAGCTGGCACTACAGGCGCGCACCACCACGCCCGGCTAATTTTTGTATTTTTAGTAGAGACGGGGTTTCACCATGTTGGCCAGGCTGGTCTCAATCTCTTGACCTCATGATCCGCCTGACTGGGCCTCCCAAAGTGCTGGGATTACAGGCGTGAGCCACCATGCCTGGCCAATATAAACATTTTAAATATTTATGTTGTGTTTAATATCTAGAAAAGAATATTGGTCAGAGCTGCTGAGCAATGGGTTCTACTCGGTGGCAACGGAACCTTTCTATTTCATGTGATTCATCTGTACAGTTCCTCTAACATAGCAGGTGTGCTTACCACCACACACTGTCTCTTCCCTGTGTCTGTGCACCTGCAGGAGGTTTGAGTACAATACGGCCGGGGCATTTAACGAGGCATTTCCTCCTCCCACTTTTCATGAGGGTTTTGAATTTTATTACAAGTTTGTCAAGTACTATTTTCTGATTTTTTTTAAATGTAAAAGCCTTCTTTTAGATGTTTTGTTTGCTTACCTGTGCTTCCTTGCTAGATTGCGGTTCTTACGTATCAGGATCTTGAACGGAATTTCGGAGATTTACGTTGAGATCTGTTTCTGAAGCCCCCTGACGGTTAGTTGCTCTTGGTGTCTCCCACTTCATTAAATTTAGATGAAAATTCTCCTTGGTTTGGTTTGTCTTGTATTCAGTCACCCTTTGATTGGATACAAAACATTTTGAAACGAACATTTATTGTTTTCTAGGTTACATGTTTTCTTTATTATTTTTCCTCAGGGACAGGGTGCTTTGTTCCCCATTGCTTACATTGAGGGTTGAAATTCAGAACAGAAACAGTCTTTCCAGTTCCACAGGAAGGAGGATGGCAGCGACATATATGAGGCCACGGTGGAGAAATCATGGGAAACATTTGAAACTTTAAGAATTAGACAATTGTAAGGGTTTATCACCTGTCATATTCTATTTGGTATTGACAAGATACAACCAAAGGGATCCTCACCTGCTCTGGTATAGGAAAGCTTATACCAAACCATTAGAGGAATGAGCAGGAGCAGAGTGGAGTAAAGAAAGAATAATAGGGCGTTAAGGTGTTCGGGGACAGCAGCAGGTTTTTTTTTTTTTTTTTTTTTTGGGAGAAATGGCTATTGCTTTAGGAAAGAAAAGCATGGGTTACCTCTCCTTGCTTCTGTGGGGTCTGGAAAAATATGAGAATAAACACCTTCCCATCTATCTTTTTTCCCGTCATTTTCTAAAGGTGACTTTATTCCATGGTAAAGAGTTAACTTATAGAATAAATCATGTCTAAGTGTTTAAGTGGAATTTTTTTGTTTACTTCTCAGTTAAAATACAGAAAGAAGAAACCCTGGTGTTCAAAAACAATTTCAGAACTCAAATTTACATTTCCCCTTGGAACAATGAAGCTGCCACCATCCTGAAAAGTATTTTCACAGAAAAAATAAAGGAAGGTGGAACTAAATTTCTGGAACACAAATCAGGAATTTATGTAACAACTAAGAAAACTGGATATCCGCTATAAACTCATCCAAAAAGGAACAACATATCAGGTTAAATACAGGAAAACATTTCACTTAAAATTTAGAGGTGTTAGGATCAGGTCAATAAGTAATAACACTAATGTGTCTTTCATAAAAAGGAAAGACGTCCATGTATGATGTAATGTTTCCACAGGAAAACAGTTGCCTTTATTAATAGAGGTGACTTTTCAAGGCTTCTGGCGATCTTTTTCTTTCTTTCTTTCCTTCCTTCCTTCCTTCCTTCCTTCCTTCCTTCCTTCCTTCCTTCCTTCCTTCCTTCCTTTTTTTTTTTTTTCCAGATGGAGTCTCACTCTGTCGCCAGGCTGCAGTGCAGTGGTGCAATCTCGGCTCACTGCAGCCTCTGCCTCCCAGGTTCAAGCGATTCTCCTGCCTCAGCCTCCCGAGTAGCTGGGATTACAGACACGTGCCACCACGTCCAGCTAATTTGTATTTTTAGTGGAGAAGGGGTTTTACCATGTTGGTCAGGCTGGTCTCAAACTCCTGACCTCAGGTGATCCACCCACCTTGGATTACAGGTGTGAGCCACTGCACCCAGCCCTAGTGATTCTTTTATGTGACTCATGTAGTTTTGAAAAGTGCTGAAATAAAGTAAAAATTTTACTTAGCACAGAGAGGGGTTGACTTTCTTTTTCTCTCAATGGTGAGTTGACTTTCTTTGAATAGTTTTGCCTTTACGTGATTCCACTGGTTTCCATGTATTTATAATTGTTTTTGGAGTCTGGCCTTGAGAACATTTTCAAGGTCACTAATATGCACTAAGCACATACTGATCACACTGCCAAGCATTGTGTTCGGGATGGAGAGTCACAGATGAGAAGAAATGGCCTTTGGGGAACATGGAGTCCCGTGGGAACATGGAGTCCCGTGGGAGCAGGAGAGGTGAAAGCAGTTGCAGCTGATGAAATTGGGGCTTGACACCACCAAGTATGGCTCTTGGCATTTGAGAAAACCACAGAAGCAGGAAGGACCTTTTGACCTTCTCCCACCCCTCGCCCCTGAAGCAGGTGATAAAAACTAGAAAAGAGGCCGGGCGCAGTGGCTCACGCCTGTAATCCCAGCACTTTGGGAGGCCGAGGCAGGCGGATCACTTGAGGACAGGAATTTGAGACCAGCCCGGCCAACATGGTGAAACCCCATCTCTACTAAAAATACAAAATTAGGTAGGCGTGGGGGCGGGTGCCTGTAATCCCAGCTACTCGGGAGGCTGAGGCAGGAGAATCGCTTGAGCTCAGGAGACGCAGGTTGCAGTGAGCCGAGATCACGCCACTGCACTCCATCCTGGGCGACGGAGTGAGACTCTCTCTCAAAAACAACAACAACAACAAAAACTAGAAAAGAATTTTCTGACCATCCCCGGAGTTAGGTCATAAGATCCTCACGTGAGAGGTGCTCACCTCATAGCTGGAAGTAACGAATGTCCTTGTTCTGAGGACATGAGGACAGAGAAGAATCTGAGAAAGGGCCTCATTCAAAAAGTGTTGTCTCGGTTTGTTACCATTAGGCCCTTCCTCCTTTGTCCGATTATACTTCTCCACAGCTGTCCACATCATCAAGCCCAGCATAGAGATACACAGATGAGTCTGTTTCTTTGGGTCTTCATTTTCCAAGGCTCTCATGTCACATGAGACTTACTTTAGAAAACCTGTACGCTTTCTGCGTGTTCATCTGTCTTTTGTTACATGGGTTTCAGCCGTGAACCCACTGAGGGGTGAGAAAGGAAATCTTTCCTCCAGTGTCCAGGCCACTGTGATACGCGCGATGAGGGATCTGAGTAGAGACCCAACTGAATCCCATCTCCTCATAGAGGCACAAGACCTTTATTTAGAGCAAACAAAATCTCCCTAAATCTCCATCCTAACCTAGAAAGACAAAAGTTATTATGATGTGGACAAAACTAAGCTCAGCAAGAAAATACTGCTGGTGCCTCTACTTTTGCTTTGGTTTACTTTCTCAGTGGAAATGCAATATGGTTAAAACCTTTTCCCCATATAATCTTTTCCTGATGTAATATTTTGTCTTCAGCCTCATGAGACTTCAAAATCTTAACATAATGTTGAAAACCTTGAGAGAGTTGCTTGTATTCCTGTGGGGTCAGTGGAAAGCCTTTCCTATGGGCCTTTCTGAGGGCAAACATCTACCATCTGTGGGTTTCCAGGACCTCATGGTGGAGTCTAAAGTCTTCTCTTTTTTTCTTGGAGACAGAGTCTCGCTCTGTCACCAGGCTGGAGTGCAGTGGCGCGATCTCAACTCACTGCAACCTCTGCCTCCCGAGTTCAAGCGATTCTCCTGCCTCAGCCTCCCAAGTAGCTGGGATTACAGGCATGCGCCAAACATACCCGGCTAATTTTTGTTATTTTTAGTAGAGACGGGGTTTCACCATGTTGGCCAGGGTGGTCTCTATCTTTGGCCTCATGATTCACCCGCCTTGGCTTCCCAAAATGCTGGGATTACAGGCATGAGCCACCATGCCTGGCCTAAAGTCTTTTCTACCTTCATAAAGGTTTACGAAAAGTTCAGATTTTTCCATAAATGAGCTATCTGAAAGTCACAAACACAGACTAACACCTATTACAATTGTTTGGCCAGTAAATAAAAATTACTAATAATGTGGAAATTACTATCTTTTTGCCTGTGGGAGTAAGTGCTTCTCTGGTACAGGTTTCCTGTTATCTTTATGTGAGCAAAAGAAACATTCTCACACACATGCATGTGCGCGCACGCACACACACACACACACACACCAGTTGACTGGGATTCTGAAAACCAAATTCTCATTGTTATTCTGATAGCCTCTTTTTACTTTCAGTGTTTTTGTTGAGATGAGGCCTTGGATGAGACTTGAATGTAGTGTAGGGAAGATTTCAATTGTTCAACTGTCTTTGGCTTTATACAGATTTTTAACCAACAGGAAACTTCTCGAGGAAAAATAAAAAAGCAAAGAGAAAAAGATGCTTTTAGACCTTCAACTATGAGTCAGTTTCATAAAACTGTTTTTAAATTTCCTCTTAAAATGTGGCTCTATTTCTTAGTATATCATTTTGGTATATCTGTTTATCTGTATTAACAAATAGCGCATACTGTTTGCCTTTGGTACTTTGTACAATGTTGTTTATCTCAGTGTACGTTGGTAGTGTGTCGACAAGGGCGACTGGAGTATGAGGCACAGTCCTTAGCAGCCTGTCTGCCATCTAAGTCCTGTTAACATTTTCCTTTACTACTGTTGGAGGGAGAGGACCTCAGAAGGGGCACAGCAAACATATGAAAGTTTTATTACAGAGGTGCCAGTGTTTTTCCTTAGAACAGGTCCAGTTGACAAAGTCGCTGCCGGATGTGAAAGATTCTCATTACAATGTCACGGCAACATGACTGAAATTATTAACTCTCCAAGTGGGATGATGGATGGCGTAGGGTGGGGATGTCCTTGGTGGAACATATTGCTTAATTATCTTCTTTTAGTACCAGCGTAGAGGCACGTTCCTATGATCAAGTACTTTCCAAATGAATTCATAAAGACAGAATATTTAAAGATCTTATCCAATAAAAGAGCAGATTAAATGTCAGATCCTCATTAGGGGTTCTTTAATCAAAGTTCTTTTTGTGGTTTTATGACAAATGCTTTCATTTTTGGCACTTGAACCTAAGACCCCTAGGTCTAAAAGGAACTTTTCTCATTTGAAATAAAGGGGGATTTAATGATTTTTAAAAGTAGAATTTATGGTCTGGTGGATAGGACTTAAAGGAGAATCTGAAAAGCCTTTAATTTTAATGTTGGAATGAATGACATCTCTGATATTTTACAGGGTTATAAAGCCCTGTGACTTAGTTTCCCTATAGGTTAAAAACAGAATGCCATAAAGTATACGAATACTTGTAATATTGTAGATTGGTAACATTTATCAGGTGACATCAGGATTCTTAATAGTCTGCAGTGGGCTCAGGTCATTCTTAAAAAATATATAGTCACTACCTTTAAGCAAGTTACCCATGTAATTGATTTAATTAGTTAATATTTGACATATATTTTAGAGATGGAATGGATAATGGGATATCATTATATCCAGGCCTGCAGCAAAACAGACTTTAGTAGTATTCTGGTTTTCCAGATGAGAAGTATATTGTATGAACAGGAAGCCCGACAACAAGGAGCTTCCAGAAAGCCCATCCTAGGCAGCTTCCAGGGAATCTCAAAGTAAAGGATCAGATCCCAAAACAGCATAGCTCTGCCACGAATGAGTTGATTCAGCAGAGGAATGAAACTAGCCTGTCTTCGATAATACGGAACTTAGAAATAACTTTCATTTTATTATTTCCAAATGTATTTATTTTCCTGGTTATCAGATGCAAAAATAAAAATGGAAAAACAAAATTTAGCTACCAGAAACAAAATCTATGTGTTCATATCTTAGAAAATCATATACTTCCAAACCTAAAGTCAGGTGTTTGTCTTACCTGAAGAGATTTTATATGAGAGATTACAGCCTTTAGACCCTTATGTTGGGTTCAAATATGAAGGAAATCGTCTCATAGATAATTCCTTTTTGGTCTATTAATTTGTAGAGCAATTGGAACTCTTTGTAACCAGGGTACTTACGGTACAGTAATCAGTGCTGCTATTGAGGATGACTTAAGACAAAGCAATATTGTGATGGAACTCTGGATCATGAAGGCCAATGATTTACACTCAGCTGAGTATATTAATTAAATTGTTACACAGGTTTGGGTGCTTTCAAAAATCAAATCAAATAAAATAAGTGTTGATACTCAAAAAGATAATAAAATATAAAATGTTATAAAACAAATATCATGTAAGACCCTAAAATAGAAAACGGTAATCAATTGGGACCTGTTTGTATTTGCATTAAGTCATTAAACTATATCTATTTTTTTTTTGATAGGATATGGTTCTCATAGATCAGATATAGCAAATATGGCCCCTGTGAGGGCTTCATAGTCTTTCTTTGTGAACTAGTTGTAGAAATATGGGCTGGCATACAACACATTCACAGAGGTTTTAGTTCTCTGGAACAGCTGTATTTGGCATCTGTTGATGAATTAATATTAGCTTTGGGGAGAATCTAGTAATATGACAAAGGGTTAAGTGATCATTCATATTACATTTAATGTATATGTTTTTATTAATGCCTTCACTATTGAGAATGTTCAATAAATATATGTTGAAAAAGAAAATAATTTACATAAAATATGAACAGTATGCTTATTGAATAATGACAGTTGAAGAGGTCGATGTTCAGAATGAGATTTTTAGGTTAGAATAGAGGGTGAGGTCAACCAGGTACAACTTTACAGAGGTAGGAGCAAAGTCATGGCTATAGTGGGAAGAAATATTGATGTAAATATCAGGCAGTAGCTTGACAGCAGTACCTGTGAGGAAGGTTAGGGTTGGAGGTAGTATGTGACTCAGCTGCTACAATTATTAACTTGCAGGGACTATGGATTGCTTGCATTCTAATCATTAGGAATTAGCCTGGTATCTGGGCATGAAGGGCACTCATCAAAGGTTGCTGAATGTGGGAGATTGTTTTCCAACCAAGTGCGATCACAACAATGTCTTCCAAAAGCTCTTCTATAATGTGACCCCTATCAAGCAGATGTTAGATGTTTGCCCTCAGAAAGGCCCATAGGAAAGGCTTTCTATTGACCCCACAGGAATACAAGCAACTCTCTCAAGGTTTTCAACTTTATGTTAAGATTTTGAAGTCTCATGAGGCTGAAGACAAAATATTACATCAGGAAAAGATTATGTAGGGGAAAGGTTTTAACCATATTGCATTTCCATTGAGAAAGTAAACCAAAGCAAAAGTAGAGGCACCAACAGTATTTTCTTGCTGAGCTTAGTTTTGTCCACATCATAATAACTTTTGTCTTTCTAGGTTAGGATGGAGATTTAGGGAGATTTTGTTTGCTCTAAATAAAGGTCTTGTGCCTCTATGAAGAGATGGGATTCAGTTGGGTCTCTGCTTTAACAGGGGCAAGTACAACGACTACTTTGACCAATGAAATAAAGCCAAAATAATACTGTGCTAGTTCAGGGTGTAGCCCTTAAATGCTCTCGAAGCTTCTGTTTCCTGCTTTTTAGAAGTCAGCTGCCATGTTAGACGTGTGACCACTTTGGGATTCTCAAGCTATTAAAAGTCCAAGCCACCGATCACGACGTCAGGAGTTCGAGACCAGCCTGGCCAACATGGTGAAACTCCTGTTTCTACAAAAATACAAAAACGAGCCAGGCATGATGGTGGCTGCCTGTAATTCAGCTACTCAGGAGGCTGAGGCAGGAGAATCCCTGGAACTCAGGAGGCGAAGGTTGCAGTGAGCCAAGATCACGTCCTTGCACTCCAGCCTGGGCGACAGAGCAAGACTCTGTCAAAAAAAAAAAAAAAAAGAAAAGAAAAGTCAAGTCCAAGCCTAGTAGCAATTTCCTTGGAGACTGAGAGCACATGTGGAGGCAGTTGGGGGAAGGATGGCTGAGGTGAGTGAAGAAGCCACCACACGTGAGCTTTCAGATGGTTCTAGTCCCACTGCCATCTAACTTGCAACCACTTGGGAGCTTCTAATCAACAACTATGATAAAGTCAATCAAACCACAAAACGATGAAATACACTAATAAGCTGCTGGTTTAAGTCATTCATTTGGGGAGCAGATTTTAATGTAGAAATAGGTAACTGAAACACTGAATGGCTGAAAGAACTGTAATTCTAGATGAGTATTGATATAGATGGCATCCCTGTGTAATCTCTATTTCTAAGAAAGGGAAGAAAAATGGCAAAGAAAATATGCTAATTTCATTAAACTGTAGAGTGCTTTTTAGTCCATTTTTTTGCTGCTATAGATAATGGAATACCAGACTGGTTAATTTAAAATGAACAGAAATTTATTGACTCACATTTCTGGAGGCTGGAAAGTCCAGAATCGAGGGGCCGGCATCTGACAAAGGCCTTCTTGCTGTGCTAGTGAGAGGTTGACAGTGTGCTAGCAGCCCTGGCTGGTGCCCACTCTGGCTGC
>NW_012107108.1:1055398-1088199 GCF_000951045.1 Mandrillus leucophaeus | reverse complement strand
AGGGGGAGGGGGAGAGAAAGAGGCCTGCTTCTGGGTAAACGGCCCTAGCTCTTTCTTGAAGGTAGCGCCCTCATGACCTAAGCACCTCTTAAAGGGCCCACGTCCCAATATCATCACAATGACAGTGAAATTTCAACATGAGTTTTGGAGGGGACAAACTTTGGAACCGTAGCCGCCTTTACACTGAAGACTGAGTAAACTCAGTTCACTGTTACCCCACAGGCAGAACTGAGAGCATGAATGAAATTTGCTGGGAAGCCTCTGCCCTTTAGAAGAGGAAACATTGTAACCTTTTAATGACTGGTGTTATCACTCCTGAAACCCACTGCTTTGCCGGGTTGTGAGTTACACATCAAGATACTTGTACCTAGCGAAAGCTTAAACGGCCATCCACCTGGAATGAAGCAGGAGGGAGTAATGCTTAGGGGAGGGTTGTTGGCGGGTGGAGGTGTGGAAAGGTTGAAGCAAGGTGTAAAAATAACAGTGGTTAACTCTAGAAAGAGTGTGTTTACATTCGAGTTTCAAAGGGCATTGATCTTACCTCACAATGTTAAGCGTATTAGAGTATTAACTATAAAGAGATTATATGGACATCTTGTGGAAAGTACATGTCTGTTCACTAACTTATGTGAAGCCTAAAACTTTGTGACTTAAAGAATAAGCCAATTATCTAAAAACTTCAGACTTTTCTGTATTTTTATTTTTTAACAGAAAATGTAGTACAGAATAATTGTTTACAAACGTCACACATGGAATCAACCAGGAAGCTGCTTAAAAAAATCCTAATATCCAGGCTATTCTGTATAATAATAAAGTCAAAAACTTTAAAAATATATAGTAAAAAATAAAAATCCAGAAAGGGTATTGTTAAAAATAATTCACAAGCCTGTAGGGAAGGTCTTGAAGGCAGTTATGAACATTAGAGAAATGCATTCATGAAAACAAGACCCACAGCCATTTTAACTCTGGAAGTTTCTCTGTTCTGAAGACTATGTGATTTAGAGGGACTAGCGTTTTTTTGTAACAAGAAACAAGTGGAGGCTACAGCTACAAGAAAATGCATTGGACTGAATGGCCGATGTTTATTCATTTTATCTCTGTGCGGTATTTTCTGTATCTGCAAATGAAGATTATTGGCATTACCAGTTGAGAGAGTCTGAGGGTCAATGTTTTAGTGTTTTTGATGCTCTTTGTAGTACTGAATGTAGGTATTGTTATATTCATGGAACATGTAGAAACAGGTGCTTCATTAACTAAGTGGAGACTCAGTCTACTGAATTATTTTTTAGTTGTTCATGATAGTTTAAAATATAATGGCTTCTAATGACTTTTAGCGTTAGCTATACTATTCAATACTTTGTTTCTCACACTAAAGCACTTTCAAAGATTGCTTTATATTGCATTTAAAAGCTTGGTTACCTAAGTTGTTAACAAAATATTTCTGTAAGTTTACATTTTTGTTGTTTCTGCTGAGATAATGCTGCCCATGCATGCCTAAACCATGGTTTCTTTAGCTGAGAGCAAGTCCTATAGCTTTTGTAACACTTCAAGGCTTATACACACTGTCTTAGTTATACATGAACATGCTAGAAAGGTTATTTATTTGGGACAACTCTAATAGCTGAATATTTTTTAAAACAGTAGTGTTTTAAGGGTAATATTGCCTTGGCATTGATTCTCTGTTCAATATTTTGAAGATAAAATATGATAATTCATGTTGCAAATTAAGAGAAGCTAAACCCAATGTAAGTGACAAGGTAATTTAAAAATGACTTATTTTGTAATAAAACAGGTTTCGTCCGTCTCTTCTATAGTTTAGTCTTAGCTGAGAACTCATCTATTTTGCTTTACTGCACTGACTGCATGAGCTATTGATGAAGAAACTGGGAAACTTTTTTGAAATCGCCAACTTTTATGTGTCTTATGTCAAGAGTCAGCTTCCATTGTCTTCCAGTAATTATGGTACACTTCAGATGTCAGAGCTAGATAGATTCTTTTGTGAATGGAGGAACTATCCCAAGATTAGCTTTTGACTGTGATGTTTACGTGCTTCTTGACTCCATTAAATGCCATCATTAGCTGAAATAGTGTTTGTTGGAGCCAATGAATAAACATAAATGACTCTAGTATTAATAGAATATAGAAAAGAATAATAGATATTAGCCCAAATAGTTTCAGAAGAGTTAATCATTTGCCCAGAGACAACAGAAAAGTAGTCTGCAATGCTTCTCGAGTGGGTGCCATGTGTTAATGCTGTCCCGAAGTTCGATTTGGAAACTCTACATCTTTAATTGGTTATTATGTTAATACACTAATAATACCCATTGTATTAGCACACATACATGTCATCAGTTTATTAAAGTAGCATCGTTACCATGGAATAATATGATTTATATTTTTTCAAAACAGTCTTTAAAAGACATGGAACTAATATTGAATGCATTTCCTAAAAGCGCTATGAAGACACTAATGGGTAACATTTTATAAGTTTTAACATTTCTAGAAAGGGTAGAATTCTCCGATATTTACTCTGTGCTTCCCATTCAGTGTTTCTGTTACTATTTACTCTGTGCTTCCCATTCAGATCTCCTGTTACTATTTACTCTGTAGTTCCCATTCAGTGTTCCTGTTACACATTTCTATCATTTGATTCTTTTAACATCTTATTGCACTTCACTGCTAACATGCCCTAGTGCCTGGTCCCTAGAGTCAAGCCTGCCTGTCTACGTGTAAATGGATGACATTTGTGTTTGTTGGAATGAATTAAAAAATGATTCATTGGTTATGCAATCACATTAAAGTATCTGTGGCAATTTTGAACTTAAACAAGAGGCTGGAAAGGAAGTATAAGGCCAAAATTTGGTATGACATATAGAAAACTTGTGAATTTTTGTTTGTAATAAGTCCTAGGCATCAATAACACTATGCATCTGCTAAATAAAGTTTAGCCTAACAGCCTCCTTACATATTTTCTGTTCAGCCTAAAAGTTTCTCTGTACATAGTGAACTATAATCTAAAGGGAGTTGTAAGCAGATTGTAATCTACTCTTGTGCCAATTGCCAAGTTTTGGTCGTCAAAGGGTGCCAGCTGTTCAAACCACATTCAAATAAGGCAAACACTGAGCTGTAACCAATCCAACTGTTTCTGTACCTCATTTCTATTTTCGGTATATCACTTTCTCTGTCCATAAATCTGCTACCATGTGGCTGTGCGGGAGTCTCTCTCAGCCTTCTCTGATTTGGGAGGCTGCCCAACTGGTGAATCGTTCCTCACTCAGTTAAATTCTATTGAATTTAATTTGGCTAAGATTTTTCTTTTAACACATTATAGAGGTGAAGATAAACAATGATAAGAAGATGTCAAAATCCTTCTGGGGAGCACTGGAAGCCTCCTGCTATGATTCTATGACCTAGTTCAAACACCGTATTTTGTTGACAACTTCCTGAGTGGTATTGGAAGCACAGATATGCTGCATTTCTGACCAAACAACCATGACATACATTGTAGATTTGGAAAGAATGCTATTGAGATAACCCGTCCCTCTCTCTAGATGGGCAGCCAGCCACGTGTGTCCTCTCTTCCCCTTTATCACCAAGAATGACTGGCGCTGGAGCAGTAATGTTGATGGGCATTGATCTGTTTCAGAAATGAATTAACTCAGCGTTTCAAGGACTGAGAAATGACTTCAGGCGTTCCCTTTTCAAAAGATGTTATCTCATTTTCTTACTAAAGAGATGAGAGAAAAGGTGGAAATTGAGAGAAACAAAGTAAAAACTCAAATGTGAATTAATTCTGAAGGAGATTTTTTTCACCTCCTATGAGGTATTTACTAGCTGATAATCCTGCAGTGAAAGAATATCCAGCCAGTGAGAGTTAGGAAAAAAATATGGATTGTTGATTTGGAAGGAGACCAAAAAATTATCCTTGCCATAATGTTTTTCATTTTATACCCCCCCTAAAATAACTAAGAAAAATATTACTTTTATAAAATACTGCAGTGAACACAGCCCTGGAATTCTGGTATTATAACAACTTTCAGATGGAGGCATAAAGTGATATTCCAAAATGTTAAAAATCATCAATATGAGTAAAAATCTGACTTTGCATATGGGACTACAGTGGTGTTACTTCCTGTTGGTGGTGTGTTTCCAATTTTAGGGACGGGGGGAAAGGCGAGCTGCATACATACACGCTTTCTCCCAATATCAGCCCCATTTGTTTAGGTGGATCTAATGATTTTACTTTCAAACTTAATGCCCCTGAGATTCCTTAATAATCTCGAATTCTATCAGAAATACCCCCACCGTCAAAACTGTGTCTTATGGATTCATTTATTTTGATTTGTAGAGTGACAGGGTCCATAAAGTTAACATGTGTCACAGTGTTCCATAACACCTTCATTAGGCCAATTACAGAGAATAGTTTGAGTGGGCACCGTGTGGGCAGTCACGGCCCTGTGTATCTTCTCACTCGCATTGCTGGGACCAGAGTGTGGGTGACAGGACAAAAGGACTCTGCCCAAACGTGTTAGCAGGCCCCTTCAGGTAGGCTGTGGGAGGAGAGAAGAAGGATGGTTAAATAGATTATTAAGAGGATGCTTCAACATTAAAAATGTGGGGCAATTATGTGAACACTACATGGGACTAAAAGTAAAATATATAATAGAAATGTTCTGAGGCAGAAAAACACATTCAAATGCAAATGAAGAGAACCAAAATGAGAAAATAATGAGCAAAATAGCAAAAGTTAAAACTTGGGTATGTTTGTGTGACAATAAATCTCTTCTCCATTTGAAAAACAACTAAATGTCTCTATTCCATTATATTAAATTTAAAAATTCTTAGAGTTTAAGGAGTAGTTTTTTTTGTAAATAAAGTCGTATACACATCCAAGCATAATAATTTACTATTCACTACAGTGCGTTCGGCATAGTGTGTTATATCCAGTATATATGTAAATGCCTCAAGAACATGATCATAATGCTGATTAAACTCCTCAATAAAATACTGTCTCAATGCAAACTTCGCTTTTCTATCGTTTGGATTTTGTTTAGGAAGAAAATTTCAACAAGTCTGCTACACAGACAAACTTCGAAGGCAAAGACTTTTTTGAAATAGAAAGTTACAGAGTTTCTATTTTAAAAGTTCCTTGTATGTATACATCTTTGGGTGCTGCTGTTCCTTCATTATCAGAGACAGCAGTGCCTCAAGTCTAATGTCAGAGGCACCTCTCTGCACCCAAAGCACTTTGTCAAAGTCAGGAGGGCTTAATAAGGCTCGATTTTCACTGAATGCATTTGTTAGATTCTTGAATGTTAAACTGCAAGCTGAATCATTGTGCAATTGCTTCCTTTTCTGTCTTTTTTTTTTTTTTTTTTGGCCAGTCAGAAATGGCTCTGCAGAGACGAGCTCTGAGTTGTTCGTTAGTGGATTAATGAAACACAATTTGTACTAAAACTCATCTCTTTTTTCCTTTCAAAATGAAGCTTATCTTCCTCAATGTGTTTTTTCCATGAGGTGCATGAAATTATCAAAATGTTACCAAGA
Source organism: Mandrillus leucophaeus (assembly GCF_000951045.1). NCBI lineage: Eukaryota > Metazoa > Chordata > Mammalia > Primates > Cercopithecidae > Mandrillus > Mandrillus leucophaeus. The sequence continues at coordinate 1,082,652 of NW_012107108.1, read as the reverse complement.
AGTTGAATTCTGTGTGTGACCCGTCAGCCTCGTCGATACGTGGCAGTGTAACGGCAGAGCTGCAGCACAAAGCCACAGCGTGACACCAGGGCTGGAGCAGCCAGGGGATTTGTTGCTCTACACCAATTTGTTCACATACACAGAATACATATATTTACTGTTTCCCACAGATGTGTCAGCAGCCCCTTTCCCAGGGACAGTTGAAAAGCTCTGGCTCTGTTTCGCTGTGTCTGCTCTGTAAACCTTCTACCCTTCTTTAACTTGCTGACTATCCATTTCGATGTTGGCTGACTGATTTCTCAATGAATCTCCTCTTCAAACTAGGCTTTCACAAATTGAATATACTCTCTGTGGTGTGTAGTATATTGTCCACAGACGTCCATAAGTGATGGAGAAGGTAGCATATTGAATATCCTCTCTGTGGTTGGTTGTATTGTCCACAGGCATCCACAAGTGAGGGAGAAGGTAGCATATTGAATATACTCTCTGTGGTGGGTAGTGTTGTCCATGGGCATCCACAAGTGAGGGAGAAGGCAGCATATTGAATATACTCTCTGGTGTGTAGTATATTGTCCACAGACTTCTACAAGTGAGGGAGAAGGTAGCATATTGAATATACTCTCTGTGGTGTGTAGTATATTGTCCACAGACTTCTACAAGTGAGTGTGAAGGCAGCATATTGAATATCCTGTCTGTGTTGGGTAGTGTTGTTTACAGGCATCCACAAGTGAGGGGGAAGGCAGCAAATTGACATTAACTTCCTATAGAAATATTTTAGGAGAGAAGTTGTTAGGACTTTTGAAATAGTGTTTATGTTTTAGTGCATGCCCTTTAACATATGTCTCCTTGCAAAAATACAATCTAAAATAAAATCAATAAAATATACAGGGATCTGTAGCCTCCATCAATGAACATGTAGTTTGTGATGAATACGTTGTTACTACAAATAAGAAAGGGTTGAGTAATTTTAATCGTCCCAGTTCACATACTGTGGTGAGTGAGGGATAGAAGTTGAAGATCCTTGAGCAAAGCAGTGTTCTTGTGTAGCCTCATCCTGGTGCTTACAGAAACCAAGCTTTCTTGATGAAGCTTCCTTCTAAGTGGGCGTGGGAGAAGCAGGGCAGCTTACAGCTCTTCCTGAGCTGCAGTGTTTGGTTGGGGACAGATTCTCAGCCTTCTGGAGTCCCTGTTGGATGCTGGCTTTTTGTTCTCAACACAGTCCCTGGTCACGCCCCCTGTGTTCCCCAGAATCCAGCTTTTAGTCTTGGTAACTTCACTCTTCCCAAAGACAGAATCAGCTGTGGCTCCCCAGAGCAAGCTGACTTGCTTCTCAGAAACCCCAGAAATAAACAGTCTTTGAGTCCCAAAATGGTGTACTTGGAGGTGCCTACAACATTCGAATTTCATTCAAATCCAGGGCTTAAAGGAGTCTAGGTTACCAAGAAGCAGATGACACACAGAAAAACTGCTCTGTGAGCTGGTTATGCAATATTCTTTCAGAAATGTGGAGCTTCTGGAACGAAGGAAGAGGATCACGGAATTAAGGCACACATGTGGTTAGCCCTGATTGCTAAGGAGAGGCATTCTCTGATATAAAAATGACTTCCTGTCAAGGGAAAAATCGGTGTCTTCCAGGGAGGGAAGAGGCGGGAAGTCCCAGTGTAGCAAAGACCACAGCTTGTGCCTGTAGCTGTTTTTAGTTCTCTGAGCCTTTATTTCGCTCAGTTCTAACCCCAGTGTTAGCCACCTGCTAACCCCACGCTTAGACACCTGCTAACCCCACTCTTAGCCACCCGCTAACCCCACTCTTAGCCACCGGCTGCAGTCTTCACAGGGGATGGGCTCCTCTTCCTATGGGTTGGGTGGGTAATCATAGTGGGCCCTGGTTCTACACTGCCCCTCATTACTCTATTCTCGCCACCATTTTCTTCCTCAGCCTGGAAGCTGACACTTGTAATTTGGCCTTAGGCCCCAGTTAGTAGTAGCTCACCTGGGCCCATGGAACATAACTAAGCCCAGGGATAGAATTGTACTTTCAGGTAATTGGTTTTCATCGTAATCCTATGTATTTTGTTTTATTTATTTTATACACTGATAAAAGTTGCTCTAAGAAAGATTCCATTGACTTCGTTAGACTAACAAAAGTGCTCATGGCCCAGAAAAGGTTGCTTCTTCCTGGCAGTGGGTCTGCTGCCCCCGCTTCAGTGACTCTGGTGTCCTTCCACCCCGGATCAGGTTTCATTCATCAGTGCCTTCATTAGCACAGGCTTGTAGCCCGAATGATATCTGCCATCCTCCACGACAGAGCTCAAATGCCACCAATACACTTATTCCCAGACTTTGTCCATATTTCATTTTTACCTGTTGTCATGTTCCTTTTTTCAGCAATAGTGACAAGTCCTGGGCCCTTATGTCCTGAGTCCTATCTAATTCATCTTTGCATCCCAGACATTGTTTGGCAGAAATGAAATCTCCAATCAAAGTTTGATGAATGTTTGAATGAGGAATCATCTTGTGGCACAAGAGCCTGATTTTCCTTTCTTCCTATCAGGGCACCAGCGGCCCTGCAGCTGCCGGTGCCACCTCCAGCCAAGCTGTGCTTCTGGGCACCCCTGAGAATTCCTGGTGGGCCCAAGTAAGGTAAGATAGAAAAGAAAAAAATGGCATGGGAGAAAAAGAAGTAGAAAAGAGGAGATAGAGAAACAGGAAAGAGGGAAGAAAAGGAAGAGAGGAAGAAATTGTGGAGTGGAGGGCTGTCCTGTTCCCCACCTCAGGGACATAAGTAAGGTGCCTGTACAGGTTCACACGAAAATGGATTTGATTCCAGAGACCTTCCTCATTGTGTATATTTGCATTATCATGTTGTGTAGTTTTTAAGAACCCATAAAAAAAAGCAAAACCCTGTGGGCCTCTAATGATCTCTACAGATAAAAAGATGAGATCAATTCTACTGTATTTAAAAAGCCAGCAGGATGCTGTGGTTCACGCCTGTAATCCCAACACTTTGGGAGACCATGTGTGCGCAGGAGTTCAAGGCTACTTTGAGCCATTGATTTCACCACTGCACTCCATTGCGGATGACAGAGCGAGACCTTCTTATCTCTTAAACAACAAAAAAGCCATCAACATTATCACTGTTAACAGTGTGCTGAGGTTCATACCATCCTCTCCTTCTCTCTGAGATGTCTCTACATTCCAGTGGAGAGGGAATGTGAGATCTGTTGTCAGCTAGGTCTGGGACGTGTCTGCCCTAGAGGCAGGATGGCTATTTTGGCATAATTTAGACATTGACAGAAAGCTGGTTTTGCCCCCTGAACATCTAGAGTTTTCTCTCCAGTCTGATATTATGCCAATTCTGGTATATATAACAAGTTCTTGTCATCTTTTTTTTCGAGGGGGGGGTCTCAGAGTCACCTGCTAATACATGGGGGAACATGTTAAGCCTTTATCAGCCCATCTCATCACTCCTAGTGCCTAGGTCTATGCCGGCGGGTCCTGTAGAAAAGGTACAGAAGAGGGTTTTGGTTTTTGTTTGTTTTGTGAGAGGCTCTGGAGCAGGAGAGCCAGAGCGTGGGGGGTGCTGTCAAGGACAGCTCAGTGCCTTAGGGTGCGAAAGCCTACACCAGGTGATGCTGTGTGTCTCCTGAAGTCATAAGCAATAAGGTTTATGGGGAAACAAAGGCCATCACTCCAGTAAATATCATCTGCAGTTTCCCCTAATCTCCGAAGTTTGGGAAATGCTGACACGCATGACTTCTCAAACGATGCATGGTCTTTTTAAGTTAAAAAAGAGAAGTGGGTCGATGAATCAGAAGGGAAACATAAGACAGTCTTCTCCCTTCTTTTATGTGGCAGGCAGGGGTGGCAGGGAGTTACTTGTGGAACTCGAAAGGCTTCTGATTTTTTAAAAGGAAATTGTTGTCATTGTTAATCAGGGCAAGGTCTTCTTGCCCTTTCTCGTAGAATAGCTGGGGTTTGAATTTTGACTTCAGCCCAAAGTTTCTGGGTTACGATTGCACACAGCAGGCTTGTGAGTGTGGGTGTCAAAGGGGGGGATAGGATTTTCATAATTCCACTCTCTCAGCTCTCAACTTTGTGACTGTGCCATTACCACCAGAAGTCCTCTCTATCTGCTCAGGTCTTCCCGCTCTGCAAATCTCAACAGACATTGATGAATCATCCCTCAAGACTGCTCTGCATCGTACATTTATTTATCTGTGTTTTTCATGATGAATCGTCCCTCAAGACTGCTCCTCATCACGCGTTTATTTATCTGTGTTTCTCAGTCCCGGGTTGACGTCTTCCTTCTCTCTCTCTCTCTGTCCCAGGATGTCTCAAGCTCAGCACTGTTGACATTTTTGGCTGCATAATTCTTGGTCACCAGGGGCTTTCCTGTGTCTTTTAGGGTATTTCAACAGCATCTCCGGCCTCTACACTAGGCACCAGTGGCATCCTCCCCAATTGTGACAATCAAAACTGTCTCCAGACACGGACATGTAACCTCTGTTGGGGAGGAGACGAGAACCATCCTCAGTGTGTCCTCTGTCAGGGAGGAGAGGAGAACCATGCTCAGTTGAGAACCACAGTTCTATCCTTTTTATAACAACTAGTTTAGAAAAAAAATGTTTCTTGTGTTTGCTGATCAAGTACTTATTAGTCGATCATTTATTCCTTTAACTATTGTTGCATAGTTACTGTATATATGCCAGTCTGCAAATGCTAGTCTAGCTGTATACTAGAAGCTACAAAATATTCCAGACTCCTTTTGCAATTTTGTTGGCCAAATCTCCTGACCTTGATTGATTAGCATAGCCATTAAAATAAGTGTCCTCATTGGTTAGGGCTGAAGCTCTGAAGGGCTGGGGAAAGCACACTCAAAATCCAGAGCCTGGTCCGTGAGGCTCAGGGTACCAAGAAACCGCAGTGAAGACTCAAAAACTACGGAATGTCTACTGTGACGTCTGCCTTTGAATTGTTAGGTATTAGCAAAATAATACTGCTTTTGCTGGCACCTCAGATGCTGGTAGGCTGTGAGTCCATATGTGGAATGATTATGAATTTTTGTAATGAGCCAAGCCAGCTGAGGCTTGGTGGCTGGACTGTTAGGAAGCGTGGCTGGGTCCCTTAGCCAGGTGTTTCAGTAGACCAAGCTCTGGGATGTGACACTAAAGTCAGCAGGCCCAGGAAGCACACCACACTTCTTGAAACTGCAGCCTGTGGCACAGAAATAAAATGGGAATAGATTAGTCTTTTGGGAGCTAATCTCCAAGTTGAAATGCAATAGAACGTACAGCGAGTGACAACTTTCTAAATTATTTTCTTATGCCTCATGCTGTTCTTTTGTCTCTAGTTTTACTGTTTCCGCCTACTAACTTCATTCTGTCTCCCACTGTTTCTAATACATCTCCAGTGATGTATTTTCAATGAGAATTCAATTACCTAGAGAGGCAGATGTGCTAACTGGCAATCTGAGGATTTTTTTCAAGTTGATGGCAAAGCTGACTCATGGTTCTAGTCCTGCTACTGTCAGGAGAAACTCACTGTCAACAAGCTGTTACAAATGAAACTTCACAATGAGGGAGAGTGTAAGGAACACCAAGTACTCTCCTTGTTCTCACCGATTGCCTCATTTAATTGGCACTGTTTTATTGAATTTTTAATAAAATGAAATGAGATTTTAATGTAATCTCATCAAGTTTAGACCTAATTCAATATATTAATTTATTATGAATCTTTATTAATTTGTTTTTTATGAAGCTATGCAATGAAAAGTTTCCCAAATTGCCAGTTATTTGTAAACTTTAAAAAACTTCTCCAAAGTAGTTTTGTTATTTGTAACAATGTTAAAAGCAACGTGAAGCCATGCAAGAGCGTTTTGTTGACTGTCCCCGCAGTTAAGGTACTGTGTGCTGTTAAAAGAATGTATGTGTATATTTGCTAAATTTTCATGAACTTGGTGATTGAGCCATGATTATATTAACCTTTTAGATCGATAGAACTATGGCAATAACTATATAGTCCTGTGATAGGCCTAGCCGTTGAAAAGGTGAGTGGCTGATTTCATTTAATTGTGTGATCTGAAGTAGGTCTCATTATAAACCACACACTTAATTTGAGTCATACATTGTAACTTTTAGTGAAAGCTGTATGGGATTTCCTGAAGAAATGCTGAGGGTGCTTTTGTCTCGTAACTGTATTCTGATTATTGTATTTCACGGTACTCAGGGAATTAGCAGCTTCTCAGATAGAGCACATAATGAGCTACCACTATTTTAACAAGGAGACACTGAAACCAGAAAGACATTTCCACTTGCCCAGAGGAAAAGTACATAAAAATCACCTCAGGACATTCAGTGGAACCGAGGAATAGCTTTAGGTAAAATGCACAATGATTCATGTGGCTATAATTTTCTGAAAATTTTGTTTTAAATACCTCTTACATTTCATAAATAATATATGTTCATTTTTTAAATATTAGACTATAAGCATAGAGAAATACAATGTTAACTTGTAATTTTATACCCAGAGGAAATCACTGTTGATATTTTGTTTTATAATCTTAGAGACAGTTTCTGTTTTGTACAATATTGTGAAAAAAGCTGTTCATAATATTTTAAAATAAATTTTCTAGTCAATAATGTAACTAACATGCACATTATCAGCAGCAGCACTGATTAACGGCTCACAGCGTCTTCTGGTACGGGTCTACTGAAATGTATTTAACCAATCCGTTTTGTAATTTATTTTTAATATTTTTGCTACCATAAATTACGCCGTGCTGAGAACTTGCACTTCAAGGTTTCTGCACTTCCTCACTGTGGTCTTACGATACATTTCTAGAGCGAAAGGGAATTTATACAGCTAAAAAATGACGCCTAGAGAACTTCAGGATCTCCCAGACAGCCTATTCAATTCTTTCTGTGGTCCAACAGATGGAATAATGTTTCAACAGGCATTTCACAGAAGAGATGAACACAATGGAAAAAAGAGAGACAGTAAAGTACGCGCCTTCTCCGCAGAAGCCTCTCACTGGTGCAGACACGTCCCTGGGGCAGATGTTACTTATGGGGGATCCGGCCGGTGTCAGCGGCTGTCCTGGACCCTGGCCACACTAGGCCGTCCTCATCATTCCTGCCCCAGGCAGAGAAACAACACTGCTGAGTTGCCGCTGGGCGCATGGCCCTGGCCTCGTGGCCTCCATATGCCGGTTATTTACAGGGTTTACCCTGTTGGGCTGGTTTCCTGTGGTGGCACAACAAATGACTACAAATTTAGCAGTTTAAAAAGACAGCAGTTTCTCCTCTCCCGGGGCCGGGGGAATCAGTGTGGAATCGGGTCCAGCAGCGCGGTGCTCACCCTCCAGCCTCCAGGGGAGGCCCTTCCTGGCCTCTTCCAGCCTCTAGTGGCTCCGAGCTCTGTCTGGTTGTTTTTTACAGTTTCTGTTTCTCTGCGGATACAGTCAGTCTTTCCACTCATGTGAACTGCACTTACCTTCGTCTCACTGAGCACAAATATGCCAGCGTCGCTTCAAAGTGTTTTGCGGGTAATTTTGACGTTGGCTCATCTCAGGCTTGGGATCTTCCCTCTTGAGAACTGGTCACATTTTCCTGGTGATTCGTATGTCAATTAATTTTGAATTGCGTCATGGGCATTTTCAACATGATTTCGTGTAAGCTCTGGGTCTTCGTTTTAAAGCGTAAGTTTTATTATTATCCAGGTATGGTGAGGCCACCAAAGGAAGTCACGATTGCCATCCAAATATAATTTACTGTTCACAGCTTTCAAGAAGTGGGGTGAGCCTTGATGTGCAGGGACACTGTGGAAGCGCAGGTTTGGTCATGGACAGAAGGAGGAGAGGAGAAGGTGGCAGGCCCCTTCATCATGGGATCTGCAGGAAGGAATGGGCAAGGCAGCCTACGCTGGCTTAGGACTGGCTAGTTTGCTTTCAGCAGGCTCTGGGCTGAGGGCCGTCCTGAGTTGTTGGGCACCTGGCCCTGAGACGATCAGGGAAGGGCCAGACAGGGGAGGTGGGGGTGGGCGGACTCCAGCTCGGCTGGTCTCCCCTGAAGGCTGGGCTCACAGGTGAGCGGTTTGCCGTCTCTAGGAATTGGTTAACCCCGGGAGGGGTCGTCTGTCCCGGGTCAGCAGATGCCAAGGCATCAAGAACACAGAGTAGAAGAAGCTGGAAGGAATGCGGCCTCGTTAAAACCTCTTGGGGAATGTCGTTTATTTTATCCCCTCAGGCAATCCCTGTGGCTTGGCTCAGAGGACAAGTTCCATCTCCCTGTGCGTGGGACGGTCCCAAGGCCTTTGCGAAGCTGCCCTGGTGGCTCCGATTTTTGTCCTGTGCACAAACAGCTGGGGGGTGGGGACCAGGACTGTGGGGGCTCCACACCCAGAGCCAGGCAAGCCCATTCAGCTGCTCTCTCCTCTAGGGACTACCCCCCACTTCCCAGCTCACACGGGCTCCTTCTCCTGATCCTTTGGCCTGAAGGAAGGGGTTTCCTTTTAAAGTCCTAACTCTGAGGCACCACACAGATGTGGCTCTGTAACTGGTGCTACCTAAAGGGAAACGTGGCAAGAAGGGAGAGGGAGAGAGACAAGGGATGGGGGGAGAGAGAGAGAGACAAGGAGGGAGAGGGAGAGGGAGGGAGAGAAACAAGGAGGGAGAGAGAGAGACAAGCAGGGAGAGGGAGAAGGAGGAAGACAGTGAGAGGAAATTGGGGAGGGAGAATGGGGAGAGAAAGGGGAGAGAAGAGAAAAGGAGGAGGGAAAAGAAGCAGGGAGGGAAAAAGAGAGGGACAGAAGAGGTGGGAGAAGAGGGGTGAGAGGGAGGAGACAGGAAGAGGGGAGCAGAGCGGGGAGGAAGAGAGGCGGGAGAGACAGGGACTGAGAGAACACACGGGATTTCTTCCCCCCACGCTTTAGAGCACAGGAGTCCTTTTTCTTCTGGCCGGAGACACCGGATTTCCCCTGGGATTTAGCTGCTCGTGCCACCACAGCTGGCGCTCCACTGACGAGAGCCAAAAAACAAAAAAACTAACCCCCCCAAAGGAAGCACTTCCTTCTATATGGACTGAATCGTGTCCCCCTTGAAACTCACAAAATGAAGCCCCAGCCCCAGTATCTGAGAGTGTGACTGTATTTGGAGACAGCAGCTTTAAAGACGTAATTGAGGTAACATGAGGTCATCAGGGGCCACGTGCAATCCGGCCAGTGCCCTGATGGGAAGGGGAGACTGGAACACAACACACAAGAAGAGGAGATTGGAACACGACACACACACTGCAGGAGGCACAGAGCGAAGACGCCGTCTGCAAGCCAGGGCCAGACGCCTCGGAAGCGGCACCTGCACACCTGAATCTTGAACTCCAGCCTTCATCGCTGTGAGAGAGTAAATTTCCGTTGCCAGCCAGTCTGCGGCCACCTGCAATGACTCTGGGTGACGAATATACCCCCCTGTGGGTTGCTTCCCGAGTTTCGATTCTCTTCCCAGCCTGTCTGCTCTTGTGGATGTCTGGAGCTCTCGAGCAGTTGCTTTCTGATTTTGCCCAGAGCTTTCAGTTGCAATCAATGAGAAAGAAGCTGCAGGAACTTATTTCATCTTGACCATCTGTACATATTAAACTGATGTGTTTGTTACATTGTACCATCTCTTGATTGTCATCAAGTAAAAGAGCATCTGATATAACAGGAAAATAGAGCAGGCTTTCCCGACCAGCTCGTCCTCCCTCCACAGACACCACACAGAACGTTGGTTCCCGGAGGCTCCGGGTCATGTTGAGGATTGGCATAATGGGAACGGAATGATCTCGGGCCACAGGTTTTGTTTTTTGTTTTGTTTTTTTTTTTTTGACTTATATTCAGAAAAAAAATCATACTTTAGAATTCTGATTAAAAACCCGAGAAATGAAATAAAGTGCATGCCTTTTAAAAAAATGTTTCACAGGAACATTGCAGTTTTATTCTACAAGTTGTAGCAGGGAGATTTTGGCTTCATGTAATAGACAGCCCAATGAGAATAAGATTAAACACTAAGGGAAATGGGTTAGCTGCATGTGAAGAAATCTAGAAGTCGGCAAGGCCTGAACTGGCTAATCCAGGAGGTTAGTCAACTCTCTTACCTGGGGAAAGTTGCAGATCATTTCCATGTGAATTCTCCTGACTCCTGCAGCCTCAGTGAGAAAGTGTGCAAGGTGCACTCGTGTGTGTGTGTGTGTGTGTGTAATGTGATATGTGTGCAGCCTCAGTGAGAAAGTGTGCAAGGTGCACTCATGTGTGTGTGTGTGTGTGTGTAATGTGATGTGTGTGCAGCCTCAGTGAGAAAGTGCATGGTGCACTCGTGTGTGTGTGTAATGTGATGTGGGGGCTTTGGACAATCCATTCTCTTCTGTGCAGAGGTGAACTTCCACTTTGGAGAAACGGAACGACTGGCTGAGTGGCAACACGGCTCTATCCCGTGCGATCAGTGGTGCTTTGCTGATGATCCAAGAAGGGAGAGACAACAGGTGGAGCAGAAATTAGAGTCCACCAGGCCGTGTTACTCCCACCGGGCCGTGTTACTCCCACCGGGCCGTGTTACTCCCACCGGGCCGTGTTACTCCCACCAGGGAGGGCTGCACGCAGTAACACATGGAAAAACTTGCAACACGTCGCTCCCCAAAAAAGGCTCTGCTTTGTAGCGTTTGTCAATTTCCGTGGTCTAAGCATTGACCCACTTTTGGTTTCCAACACGATGTCCCTAAAAATGGTGATGGGAAGCTTCTCACCGCGGGCTCTCATGAGCCGGCACGAGCTGGCACCAGCGCACCGCTGGTTTCCACTCGAAATAGTGAGAATATCTGGTTTTTACTGAGAACGTGGCTGTGCACAGCCTGGAACAGGGTTTCTCAGCCTCAGTACTACAGGCCTTTTGGGCCGGCACATTCTCTGTTAGGAGGCCCCACTGTCTATGGCAGGATGTTTAGCAGCGTCCCTGGCCTTTACCCACTATGGACCAGTCGTATTCTCCCAGTCGTGACAACTAAAGTATCTTCAAACTTTGTCAAATGTCCCCTGTGGGCAAAATTGTGCCCATTGGAGAACCACTGGCTTAGAAGAAGGCTGACTGGCTCGGTATGAAAGCTGTGTGTTTGTTCTGAGGTCCTGCTAACATTTGAAGGCAAAGAGAAGGCCTGACTTTTACTGTGGGCTTGGGCTTGATAAACGCCCATGGAAGAATGGTCTGCGCAAAGTCAGTGGTTCCACAGATTTCTGAATGTGGATTTGTACATTTTTTTCTGGTTAGTGTGTGTCAGGTGCAGAATCGCTGCATTCTTTTTGCTCTGTAAGGTAGTATTTTAAGCACTAATTGAAACGTTTTAAACTATTGATTTTTTGTAATAGTTTTTGCTCCAGTAGAACTTAGGAATCGATCAGTTCTTTTTAACTTCAGGTGTACAAAGCAATTGGCTGATTTAAGCTACAAATACAGTGGAACCCTTATGTTATTTTCTGGATGAGAACTAAATGTTAAAATTTGGGGAAGGTGAGGACAAAATACTTTATGGATCTTGGTTGGGGTTTCAAATGTCAATCAAGATATAAATAAGATGAATGCCTTGTGGAATTAATTATTTTTATGACTGTGGTATGATGTGAAAATGTTCTGATAGGGAAAAATGCAAGAAACTGTTACCCCTGAAGGAATATTGACTTTGTAGCCCAGTTAGAAGACAGGCTCCAATGGAAAAATTTGCTGTGATGGATCGTGCCACGAAGACTTGACTCTCTCTACATTTATGCCACTGAAGCCACCCTGTGGTGTGCGGTGTGGGCGCATGCTACGTCTCTCAGAGAAAGCACGCCTGGCAGTGGGCAGGCCCTGGCTGTGCCTGCTGCTGTGGTCTGCCCCTTCTTCCTCTAGTAGGGTGGGGACCCCCTAACCACGCAGCTTTGGACTAGACCAGTGCTATTCGAAGAATGATCTGGAGACAGTGACCAGGAGTCCTTTGTGAACCTGGGGACTTAACACTAGGAGTAGTAAGTCCAGAAACTGAGCGTTGAGAAAGTTGTAAAGAAATCTGATGCTACCATGTGAAGTAAAAATGTGCTCTGTTTTAGCAACTCATTTATTTTGTAGTTTTTAATAGTGTTGATCTACAACAGATTAGGAAAAACAAAACCAAACAATAAACCAACCAACCTCCTCTAAATCTGGTTCTTTTCCTCTGAACACTAGGACAAGCACAAGAACAGACTGTTTGCATCCTAGAGCCTTGCACGGTCTGTTTCCAGCTCATGCACCATGAAGGCTTCTACGAGACTAATAAACTGTGTTTCTTTCAAGGGGGGTGATGAATATTGGAGAAGGTGGCGAGGAAGCTTGAGTGAAGTGAGTTCACAGCAGACTCCACAGGGGCCTTGGGAGCCTCTGCCAGGTGAACGTCCAGCCCCCTCAGCTTCTTTGTGGACATCCTGGGTCCCTCAGGGCTCTCTCTGGGTGAGGTGTGAGACTGGATCCTCGCATAACTTCCAAGAGAACTGAAACTAGGACAGGAATGCAACACACTCACCTGTGCACTCTGCAAAATACTACAATTTTCAGCATTTCATGTGGAACTTAAATGTCTTGGACTCTGAGACCTGCTCTCTTGTAACCTCTAACTTAAGTGCTAGAAGGTAAACTAAATGTATTTTCAGTTTTGTTGCTATATTTGCAAGTGTCTGAAACTCTGCCTATAGTTCGTAATTGTAGATAAAGAAGTTAAAAAAAAAGAAAGCATTTGTTCTGTTGAAGGTAAAATATGCCCACATGTCATATGCAAGATGACATTGATGTGAAAGCCATTTTCTCTCATTTACATAAGACCAAGTTCCTTCTATGCCAAACTTGTGTAGAACAGTATCTGGAAAAGCACAGGTGAAGGAGAGGTGTGACGGAGGAATTCCAAACTGGACACTGAGCACAGAACTTGCTGCCCTTGTCTAGCAAGTTCAGGTTGCCATAAGGAAGTCACCATGAGTGTCAGGTTAAATGGCCATTGCCACATTCACTTTCTCTTAATATCATCTCAAACATTTAAAAATACATACTAGAAGAAATGCTACCATTTTCATATATTTTACTGCTTTCTCTTTCTGTTAATATAAATATACATAGTTCTTTTCTTCAAATACAAAGCTGATTGGAAATTTCTGGGAACTAATTATCAAGAGGAAGAAGAATATGAACAATATACTTTGAAGTTCATATTTCTCTTAGTTATAGCATTTTCAGATATTCATTTAAACATGAAATACATCTGAGCAACCTTGTTTTACCAACAAAACAACAGATTCCTAGATATAATTTTTATTTAGTCAGGCTTCTCATTTTTTTCAGTCCTCAGTTTTGTTTTCTTCTTTTGTCTAAAGGACGTCTTGCCATGCTGGGTCCCCGTTGACGTCGGTAAGGATGGCACCAGGTTCAAGAGACTGAAGGAGAGACCTGGAGTCAGTGAATGAGACGTAGAGTTGACTGAGGGGACGTACGTACAGGGCAGTCCACTGTGGGAGGCTGGACAGCAGAGCTGCTGCCATTTATAAAAAGCATGAAGTTTCTGCAGACCAGGCGAGTCTGCGTGCTCAGGGTACGCTTAAGTTAAGCTATTCCTGTCAGGCGTGTCTACCATACCCTCCTCCCTGCAGACCCTGGAATGCCCCTCACGTTCTCACCATGTCGTTCCTCCACGATTTCCCTGGGCCAGGGATGTGGAGGAACATGGCAGCCAGATCTCACAGCAGCAACACAAGTTACAACAGAACAGAATGACAAATATAATAACAATCATAACGTTTTTCCAGGTGCTTGGGAGTTGACCTCAGATGCCCAGTGGCCTGCGGTGGAGAGGACAGCCCTTCGCAGACCCAGTGGTCTGGATTTTTTCTGGAGAGATGCCCCCGTCTGCACCCAGTCGGCAAAGAGGTTTGCTGCACACCATCCGACCAGATGACACCCAGGTGTTTGGCTGATAGGCCTGGTCCCTGGACTCTGTTCTCCAAGTGATACAGCAAGGCGGGTGTTGCAGTTTGTAAGCTGGAAAGACTCGAAGTTAATGGAAAACATGTACCCTCCCCGTCCAGGATGATACTTCCGGAGGAAGACGGTAAAGGCCCATTGTTCTTATGTTTGATGGAGGGACAATATTTTGTATGTTACAAAGTGATTGTGTCACAGCCAACAGGTCACCCTGCTGGCCCTCTGGCTGCCCCTTTCCTTTGGCTCCCGTGACTTTCATCCTCGTAGCCTGCATCCCTTGGCCATGCAGTTTCTTCATTTCCTCTAAGTCAGTGGCTGCTCGGGCCACCGGAGACACTGGCTGTCCTGCCTAAGGGTTCAGGAGAGACACTAGCACACCATACCGCTGACTGGATGCTGGCTGTAAGATGACATCGTTCACGCTGGCAGTGACAAAAGCTGAGTTTTGGAAACTGGATAGTGCTCGGCGTAGATAGCATGCGTCCTTTTCAATTCCCAGAGGATGCCTGGCACTTTCGCGTTGCAGAGGAGATGGGGGAATGTCTCACTCATTTGGCCGGTTTCCCTTGCAGCCACAACCACCCAGCTACCGTGGGGATGGCTCAATTCTCACGACTGGTGCTGTAGAGGTGCTGCCTCAGGACCAGGCGACTTGTGGTGGACACCATTCCACCTACCTCAAATGCAGACAACACCTCATATCCCCTAGAGGGGGAAGCCACCTGTGCTGTGCTCTCTCCTTCCTCCTGAAACTGTTTCCCAGCTCCGCCAGTTCCACGGTGGTGCCGCCCTGCACTGTGCTGTGCTCTCCACTTCCTCCTGAAACTATTTCCTAGCTCCGCCAGTTCCACGGTGGTGCTGCCCTGTGCTGTGCTGTGCTCTCCACTTCCTCCTGAAACTGTTTCCCAGCTTCGCCAGTTCCACGGTGGTGCCGCCCTGCACTGTGCTGTGCTCTCCACTTCCTCCTGAAACTGTTCCCCAGCTCCTCCAGTTCCCCGCCCTGCACTGTGCTGTGCTCTCTCCTTCCTCCTGAAACTGTTTCCCAGCTCCGCCAGTTCCACGGTGGTGCCGCCCTGCACTGTGCTGTGCTGCCATCTTTCAGACAGGGAGAGTGTTGTGGGTCTACTCCCTGAGGGTGTGATTGGTCTGCCTGTATCTTGGTGGTGACCACTAGATGTGCAGTGGGGGCTGGGAGCCTCCATGGGCTTATCTCAGTCCTTGTCCTCACTCTCCTCCCAGTGGGGCTCTCCGTGGGGTCCTAGGACTTAGGGCCCCAGGATGCCTGAGTCGTGATAGCCCTGACTTGTAGATGCGGCAGTGGGTGACCCTTCAAATGGGCTACCCAACAAGCCAGGGTCTCCATTTTGCCATCCTGTTCTTGCAGGCAGGACAGTAAGTCTCTGATGTTTCAACTTGAGATAATCTTGTATCTCTTTCTGGTCACAAATTGTCTTGTACCTCATGCACCTTTGCCTGTGCTGAGAGGTGAGCCTGTGTCTGTTTGGAGTGCAGTCAGGAGCAGCCGCCCATCGTGGCTGCTAGAACGTGGGCATCGAACCTTTGCTTAGATAGATGTGCCCCCTGCCACAGCTCTTCCAGATCTCTCAGCATTTTCAGGGGGTTATGATACCCACACATTAGGCCTCATCCATCGAGGATAGTGGCTATAAGGCCCACATAGGAATGGACAGCCGGCCCGGGGTCTCCCCTGTGGATGTCCCTTTCCCTGATCATAGACATGGACAGCAGGCCCAGGGTCTCCCCCGTGGATCTCCCTTCCGTGATCATTGACATGAACAGCCGGCTCAGAGTTTCCCCCATGGATGTCGCATTCCCTGACCATAGACATGGACAGCCGGCCCGGGGTCTCCCCCATGGATCTCCCTTCCCTGACCATAGACATGGACAGCAGGCCCAGGGTCTCCCCCGCGGATCTCCCTTCCCTGATCATTGACATGGACAGCCGGCTCAGAGTTTCCCCCATGGATGTCCCTTCCCTGATCCCAACATCTTGGCATTCACGGGGTTTGCTCTGACTTACTGGCTTCCTCACCAGCTGTGCTGGATCCT
Source organism: Mandrillus leucophaeus (assembly GCF_000951045.1). Lineage (NCBI taxonomy): Eukaryota > Metazoa > Chordata > Mammalia > Primates > Cercopithecidae > Mandrillus > Mandrillus leucophaeus. The sequence continues at coordinate 1,066,583 of NW_012107108.1, read as the reverse complement.
TCTTGGCTTCGGTAGGGATGGCACCAGGTTCAAGAGGCTGAAGAAGAGACCTGCAGCCAGTGAACAGGACACAGGGCTTATTAAGGAAACTTTCGTACAGGGCCGTTGAGTGGCGGCAGGCTGGACAGGAGAAGCGCTGTCATTTGTGAAAAGGGTGCAGTTCACATAGATCTGGTGCAGGTGCATTCTCAGGGTTTGCTAAATGATTTCCACCAGCTGCACCTGCTACACACACCTCTCCACTTCATCATAAAGGCAGGACTGTGTTCCTCTGTCCTTTCCCCAGCTTTTTCATATGTGTAAGTAGTGATGTAAAATGCAAACTCTGGGCATTTTCATCCTTTTTCTGCACTTTTCCACTTATGTCTGGCTTGTCTTCAAGTCTGTTGCTTCTTCTTTCTTACGTTCAGATATTTCCATTTACTTACTCCCTCATCGAAGTGTCCTGGGAATGGGGCCGTCGGTGGATTCTGCACACGGCACCAAGGTTGTCTTTCTCAATTCGTCCTCTGTGCTGTTCTCCACAGCAGCACCTTAGCTTCCATTTGGCTCAAATTAACCTCAATGTATGAACTTCAGTGTCCACCATCATCACATCCTCTTGTTTCATTAGGCACCATCTAAACCAAGTACTTCTGAAGTCATAAACGTAAAAAGTTCAAAACTTGGAACACACTTTTTACTATGACGATATTGATTTAGATTCTGTTATTCATGCTCATGTGAATGCCTTCTAGTACGTTTGGCCTTCTTGGATGCAGTCATGGCTTGCACACGTGTGGAATTGCTGGGTTGGGTTTTGTGTGTGTTTTCCATGCCGTTGTCCAGTGGGTCCTGAGAGAGTGTGTGCGTCGCCTGACCTCGCAGAGGACTGGAGTCTGAACTGCCCTTTCAGCAAGTGTCTGACCCTTAACCCTGAACCAGGCAGAGGCCGGGGGCTAAGGTTCCGTGCAGGAATCGAGTGGGGTGGCCCATCTCAGAGCAGGAAATGAGACATAGGCAACAAGATGTGGGTAAAGGTGGACGGGGGTCAGGAATCAAAGAAAAAGAGAAAATCAAGTATCATCATCTCTCAAGGGTCTGGGTACTGGAGAGAAAACCAGTTTGAAGCAACAAGTGTTTATTTCCAGCTATAACTACAGATAGCTGAGTGGGGAGAGAAGGGTTGGAAGGAAAATAGAAGAAGAAACCCAGAAATGTCTAGATACACTAAAACAAGTACCAGCAGTCGCATTAAGAGGTAACTGGGGCCTTGACAGTGTCAGGGAGAGAAACGGCATCAAGGCAGCTTAGAGACGCGCTGCTGGGAACTTCAGTTTGGCTTTTGTGGTAATATTAGTACCTGGATTTTAGCAAATACATGTGCACTTGGCACTGGGCTGATATTTGTTCAAGGGCCTTATTGATGCTAGGAAATATAATTTTAAAAACCACCGCTTTTTATATTTAATTATTTTAGTAGTAGTTATGATACTAGTAAAATATTAATGTTTATTCAGCTCTCCTTTGTGCTAGCACATCCAGGTTTTCATCCACTGTGGCTGACCGAAAAGCATGGCCACACTATTTTGTAGCTTTCCTATCAGGGCGTGATCTATTTCTCCATGCCTTCACTCTGGGCCGAACTTGTGATTCGCTTTGACTAACAGAATACAGTGGAAGAGCCCCCGAGAGGTCTTGCATCTTCTGCCTTCACTTTCCTGGGACATTGCTGCCTTCATGAGAGGAAGCCAAATGATCGCTTTTGAGATTGAAAGATTACCTGGAAAGGAGGAGCTCTTCCAGTTCACCCAGCTGAGCTCAGGCCCAGCCAGCCCTCCAGCCCAATCCGACGCAGCTGAACTCATGGACGATCAGCAGAAGCACCTCTCGGCCCACCCAGAGAGCTGTGAGAAATTCAAGTCAGTCCCATTCGGGGTGCCTTGTCGGGAAGTGTTGGATAACTAACGAACCTACAATTTTAACAAGCCTGCCCTTTGGCATACACACTCACCCACACACTGATTCAAATAACAAACTATGCGAGGCCTAGGACACGACCAGGTGGCGTGTCAGTAAACCCCTGTTTCCAGGCTGTTTACGAACTTTTCAATACTCATTGAAGCTGCACAAAAATTGTGCTGTTGCTGCATAAATATTGGCTATGACTGTTTTTTGTTGAAAGAGAGTTTCACATCTTGAAAAGAGATAGTTTTTACCCAAATCTGGGATTCCACACTCAAGACATGGCTGCTTAGAAACAATTGGACTGAAGAGATTTATTGCCTCTTGGTTATTACAGGCTCAGGGGAGGAAAGATTTGGGTTTGAATCATTGGCCCTACAAGATTAACAAGATGTGTAACATGGGAAAAATGCCTAACTTTCTGAATCTTCATTGCACCTCTGTAAATGAAGGCTAATGACATTAAGCAATCTAGGTTATTTTGAAATATGTAGTAAAATCACTCAATCTGGTGCCTACCACATACCAGTTTTCCAAAACTGTAGTTCTCCTCCCCCGATTATAGAAGCAGTGCTTCTGTAATCGTTGTACTGTTACAATCTGCGCCAACAGCAATTGGAGTTTGTTTAAAATGTGGGTATCCAGGCTCACCACCACAGTGGTCAGTTATATTACTCTTGTCTCCTATAGTTCATTTTTCTTGATTGTATTCTTTTAAAATATATGTGATGCCAACTAGAATGCCTAAGATGGAAAATACAGGCAATATGAAGTGTTGGCTAGGATGCGGAACAGTTCGGACTCTCCTAGTCTGCTCCTGGGGCTGTGCACTGCTGTATTTCCTAAAGCCGGGCATAACTGCAACCCAAGAATTCCAATCCTAGGCATATTCCCAACAGACATGTGTGCATGTGATCACCAAAAGATGTTTTTAAAATGTTTATAGCAGCACTCTTGGTAATAGCTCCCAACTGGAAACTACCAGACGCCCATCAACAGCAGAGTGGACTGTTTTAAAGCTGGGATACCACGCAGCAATGAGCACGAACAAATGACCACACGCTGCAGTGCAGGTGCATCTCACAAATGTCATGTTGAAGACAGGAAGCGGATGTAACAGTACACACCGTACAATTACATTGACTTAAGCTTAATAACTGGTAAAACTGGCTGGGTGTGGTGGCTCACGCCTATAATCCCAGCACTTTGGGAGGCCGAGGTGGGCGGATCACGAGGTCAGGAGTTCGAGACCAGCCTGGCCAACATAGTGAAACCCTGTCTCTACTAAAACTACAAAAAAATTAACTGGGTGTGGTGGCACATACCTGTAGTCCCAACTACTCAGGAGGTTGAGGCAGGAATTGCTTGAACCCGGGAGGCGGGGCTTGCAGTGAGCCGAGATCATGCCACTGAACTCCATCCTGGTGACAGGGTGAGACTCCATCTCAAACAAAACAAAACAAAAGCTGGTAGGACTAACCTATGGTGTTAGAGGCTCAGGGTAGTAGTTACCCCTGTTGGGGGTAGTGACAGGAAGGGCACCAGGAAGGTTTTGGGGGCTCAGTAATGCTCTCTGTTTCTTGATCCAGGTGCTGACTAGATGGCTGTGTTTGCTTTGTGCAACTTTGTTGAGCTGTACCACTTATAATCCGTACACATCTCTGGGTGCATATTATACTCGATAAAAAGTTGACATTCATAAAAGAAACCACGGGACATAAAGGATACGTTTTTGCAAACTTTATGTCTCTCTATAATCTCCCCCGTGTTCTTCTCTAGGTCCTTCAACATGAATATTTGGAGAACTGAGAGAAAAACACAAACCCTGATAACTTTAATTTAGAATTTTTTGACTTATAATAGGTTTACTGGGACGTAACCCCATTGTAAATCAAGGAGCATCTGGACTTCCAATAGTTTACCTTAGGATATTTTGAGTTTATCATGGGTTTAACAAGGTATTAAATGCATTTTGATTTATGATATTTTAGACTTATGATGAGTTTATCAGGCTGTAACCCCACTGAAAATCCAGGAGGACCTGTATTTTAATTTTAAAAATATGCAAGCGGCCAGGCGCGGTGGCTCAAGCCTGTAATCCCAGCACTTTGGGAGGCCGAGATGGGCGGATCACAAGGTCAGGAGATCGAGACCATCCTGGTTAACACGGTGAAACTCCGTCTCTACTAAAAAAAAAAAAAAAAAAAATACAAAAAATTAGCCGGGCATGGTGGCAGCGCCTGTAGTCCCAGCTACTCGGGAGGCTGAGGCAGGAGAATGGCGGGAACCCAGGAGGCAGAGCTTGCAGTGAGCCGAGATTGCACCACCGCACTCCAGCCTGGGCGACAGGCGGAGACTCCGCCTCAAAAAAAAAAAAAGAAAATGAAAGCATGTTTGCATATTTGTTTTAGATTTCGTCACCACATCTACAAAGCAGACCACAATTAGCTTTGTAAAAAAGGAGATATGAAGTCTAAATGTTCCAGGACACAGTTGTGAGAGTTGTAAAGATGAGCTGATTGGTTTTGTGCAGGGTCCTCCTTCCTGCTGATGCTGGCTGACCTTGTTTACCTACTGCCGACTAGCCTGTCCCTTCCTCATCTGTACTATCATAAGACTATCTCGTTTTTGTCCAGCTACCCCTGTTGTGGTCTTAAAGGTTGTCTTTCAAAACTTTAAAGACACAAAAGTTGATGTGATGTGGCTGCTCCAACTTGATTCTGTGTCTGTGCAGAAAAACCCTTCCCACAGTCTCGTCTCCCGAAAAGCGATCATTAAGGGTTTGAATGGGAGGGAAATAATAAATCTCACCTGTTTGCTCAATGTGTGGTTCAGGCTGCAACTCCAGTCTATGAATGTCTCATCTGCCCATTCACAGCAATTTGAAAATGAGTTTTAAGCAGCAGAACCATTAATTTGGTGATCTTTTAGGCACCATAATACTTACCAGCCACCTTGAATCTGTCCATCAGTTCACAGTGTGTATTTATTTATTTATTTTTTCACTCACGAAACAGAAAAGTTTGCATGATCTGGCCAGGGTGAGTAGGGGTGAAAGGAATCAACATTTGTTGAAGTGTTCATATGTGTTTTAATAGACTTTGTGTAAATTATTCTATGTAACCCTCACAGTATCCTGAAGGGAAGATAAAAGCATTTTCACTCTACAGATGAAAAGAATGATCTGTGAGGTAGGCTCACTGTGCGGTGGGACTGGCGTGTCTGAGTCTGTAGAGGGAGAGCATCCTCACAGGCATCAACTCACAAGATGCAGATCTGATACTCGTGGATAGGCAGCAAGGGACAACAGGAGTTCGTGGGAGCTGCTTCCTCGAGACTCAGAAAGCTGCCAGGGTGGACTGAGCCTTGCCTGTGTGTGCCCCCTTTGTGTGCAGATGGGGGACCCTGGAAAGCAGCCCGCCCTGGGTTTTACACCACAGGGAACCATGATGCAATGAGCTACAGCATCGAAGGACGTCCCACTTCTAGGGGAGGGTGGGAACAGAGCCTGAGCCTTCCAGCCAGCTCCCTCTTATCTCAGAGTGTCGCATTCCCAGAGCGTCTTCCGAGGCCACCTGGAGAGCGGTCCTGCAGTGACACACCTCAGCTTACCCAGGGTGGAAGTGAGGGGCTCAGATTCAGCATCCGCAGCTATCCTCGAATGCCATGACTGTTATTCCACCATCCAAGGCTCACAGCGAGTTAACCGTTTTCTTTCTCCTGTCACTCAGGAACCCAAAGGTGGTGCTTCAGCCCCCTAGGAAATGTGCTAGCAAGGCCTACAGTATCAGCAACTTTACCTCTCCATCCCGAAGCTTTCTGGAGTGCTTAGCAGAAGACAGAGGACTCAGAAGTGTGAATGTGGAATGGAAATCAAGGACTCTGTCACTGGGAAAGGCTGCGTGGATAAGCAACTTGTGAATGCATGGGGATTCATAGGATAGATACTGTCTGGATATCAGGGCAAAATGTTAATTAGGGATCAAAATGTCCTTTTAAATTAGCTATGTTGAAGAGAAAGGAGAAGACCAGGAAACAGAAGAAAGGTTTCTGTTATGGGGTATTTTGGAATAAATATTTATAGAAAACAATGGTCTGTTTGTTTAAAAAACTACCGATCCAAAATGCTGCCCCAGGTCTTCTCCCTTCTTCCCGCTTTATTTTCCTTCTCACTGTTTATTCCCTGAGATGCTGTAAACTACACTTAGTTATCTTGCGAATGTTTTCTACTAGAATGTAAGGCCCATGAGGGCAGACATTTCGCTTCATTCTCTTTGGAACAGTGGACACACAGGGGCTTACACTAATATCTGTTGAATGAATGAATGTACGTTTCATATTTGATGCCTTACTAGTGTCTGACCAATAGATACATCTTTTTCCCCATTAACTGATTGGACATGTTCCTTGAAGCCATTACTGGGGGTCTGCTCTGAAGTTTCTGGATCACTCGGATGGTGGGCTCAGGGCTCAGGTGGTCCTAGGCTGCCTTCTAGTACCAGTCCAAGGTGTCGATCAGAGTTTCTACCAAAATGACGATTTTCCAAGTCTTCAAACATGAACTGTTAGGAAGGATTATGCTGGATATTTACAACAATTTCTGGACACTTTAAAGCCATGAAGATAGATATGAAAATAAAGATTTTATTTTTCATTTTTAGAGGGCTGAGACAAAAACAGACAATTTGAGGAAAATAAAACTGTATCCATAGAGGTCATTTTTAGCACCTTTCAAAAACTGGTTTTGGTCTCCTAAGAGCATAGAGAATCTACGGTATACGGTATACCAGTATTCAGGGTCTAGCCAAGAAAACAAAACCAACAGTAATGATTTTATTAGAGAGAGATTTAAGTGTGTGAAATTGACTAAATAGAATAAAAAGAGGGAACTGAAGTATTGCAGAGTGAAACTGCAGGGGCAGCCACCACCTATGTAGGACTGAGGAACAAAGGATAGAAGTTGGGATGCTATCTAGGGCTGAGGAACAAAGGATAGAAGTTACTAGAATCCAGAAGCTGGAGGAGGGGTCCCCAGAGCTGGGGCTCAGGCCCCCGAGGAGGGCACTGCTCAGCTGGTGTTCACACCTTTGAGGCACTCATGGGGAGGCGGTCTCTGGGAGCACAAAAAGAAGCCAGGCACAGGAACTGATGTTATCGCTACTGACTACTACTGCCAAGGTGAAGGGCACTGCTGAGCAGCCTGGGTCGATGACCAGCCAGTAGGAGCCGGTCCCTTCTCCCACCTCCTGCGTCCCAGGCTCCCTCCAGTACACCTGACCCTGGCAGGACCAACAGGGATGCCGTTGACAAGGAGGGAAGTTTGTCAAGTCCTAATTTCAGCATCTGACCGTGACAAATTTAAAGCTGAGAAACAGCCAAAGAACCAGGATATATGGTAATCGATTTGTAACAACATAACTATAGGTTTCTAAAAATCTTTAGGATGTAACCATCATAACTGAGGAAGTAAGTCTTTTTAGGGACAAGTAGAATGAAGTGGAAAGATAAGATCGGAATGACAAAAATTCAAGGAAAAATTAGTGTAGGGAGTGTGTGGGGTTATATTTTTAAAAAATTTACATTTGGTAAAATAAAATGAAACAGATTGTAAGTTACAAATAATGGAGACCAGATAATAATTCATTTCTACGTTTTTTAAAACTTTTTATTTGAGAACAATACTTACAGAAAAGTTGCAATGATGATACAAAGAACATTTACACACTTTACCCAGATTCACTACATGTGTTAATATTATACCAATTCTTTAATTATTTTTTCTCACATATGTATTTATAGGTATACTTGTATACCTCTACACATATTTGTATATGCATTTCTTTCTATATGTTTGTATGTTTACAACATATAATACATACACATTCTCATATACTTGTATATAACCTGCTGTCTGAGTTCTAAGTTGTCAAATGACCCAATACTATCTTTAATAGGATTTGTTTCCATTCAGGAAGGGGTCCAGTTAAGACCAGGATTGCAGTTAGCTGCCATGACCCTTTAGCGTCCTTTATTCTGAAACGTTTCCACAGCATTTCTTCTTATTGTTATATTAACCTTGTGAATAATATAACCCTCCCTTTTCAGCAGACGATTCCTCATTTTGGATTTGTCTGGAGTTTTCCTGAGACTAGAAACAGGCTGTGTCCCTGGCTGTGAGAGTACCTAGGTGATGCTGGGTTCTCTTCAGGGCCTCACAGCTGGGGATGTCCAGTGTCCCTCATTAGTGCTGCTGATGTTGTTAAGATGTCAAACTGGTGTCCAGTTTCTCCATGATAAAAATTACTGTGTTTTCCTTGCAATCAATACTCAATCTGTGGGAAACATCCTAAGTTCTGAAAACTATAAGAATATCCCATGCTTCATCAAGATTTCCCCTGAAATTTGGCATCCATTGATGATCCTTACCTGAACTAAGCATTACTGTGACGAGTGAAAAACCATGATTCTCTCACTCCCACCTTTTCTCCATGTTTAGCAGGTTAACACTTGGTGCTCCAGTGAGCAAGAGCCCTCCTCCTTCCTCCTACTTTCTCTGTGTTTAGCAGGTCAACACCTGGTGCTCCAGTGTGAGCAAGAGCCCTCCTCCTTCCTCCTACTTTCTCCATGTTTAGCAGGTCAACACCTAGTGCTCCAGTGAGCAAGAGCCCTCCTCCTTCCTCCTACTTTCTCCGTGTTTAGCAGGTCAACACCTGGTGCTCCAGTGAGCAAGAGTCCTCCTTCCTCCTACTTTCTCCGTGTTTAACAGGTCAACACCTGGTGCTCCAGTGAGCAACAGCCCTCCTCCTTCCTCCTACTAACGTATGTCTTCATTTAATGCTCTATTTATTATCCATAAAAGCACATGGATTCTTAATTTTTCAATGGGTAATTTATTACGTTATTTAATTCTCTTGGTGCTCAAACTGTCCCAAATTTACCCAGCATAAGTCCCTTCAAATTGCTCCCTGTATTTTTACAAAATGCCCCATCAATCATTTGAACACTTCCTTAATGTATGGCATAGAAAGGTAGTCCAGGCTTATCTTGCAGTTTCCCCGTTTCAGCCCTGGAATTGGCTATTTCTCTCAGAAGCCCTGGTTCCTTTTAGTGGGGAAGAGTATTGAAAATCTGGGTCCCAGATGTGCTTACTGCTGTTGGGGTATCTTTGCTTGTAGGTACAATCAGAGAAGTGTCCCCCTCCTGCATTACTTCTACCCCATTCTCTCTAACCTCTTAGATAACCAACTAGATCGTTTCCTGTTTTATTTTTCATCTTATGATTCTTTTTGCAAAACTATACACCTGTGTGTTTTTATCTTATATATATTTTTCTTACATAAAAGTAGCATATGCTTTCATGCATTTTCCTTTTTCCCTTTAATAATAGCTCCTGGAAACTGCTGCACTTCCTTTGGCAGAGATCAACCTCATTCATTTTTACAGTTTGGAAATACTCCATTGTGTGTATGTACTGTAGTTTATTCAACCGATTGTCTATGCTTGGACACTTCAGTAATTCCAAATGGCTGCAGTAAAAGTAATGCTACAAGTTATGCTCTCATGCATATGTACCTTAGTGTGGTTGGAAGAGTATTTTCCAGGGAATTTCCCAGAAGTGGGGTTGCTAGAATGAGGGTAAATGGAAGGAAATGCAATATTGTTCATGCCTGTAATCCCACCACTTTGGGAGGCCGTGGGCTAATCACTTGAGGTTAGGAATTCGAGACCAGCCTGGCCAACATGGTGAAACTCCATCTCTACTAAAGATACAAAAAAAAATGTAGCCAGCTGTAGTGGCGGGCTCCTGTAATGCCAGTTACTCACGAGGCTGAGACAGGAGATTGGCTGGAGTCTGAGAGGCAGAGGGTGAAGCGAGCCGAGATCGCACCACCGCACTCCAGCCCAGGCAACAAGAGTAAAACCCTGTGTCAAGTATGTGTGTATATATGTATGTATATATGTATTTGTATATATATGTATGTGTATATATGTATGTATGTATTTGTGTATGTGTGTATGTGTGTATATATGTATGTATATATGTATTTGTATATATATGTATGTGTATATATGTATGTATTTGTGTATATGTGTGTGTATGTGTGTATATATGTATGTATATATTTGTGTGTATATATGTGTGTGTATATATGTATGTATATATGTATTTGTGTATATGTGTGTGTGTGTGTGTGTGTGCTTTCCTTCATAGGGACTATATCGTTTGGCATTCCCAGCAAGAGTGCGTGAGTGGACTTTTCCCCCTACCGTTTCACCAGTTGTATGCATTTCAAACTTGTTTTTTTGCTCATCTGATGGGTAAGAGCCTGCATTGCAGTGTAGCTTCAATTTTCGGTTATCTTATTATGAGGGAACTTGAAAAATCTTTCCATATACTTTTAGGTCCTTTTATATGTCTGGTTGCAAATGGCCTTTTCCTACCTTTTTTTTATTCATATAAAATTGCTGTTCATTTCCCTCTGTTTTTAAAAGTACTTCTTAAAAGGAGGATTAACACTTCATGAATTTAGGTTATCAATATTTTATTATAGGTTATTTGTCTTTCAGCTTTGCCCTATACAACATTTTATTGTTAAATAATCAGTTACCAGTGTTTTATCACATCTGGATTTGAGTAAGAGTCGGAAGACCTCCCCTAGACCCAGGTAACAGGTACAGAGTTTCTGTCTGGGATGATGACAGAGTTCTGGAAACAGGTAGTGGTGACAGTTGTAAACACTGTGAATGTACTTAATGACACTGAATTGCACACTTAAAAATGATTAAAATGGTAAAGTTTATGTTATATGCATTTTTTAAAAGGTTAAAAAAGTTAAACTTTTTTTTCAGTACTTGAATAATTTTGTTTGTTACATTTAGACCTCTGACCCTTGGGATGATATTCTTTTGAATGCTGTAAGGAACTTATCTAATTATATAGTTTTCTAAATTACTATCCAGTTGCCTCAACTTCATTTAGTGAAAAGACCACCTGAGCTGCAGTAATTTGAGCACAACCATTAGAGTATATCAGATTTCTATTGGAGACGGATCTATTTCTTGATTCTCTATTCTATCCCATTGGCCTTTTCATACACTAATTCCACACTAATTTAGTTTTACAGGCTTTACAGTATATTTTAATGAGGCAAAATCTAGTTTTCTATTCAAAGAATCTCCTTTTCTCCTATTTTTATTCTGAGTTTAATCAACAAAATTAACTACAAATACACTATATATA
>NW_012107108.1:1049465-1053798 GCF_000951045.1 Mandrillus leucophaeus | reverse complement strand
CAGTGTTGGAGTTTCATGCATGTTCAGGCTGCAGTGTTGGAGTTTCATGCATGTTCAGGGTGCAGTAATGGATCTCTCTAAAGGACAGCATGACATTTCCTTTGTAAAACAACTAAAAGCCAGAATTCACTTCCTGGTCAATATTGTGGGGACTACCTGAGCAGCACGTGAGAACAAACACACACATACAACAAAAAAGTGAGTGATAACTGATTTTAAGGACTAACTCTGGAGTCAGACTAGTTGGGCTCTGATTACAGCTATGATTACAGCTCTAGCGGTAACTAGCTTTATGATTTTGGGCACATTATTTAACCTCTTGTCCATCAGTTGCTTCATCTGTAAAATCAAGATGACAATTGCAATTATCTCAAAAAATAATTGGAAGTAATTAATGAATTAGTATTAGTAAAATGATTGGAACAATTCCTGGCATATAAGAAACCCCACATATATGCTATATAAATGCTAATTAAATGACTAGTTGAACATACAATGAAATGTAATAAAACAAAATAAACTTAAAGATAATATATCACCAACTGGGTGGATGGCAACAGAGAGAATGAAGACAGAGATGAATAATCAGAGATCTCTTCCACCTGGAGAGATATTCCATTATATGACATGGTGGCAACTTGAGTGGACTAATATATATATATAAACATGCTGTCATATGTGTATATACATATATATACACATATATACATATATACATACATAAATACATATTTAATTCCACATTTAAGAAAAAAAGGTTTGCAAACAGAAAGCTGCACCAAGTCAAATTTTGCATAAAGAGAACCATGATGAGAAGGAATTACTGTACTTTGGTGTGCTCATAAAATTATTGTATGTTTATAATGATTTTTTAAAATACAGGCTTTAGATGACTAATTTCTTAATATTGTGCCTGTAGAGAGATACTAGGAGAAACAAATTAAACCTTTATAGATAGCCTTAAATATCTGAATATGTGTTAAGTTGAATGATGGGACAATGGAAGGAAGGGGTAGAGAGACATTAGGATAAACAAATTAAACCTGTAAAGACAATATTAAAATACGTGTCGAGTTGAATGGAAGGAAGAGTGTAGTGAGCATGGTCAGTTTGAACGATGGACAATGGAAGGAAGGGTGTAGTGAGCATAGTCAGTTTGAACGATGGACAATGGAAGGAAGGGTGTAGTGAGCATAGTCAGTTTGAACGATGGACAATGGAAGGAAGGGTGTAGTGAGCATGGTCAGTTTGAATGATGGACAATGAAGGGAAGGGTGCAGTGAGCATAGTCAGTTTGAACGATGGACAATGGAAGGAAAGGTGTACTGAGTATAGTCAGTTTGAATGATGGACAATGGAGGGAAGGGTGTAGTGAGCATAGTCAGTTTGAATGATGGACAATGGAAGGAAGGGTGTAGTGAGCATAGTCAGTTTGAATGATGGACATTGGAAGGAAGGGTTAGTCAGTTTGAATGATGGACAATGGAAGGAAGGGTGTAGTGAGCATAGTCAGTTTGAATGATGGACATTGGAAGGAAGGGTGTAGTGAGCCTAGTCAGTTTGAATGATGGACAATGGAAGGAAGGTTGTAGTTAGCATAGCCAGTTTGCATTTGAAACTGATGGTGAACTCCTCGCCATTGGGATGCCAGAGGGATCTGAATCTGGGTCACAGAACCTACAGAAACGTTTGTGTATAAGTGTTGAGTGCATTTGCACATTTTTTGTGGAGAAAGGTCCATCTGATGATCAAAAAAGTGTGTGTTCCAGCAAACGAGCAGAAATTATTATCATTTGATTTTCTGGTTGATATTATGTGAAGGTATTTTAAAGACAATCTACTCAGCATTTCAAGGAGAGATAATCTAAAAATTACCCATCTTGTATGAAAAAAAGAAAAGAATCAGAGAAATTAAATATACACTTACTATTCCTTATATGTTATTTTTTCTTCCTTTTATTTCCCTTCTGTATTCACTGTTATGGCATTATATTGATTTTTATTTTCTTTTTGTAATTTGGAAGGCAGCTATGCTCACTATTATATAACCAATGCTTGAGAGTTTTCTTGTTGTTGTTATTAAAGTTGGTGTTCAGGTAGATTACATTATCTAATGATTTCATTACAAGGTAATAAGCGGGGTATTACAAACAGTTTTATTTTTTAAAGAGGACCTTGGTCTGATAGGAATGAGAACCACTCTGCCATGCCCTATGCGAACAATTCTAAGTGGGTAAAATCTAATGCTTTGCAGATTGTCCCCAGAGACCTGACTGATTTTAGGGCAGAGAAAAAGTTTCTGTGTTTGAGAGGATGAGAGGGGCTACATCTAATTATAGAGAAAAGACAAGGTTCCATAATCTAGAAAGAAAAAGATGGAATCTGAGTCTATCTTTTTCATCTTTATCTCTGTGTATGTATGTTTTGTTCCACCATATCTCATCTTTCTTTATCTCTTAAAGGGCAATGCATGCACACAGCAGGCATATATTTGTTAATTGATTCATATTCCACACAATCCCCATTTCTCTTGTTCTTATCCCACCCACAGCAGAGTTCAATAGAGCTAACAATGAAAAAGATAATGAGTAGATCTAAATTTAATCCCCTTTTGTTTAAGCTAATCTCCCTCTCTAATTAATGGCTGTTCATACCATTATTGCTCACGAATCTGGCGACAGTTCTCTGCATCTGTGCAGGAATCACTCTGTTAAATCATGCTGTCGAAGGGGACAGCATAATCCAGCTCCCATTGCACCCTCGGTGACTTTTTGCCTAATGAAAAGGGTGTTTGGAACATGGAAACCAGAAGGAGCCCTCTCCTGTTAGTGCCGAGATCCTGCTCTTGGGTTGCATCCTAACTTTTTTCACACATTTTAAAATCCAAATGTAAGAACGACGTACCTTTGAAAACACAGTGGGTTACACTGAGGGACTGAAGGAGCGGGCAGGGTCAGGCAGGGAGGGGAGAGGGAGAAGGTACAAGGGGAGCTCTGAGAAAATATCTCCCAGCCTCCAACCGTATCCTCCCTGAGCTTCTGCAGGGCTGAGGCTTCCTCTGCTGAGTTCATGCACTTGGGGAAGTGATTTCTGTGATGCAACTGACTCCCACTTTTTAAGAGACACACACACACACATGCACACACACAGTAAGAAAGTCAGCAAGGGTACCAGTACACACATGCTTTCCTAATAGAATGCTGCTTTTAATAAACAGACAACCTCTTATTCTTTTAGTTTTCGTGGACTTTACTGTTTAAAACTACTGTAAATAAACAAAGAACTCTGGATTCCTCATACATACTATTAAGTGTTAGTGTTTCCTTTATTGGAAGCCTTCAACGTATCAGGAACGGTGTATATTTGTCACATGTGTTGCTTATTGACATTTCCAAATAGCATTTTTAGTCACCTCTAGAATAATCTAATTATACATACAGTCATGTGTCACTTAATGAAGGGAATACCTTCTGAGAAATGCATCCTTGGGTGATTTTGCCGTTGTGTGAACATCATAGAGTGCACTCACCCAAACCCAGACGGCACAGCCTCCTCCACTCCCGGGCCATATGGTATAGTCTGTTGCTCCTGGGCTACACACCTGCCCAGCAGAGGACGCTACTGAATACTGCAGGCAGCTGGAACACAATGATATGGATTTATGTTGTAAACATAATAAACAGAGAAAAGGTACAGTAAAAACATGGTTTAAAATGTGGAAAACGGTACATTTTTATAGGGCACTTACCACGGATGGAGCTTGCAGGACTGGAAGTTGCTGGGGTGAGTCTCTGAGTGACTGGCGAGTGGATGTGGAGGCCTAGGACGTTATTGTACACCCCTTTATAAACACTAAACACTCATGCTACACTACATTTTTAATACTTTTTCTTTCTTCAATAATGGTTAACCTTTGCTTATTGTAAAATCAAACGTTTTAATTACAAAAATGACTCTTTTCTACACTTAGCTTAAAATGCAAACACACTGTACAACTGTACAAAATATTTTCTTTCTTTATATCCTTATTCTTTCAGCCTTTTTGGATTTATTTATTTTTTTTGACTCTGTAAACTAGTTCATCATCAACGAAGTCACAAACACACACATTAGCCTAGGCCTACACAGGGTCAGGATCATCAATATCAGTGCCTTCCATCTTGTCCCACTGGAACGTCTTCAGGGTGATAACATGCATGGACCTGTCACAGTGGTTGTGATATACACCACTCACCCTGTGGGTGAAAATGCTTCTCTAGGGCTATACACTAACCTTTACACTCAAATGCAGTAAGTTGTGTTAGCTGTATTGTTGAGCCCAGGGCTTGGGGAC
>NW_012107108.1:1017749-1048315 GCF_000951045.1 Mandrillus leucophaeus | reverse complement strand
ATGATTGTTACATCAATAAATCATCAGCAAACCTTGAAGATTTAATTAGGAAAAAAATCAGCTTCTGTGGCAAATCAAGAGTCCACAGGAGGCAGCTACTGGGGTCAGTGCTGTTGAGACCGCAAGGCCTGAGGAGCTGGAACCGTGACAGATTGGAAACAGCACCTCCTCCTACCGCGGGCTTTATTTACAAGTATAATTTATTTTTTCTGTGTAGGAGCTTGAGGGATTTCAGAACATGATATCAAGTAAATGTATTTGCATGTTATTCTTTCCTTGGCATCATGGTTTAAGCCATTCAAATATCTTCATAATCAAAAGCATAATAAATTACGACTAAAACGGTGTGCCTGCGAAAACGTCCTTTGCACTCTCCCCGTTGGAGGCTCTGCTTTTACCGTCACAGACAGCCCTGCTGCTGGTCGCCCCACCCCGATCTTATTATGCAGATGGACTTTCCAGTCGATCAGCGCCCTCTTGTCTGCTCCTTCCAGCACAGGTTGTCCACAAAGAGAAGGGAAGATGGAGAGCGTCTTGAACACAGCCGGACTCTGTGGCTGGAGCTGAGTCAGAAGACGTCTGGGCCTGCACCGCAGAGGCGCGGAGACCACACAGGTCCTGCGTCTCCATCGCAGTTCCAGGATTGTGGACTGAATGTTTAGGTCCCTCCCAAATTCATGTTAAAACCGGAATCCCCAGGAAGACAGTATTAGCAGGCGCGGCCTTTGGAAGGTGATTAGGCCAGGAGGGCCTTACTGCCCTTAGAAAGCAGAGGGCTCCCGTCCGCTTCAGCCACAGGAGGCCGCAGTGAGAAGGCGCCATCCGGAAGCCAGGACAGCAGCCCTCACCAGAGGCCCAGTCTCCTTACAGCTTCACCTCCGACTTCTTCACCTCCACAGCTGGGAGAAATAAATCCCTCATGGCTTATAAGCCACTGTGTCCACTGCATTCTGAGATAGAAATCCAAACAGACACAGCCCACATCGGTCGTACCAAGTGGAATCCAGCGGGCTCCACTGTCTTGATCCTGCAGGGCCAACCGCATGCCCGCCTCAGAGGCGGCCTCTTCCGAGACCAGGTAGCGTAAACGGAGTCGGGAAGTGACCCGCTCTTAGCTCCATCCTTTATTTCCTCGGTGAACTTGGAAAGCTACATCTCTCCGGCCGCTGGTTTTCCCTCCTGTAAAGTGGGGATATTAGGAGTTCTTAGGGGATTAAGACATGCGACTGAAGAGGCTACACTGTCTGGGGTATGTACGCTGGGGTTCATTGTTGCACGCCAGGAAAATCTGGGACATGGACACACACGAGGAGTTTAGGGGCAGAGGCTGAAAAGGCAGAAGAGAAACAGAGAAAACAGCTCTCTCCACAGACAGAGGCGTCTTTGAGGGCACGGGTGGCTGACGCGCCCAATTTTATCGTCAGGTTTGAGGAGGCGGGGTCTGATTTCCATAGGGCTCAGGGATTGGTTCCATCAGGTATGACGTTTACATCGTGCGCGGGAAGGCTGGTCGCCCCACCCCAACCTTACTATGCTTTCCAGTCGATCGGCGCCATGTTTCTGCTCCTTCCGGTACAGGTGCTCCACAAAGTGAAGGGAAGATGGAGACCATCCTGAACATGTCTAGTCCCTACTTCCTGCCGGTATTCACCGTGCAAGCGCCCAGCTGGCTTGTCTATGTCTGCAGCTCGACTTTATAGGCTACTCTTTATAGAAAATGATGTGGGGCTGCTTTTCATTGAAAAGAAAGGCCTTACCAAGAACTCCCCTACCCTTTCTATCTGCCTAAGTGATTTCTTCTTAACTCTTAGCTCACTAAGCAGCTAAAACAATTGGTATCTGGGAACAGTAGACCAGTCGTTGTCACCTTTGGATGTGCCTACTAGAAAGACACAGTGCTCTGCCCACCGTATGATCCTTGTAGTTGTTCCCACCGGGCCTGAGCCTCTCTCCCCGCTGCCAGCCTGCCCTGCTCTCCACGTGGCCGACTCTCATTCATTCCCTCTCAAGCACTGCTTCCTAGAGAGCTTCCCAGCCACCCTACCAATTGTGCAGTCGCTATCACGGTACCCTTTTTATTTTCTCCATGACAATTCCCACCATCCACATCTACATTTGCTGGCCTGTCCATTGTCTCTCTACTCGTAGTAGATTAAAAAGTGATTGAAGACAACAAATATCCCATCTGTCATCCTCACTGTCATATTTCCAAGCCTTAGAAAAGTACCCGAACAAATGAAGCACTCCATAAATGCTTTTTGAGTGAGTAAGTAAATGAACCCAAATGCATTTTTCTTACTACTGCTTTGAATTATTTTTACTCATTTCCAATTACTTATTTCTCTTTTTCTCTACTTCCAAAGAAACTGCAGTGCATACTGTGCACGACTAAGAAGGCTCCAGGCAAGGATAATAAACATGCCACGTCTGTATCTGTGGATATTCCTTCATCCTGGGCAGAAAGTCAGGAAGATACGGAGAAAGAAACAACAGTCCGTGTGTGTTTAATATGTATCAGTGTAGCAAATTTCTCCAACAGAAAAAGAAAAGGCAAAGTTAGTTTAATTGGATCCTGTTTTTTAAGTACCTTTATTTTCCCTTGAAGAAAATAAAGGAGGAGAAGGGACATAGCCAAATAATGATTTAAATTTATTCTAGTATTTCTGAGGGTGCCAAGCCAGGAGGTTGCTGAGGTTTCTTGCTCTCTCCTTTGCTGAGGTAAATTTCCAGCTCAGGCACATGGACTGACGTGGAAGAGCAATCAGTTATCAAGAAAAAATACATTCTGGGTCTGTCTCTGTTGGAAACATAATTGAAAGCATGAGTGTTGTGTGGTTTCTCTAAAACTTCAAAAGTGTACACAGGCACATGAAGGGGAATGCCATCTGTTTGTTGTTAGGGTCATGTTTTACTTTCCTGCTTATACTTTCAATATAGTCAATGAGCTCAGCTTTTTATAAAGAAAATTAATTATTACTTATGTTAGGTTTACATTAGTGGCAAATTTACTCATTTTCCCTTTTCCATTAGAGGAATGTTGTTAGATAATAGAATAGAACCATTTGGCAATTAATCACAGTTACCCACTCTTAGAAATTGCTCATTGGCCAAAATAATCAGTAGAAAAACTACTTAGAAAAGAAATAATCCATCTTTTGTAAACCTAAGAACATGTTGGCAGATTTGCAATGCTCGATAACAATAGCTTTTGTGCTGCAATGCACAGGAGGTGCCTTGAAATAGAATTTATAGGCTGTTGGCTACCAGCACCCATCATCCAGCTTAGCACCTGCAGGAGCCCTGATGGTCAACAGGAAGGCATAGAGGGAAAAATACAGAGCTTCGGAACTTGAACCTCGGACTCAGGGGCGTGCAGAAACTAGCCCAAAGTAACACTATTGCTTAGTGGCAAAATCGGGGCTGGAATCCAGTTTTCCCTATTCCTGGCTCAGTGACCACATGGCTGCACATGAGGGTCCTGTGGAGTTAGTGTCCTCCGTGCTAAAGTGACATGGCTTGCATTAATTCACAGGGACTTTCCATGCTGATCCCACAGACCCATACTGAAGACAGACTGTTCTAGGCTGTGTTAGCGAAGCCTGCATATAGTCACAGTATTCATTCCATAGCTTAATTGTTGTTTGACTATATTCAAGTTATGTCAGTCCCAACCTACTAATTCTTCATTATCTGCAAACTTATTTAAAGACACTGTGTCAATTGAGTGTTCGCGATATGAGCATCAATTTTGAGATAACAGGGATACAAAAGAAGCAGCAGCCCCTGCCTCTAAAGAACTCACCAACTTGTTATGTGGAAATAATGGACCGAATGCCACTGATGCAAACACAACTTCCCTCTAGGACGTGGCTCCTTTTTTTCTTTTTCAGTTGTTCGCCACGTCAGCTCTTCTTTACTGGTCTGCTTTGAAGTCTTCTTCTCTCCTCTCCCTCTGCTGGTTCCTTTAGCCCTGGGCTTCCCTGAGGCTCAGTCCTACGTGCTCTCTTCTATTCCCTCCCAGGATCATCTCATTCAATACTACAGCTTCTATTATCATCCATAGCAGAAATATGAACCTAGAGTCCATGGATAAACTTTTGGGCCTGTGAGTTGCCTGAAATTATATGCAAATTTGGCCTATGTGTTTCTAGCTTCTACCAGCTTGACAGAGGGGACCTAGACTCCACAGCTGGTTTGAAGGGGTGATTCTCAGGTTTGCATGTTCCTGAGTGTCACAGGCCAGCTCTGACTGGCCCTGGGCACCATGGGTTGGAGATCTCACAGCTGCATGAAGCTTAAAGCAATCTTATCTAATTGCAGTTCCCCATCCCCTGCCCACATTTCCACCTTCTGCTTCTGTGTCCCTATCATAGTAAATAGCATCATCACCAGTCAGGTTGTCCAGTTAGAAACCAGGGACTTTCCCGACTCTTCTCCCTTCCTCATTCCATACAGCCATCTCATGTGCTATGGGCTCTTTCTTCAAAGTCTCTCAAACATATTTCCTCCCCTCCATTTCCCCTGCCTGGCCCTCTCAGCTCTCCTCAGCCTTCACTGGACACAGCAGCCTCCTGGCTGGTCTTCCCTCAGTCTCACTTCCGGTCTTCCCTCAGTCTCACTTCCGGTCTTCCCTCAGTCTCACTTCCGGTCTTCCCTCAGTCTCACTTCCGGTCTTCCCTCAGTCTCACTTCCATCTCTTCTATGGAGACAACCAAGCATGCATTTTCTTTTTCTTTTCTTTCTTCCTTTCTTTCTTTTTTTTTTGAAACAGTGTCTTACTCTGTCACCAGGTTGGGGTGTAGTTGCAGGATCTCAACTCACTGCAACCTCTGACTTCCCGGTTCAAGTGATTCTCCTGCCTCAGCCTCCTGAGTAGATGGGATTACAGGTGCCCGCCATCATGCCCAGCTAATTTTTGCATTTTTATTAGAGACAGGGTTTCATCATATTGGCCAGGATGGTCTCAATCTCCTGACCTTGTGATCTGCCTGCCTCGGCCTCCCAAAGTGCTGGGATTACAGGCATGAGCCACCAGGCCCAGCCCTGAGTGTGCATTTTCTAACATAAAATCTGATCATATCAACCGGGTGTGGTGGCTGACGCCTGTAATCCCAGCACTTTGGGAGGCTGAGGCGGGTGGATCACTTGAGGTCAGGAGTTCAAGACCAGCCTGGCCACAATGGTGAAACTCTGTCTCTACTACAAATACAAAAATTAGGTGCACATGTTGGTGGGTGCCTGTATCCCAGCTACTCAGCAGGCTGAGGCAGGAGAATCGCTTGAACTCAGAAGTAGAGGTTGCAGTGAGTTGAGATTGTACCACTGCACTCCAGCCTGGGTGACATAGCAAGACTCTGTCTCAAAAATAAATGAATAAATAAATAAATATCTGATCACATCATTGCCTGACTCAGAAGCCACTCTGGTGTACTTCAGAGTTGAACACCATGAGGATTGCACAGCCTTCTGTAAATTGTTTCGTGCTCTGTTCCCAAGATCGTGACACTTACTGTAACCTCTCACTTAGCTTCTCAGATGTGCCATGCTCCCTCCCATATTGTGTCCTTGAAATATGCTTCCCTCCTCTGCTACCAACCTCCCCTTCTTCATCCAGCCCTCCCCACAGTACCCTCAGTCTCCACTTCTTTCATTCATCAGCTAACTGCTCCTCATTCTTCAGTTTCTACTTCTCCTTGAGGGCAGATCTGATTTCCTCAAAGAGGGAAGATGTCCCTGTTGTCGGTTCCTCCATATCACCTCCCCTTTTGTAATATCTGGAATTCACTACCTTGTGGTGATGTGGTTGTCTCTCTTCCTCCAACAACCATACACCCACTGAGGGCAGGACTTACATCTATATGCTTGCTGTCGTATTCCTGGGATCTAGAATAAGGCTCAGTACTCTGTAGGTGCTGTGCAAATACTTAGTAGGGAGTCAAGAGCCCATGTGCATGGGACAGAGAGTGAAGCGCAGTTAGAGATTTGAAAGGAAGTCACACCATTGGTTACAGTTGTCATCCAGAAAGTAGGGCTTAAACTTGTTCAGAAAAACAGATAGGATGTGGCTTAGGCAAGATAAGAAAGCATAAAAACCAAAAGATGGCAAAACATTTTGGGAAAAGTGAGCCGATTAAAGATATGACCGGTGAGTAGGGGAGCCGTAAGTTTTAAGCAAAGCAGATCATTTCCTACATATAAAAATAACAGTAGAAAAATTAAAAAATAATTTATTGCTCACATTTTTGGCTTTGAAGGCCTTATAGTTAAGTCGTTGCAAGTACTCAACTCTGCTTTTGCATTTTGAAAGCAGCCACAGACAAACACATAATCGGACAGATATGGCTGTGCTCCAAGAAAACTTTATTTCTAAAAACAGACATGGAATCTGCCATTTCTTTAGAAATTCTTTAAATCCTTGCTTTTACAGGCTAGGCATTAATAAGGCAGAGATGACAGTTGTCTGGAAACTTTTTCTAAAGGCTCTGAAGCATTTGTGAGTTATAGTTTAATGTCAATGTAATCTCTATTAGTTGATCTGTGCTGTATCGGTTTGTCTATCTACTGAATACATACTCCATTTAATTCTAAAACTTGATTTGAGGTGCTGTTACATAATGATTACAAATTGTAGCTTGATATTTACAAATAATCATGTAATTTACTCAGAACAGTCTTAAAAACTAGAAAATATCAAACTAAATGACAAATTTTCATCATTTTGGTCATGAAAATAAACAGTAAGAGATTCCTTGATGAGACCCACCGCTGACAAGGGACAGGACAAGGACAGGCTTTGCTCTGGGCTGACCAAACAGGAGCATGGAATTTTGACCACTGATGGTAAGACAGAGCCAGTGGAAGAGGCCAAAAGAGATGAGTCCACAGTGCAAATGCACGGGCTTGAGAATGATATCAACGACTGGCTCCAGATTTCAAATACGGGCAGGGGAAGAAAAAGAAGGTTTTTGCCTAACAGTTCAGCATCTAGCCCAGCATCAATACAAAAAGAAAAAAAATTCTTCTAAAAGAGTAATACAAAATAGATAGGATCAGAGAAGACAGAGGGTGGAACGGGTTCGAACACGAGGAATTCACCAGTGGCCTGCCGAGGACCATGTGGATTTTAATGCCAATTCAGGGCAATAAAAATGAAATGGCCCACCATCTTAAAGACTTGGGACTTCTAATCGAATAAGCATTTGATTAATGAAACAACATGTACTATAAAGAACAAGGGATCATAAAAGGCTGGCTTTTAACAGCCTAAGTACCTTTTGCATCTTGAAGTCTTTTATCACCTTGTAAATCACCCTGGAGAGAAATAACCGCAGTGACAAGCAGACTTCCATTACTAACCTGTCCACTTTGGGACTTGGCCCTAGATTCTCAGGTATATTGTCCTGGCTAACACCCTGTGGTGCCGTGCCTTTATTATGGGGAAAGGAGGGCTGGGGCATTGTACTGGTCCTAGTTTTAGTAAATGTCTCTACAAATATGCCCCCTCCAAAGGCATTTTCCTCTCCCTTGCTGTCTCTGTTCTGTTCTGCGGTCCAGCATGCCTCTGTGGGTGGAATTTAACAGCCTGCTAGGGCTCCACATCTTGTAACTTACAGTGACAAACGTTCAATTCTCCCGGGCTGCTGTGTGGGCTGCCTGTGGTTGGGCTGCCTGTGGTTGAGTTAGGACTCTTCCATGTACTTTTCATTTCCAGACCCAGGTGGGAGAGCAGACCTGGGGGCATGTTCTTCTCATGGCATGGAAGGCAAGCTGAACCTGATGTGCTCTTTGGGAGCAACTGGTTGGACATGATGTACTGGAAGTCTGCTCATGTGTCAGTGCCCAAAGCAAGTCAGAAGGCTGAGCTCAGAGTCAGTGAGGGAGGAGGTGCGTTCACCCATAGGAAGTCTGAGTCAGGATGAGGAAAGCAGGATGAACGGGAGTCAGTCAATCCACTGACCACACCATAGATTATGCTTATAACTACAGAGCCTGAATACCTCATTGACAATCTCTCAGGTCAAAGTGGACTGTTCTACTCCTGGAAGACATGTACTCACATGCGGTAAGTTTTACTAAAATGTCAGGAAAGAACCCCAACTTTCAAAATTTGAATCACTTAGATTTATAGCCTTCACTTCAAGCAAATTATTGGTGAAATAGCTCTTGACTCTTAAGGTGTAGCAAAGGGACTGTGCTCAGAAGCTTCTGCACATGGTCTCATGTAGTTTCCACAGCAGCCATGAAAGGTGGACATTACCCCATTTTCCATATGAAGGAACTGAAGTGTAGAGACCACGTTGTATAAAGCCCATCAAGCTAGGGAGTTGGAACTGGGATTTGAACCCAGGTCTGCCTGAGTCTAAATGACTATGCTGTGTTGGCGGAATGTCTCAGGGCTTAGCATTAGTGTGAAACTGAAACCCAACATCTGCTTATACATTTCAATCCCATGTTCACATCCTTTCATCACTGGTGCCACTTCAGAGACTGATCTTAGGGGAAATCTCTTTGATATTTACAAAAATATATTCATGTAAGGGTGCTCATGGCAGTCCTATTTGTAATGGAGAAAAATTTGAAATGATATAAAGGATTCAGCCTAAGGATGTAATAAGTAATTTGATATGTCTGTTAGGCAACTTTAGAATTGTTGTTTATGCAAATATCTGATGACATTGGAAGCATTCACGGTACAAAGAAGAGACTCTGAAGCAGTGTGCACAGTAAGACCTCACACTGGTAGAAGGAATACTCCAATATTAATAGAGAACAATTACGTAACCCACTCCCATGCATACCAAAAGTTTTTCAAGTTACATATATATGTAAAATATTATATAGAAATAGTATATATTTGTTAATATATATGTGTGTAATGTATTTATGTAAATATGTGTGTGTGTGTGTATATATATATGTATAGACTAAGACTTTGCCCTCTCACCAACCCACACACCCCCAAAACTGACCTTGCAGCCAAACTCAAGCTGAGAAAAATATCATTGATCTGAGCCCTTGCGGTAAACTAACCTTTAGCAAAAATGCCTTCTCTAGGCCCCAATTTGAGATCCAGGGAAAACAGGTTTGAAAGAGTTAATGATGTTGGGGGAATTACCATTACTGTAGAATGAAGATTATTACTTGTTATTTCTTCACAGGCTAGACACACTATTTTTTAAAGCTAGTCGTTTACACTGTTTGTAAAGAAATAAATATTCCTTATAGGAAATTTAGAAAACAAAAGTTTTTAATGATAAAAAGAATATATGATCTCATCCCTTCTCTTAGACAATAACACTTTTTAATTTTTGTAAGACAAGATCTAGCTCTGTTGCTCAGGCTGGATTGCGCTGGCATTATTATAGCTCACTGTAACCTACAACTTTTGGGCTCAAACGGTCCTCCCTCCTCAGCCTCCCAAGTCACTAGGACTATGGGTGCACACAACTGTACCAGGCTAATTTTTTTTTTTTTATTTCTTATAGAGACAAGGTCTTACTATTACTGTGTTGCCCAGGCTGGTCTTGAATTCCTGCATAAGGGATTCTCCCACCTCAGCCTCACAAATTGCTGGGATTACAGGCATGAGCCACTGTCATTTGCCTCTAACATTTGAATTTACATCCTGTGTGTAGAGATATGTACATGTAGACAGCTGTATACACATGCGTATCTATATCCATGCATGCATAAACATGCTTTATCAGGCCTTCCACTACTTAACAGCCTACAGATAGAAAACTTAGAGGAGCAGCAGGAACGTACTTCCAACATTCATGTACTAAGCTACCTAGCATAAAACTTTTAATTGTTTTTGATTTTAAATGGAAAGAATCTTTCAAAGAGAGACATCAAAAGATCTAAGAAAAAATGGTTTTGGTATTAAGTGGCTAGTGTGCTTGTCAAAAAATGACAAGAAATAATAAAAATGGAACTGAAACAACAGCCACCACTACAAAATCCAGAGCAATGCACCTCATTTAAAGTGTTTGTGAGGAAGTAGAATTGAATATCTTTCTCACAAGTAAGTTCTTCTTGAGGCAGAACAGACAAGAAACAAGAACTAAAAGTATTTACAAATCTATGTCAGTGGTAGAAATTTCTCCAGCAGGAAAACAGAGCCTCAGGCTGTGTAATGAAAACTGTACTGTGAGAGCTAACATTTATTTAGTGGATATTATGTAAAGTAAGGATTCCCCTATACAAAACATATTTTGGGGCCATGTTGCAAACAGCAATTTCTGCATTGAGTTGGTAAAATGTGTTCACTAAGGTGCCTACAGGCACTGGATTGCTCCAGATTGGGTGTTTCTTCTCCTACTGAAAGGCTGTTTTCTACCTTAATGTCATCAGTTGAGCTCTTTTTGTTTTATAAACCTATGGCTTATTGGATGATCCTAAAGTCATTGAACCCTTATTATTGTAATTGAGATGGTAATAGTAAGATTATTTTTACCTGAGGACTGAAATTACTTTCAATGAACAATTTAGGTCACTCTTACAGGAGACAAGAATTTAACTTAAAGAGTGAGTAGATAATAAATGGCCTCTAGAATGCTTACAAATATCTACTAACTTTTTAATACAATGCTAGAGCCAAATAACAAGGCAAGGTGCTTATGTAAAATGTTCTGGGGACCACCCCATTTACCACTCTGAGTGCAGCAACCACCATCTCATTTAAACCACAGAAGTTTGGGGAAAAGCTTATTCAAGTATTATGTGTCTGTACTAGGAAACTACAGACAAAAGAGGCCACATGAGTTTGACAAAGATTTAGAGATGGGATTCTGACAGTCACATTTTATATTAATCAGAAAAAGAACCACCACATTCAACCAGAGATGCAATTTTGTTGTTCTTTTCAGCGAAGTTGAATAAAAGTTGTTAATCAAAGAATGATGAAATTTGAAGATAGAAATTGCCTTAATTTACAGAGGAGCCAGCAGAGGCTCAGAGGGATGAAGTGTTTTGTTGAAATTACACAGTGGGTGCCATTCCAATGACTTGTGACTCCACACATTGCCTTCTGATATTCATTAGGAAGTCATTTGAAGGAGGAATTGGAAACTTTTTGGAAACCTCACTGCTCTCTACTCTTCACCCTTATTGGAAATGCCTTTAATTGGAGAACCTTCGCCACCCTCATGGAAACCAAAATAAGGATCTTCAAAGTTCATGTTCGGTGCAGCGTGAACCCTACCGTGTGCTTCCCTTGCACAGGGAACTCCTCTGTAAGGAAACGGGGAAAAAGAAAAGTATTAAGAAATAATCATTGTTCTCAAGGGAAAATGAGAGGCTCTGCTTCTCTTGCCTAAAGTAAAGTGGGTGTTATTAGTCGCTGCATTCACAGTGTGAAGAATCACTCGGAAAGCCAGTCAGTTTGTTTGCTGATGGAGAGTGGCCCTTCACTAAATCATGTGGTCCTGCTTCTGACTGATGGTGTCACAGATAATCAATGTGCTGTACCTCCAGCCAACTCACTCTCTAAACTTAGAAGGAAAATGAAAGCCATGGTTTCAGACCACTTCAGCTTCTTTTCATTTTTCCCGTCTTTGATAATGAAAAAGTGGTCAACTTTATAAAAAATGTCCTAAGCGAGTAGCTGAAATCGCTGAGTATTTTTCAGGTATCTAGTTTCATTCTCTCAGTAAAGAACACATGAGTGATAGGAATGTAACTCACATATAATTCCCTCTTTTTTCTGTTATGTAAACATTCCAAAAAGGGAAATATTAAAAATGGAACCCAGGAAAGATGCATCTATCGTTATGAATTATGATTTAGCAGCAGTCACTGCAGGAGAGAACCTGTCTCTCTGCTCCTGATGGTACTTGCGATAAAATACAAGAGTATGTGGCACCAGTGTCCTTGATAAATTGAGCACTAGAAAAGCCATGAATGTGAAATTATCTAGCACATGATAAATCGGCTGTAATAAATACAAAACGAATAGTCAGAAGAAGTAGGAACTGCGTGAAGTAAACTTTGCTTCAAACACTGCCTATCTAACTTTGGGCAGGAATCCTGGCTCTCTGAGGATTGGAGGATCAGGCTCTTTAGGTCATGATTACCACCACAGAAACCCTTGCCTAAAAACAAAAATTATGGAGTACACAAGTTTAACCTTAAAAATATGCCCAAGGGATGTGTCAGGATGAATGTGGAGTTGGTTGAAAATTCGTTGTTACCTTCTAATTGTGGGGAATGGCATGATCTTCCAGTTGACATCCTGGGAGGCTGTTATACATAGGCACAAGATGAATCTTTTAAACATGCTCTCAATTTGCCTCTGCAAAACCTACTTTGGTTTTCAGGCAGAAATGAATGTCATATTTTAAAGTAGGTTGAAAATTTCTAGAAAGCATCGTCAGAAAGCCCTAATGCTCCCCTTCATCATGAAGCTTATCAACAAAGATCTAGTAAACATTCCAAGACTAGCAGGTCTCTAAATGTTCTGGCAACAAATGGAAAATTTAAATTCATTTAAAATAATTATAATAATTCTCAGATAAACCACAGGATTCAGAAGTCTATTCATAATATTTTCCAGTTTTGAGAATGTAACCCTCTTGTAGATAGAGTTGAGTAAGACTTAAATTAAGTGATAGCACATCCTATTCTAACAGGACCTCCAGTGACTCTATAGGCCCTAACTGCGCAGATCAATACCAAGGTGCTTCCCACTCACTTTGGGTTTTTAAAAGGTAGAGCTGGAAGGAATGGCTAAGCCCACAGGGAAGGCACACCAGACAAAGGAATGGGGTGTGGAAGGTCAGCAAAGAAGAAGGAGAAATAAAATACTTGTTTGATATTGCGGGTAGGCTGCTTATATTTGTTTAAAATCTTGGCCGGGCACAGTTTCTCACACCTGTAATACCAGCACTTTGGGAGGGCGACAGGGGCAGATCACCTGAGGTCAGGAGTTTGAGACCATCCTGGCCAACAGGGCAAAACCCAAAATCAGCCGGGCGTGGTGACGGGTGCCTGTAATCCCAGCTACTCAGGAGGCTGAGGCAGGAGAATCACCTAAACCCAGCAGGCGGAGCTTACAGTGAGCCGAGATTGTGCCACTGCACTCCAGCCTAGGCAACACAGCCAGACTCCGTCTCAAAAAAAAAAAAGAAAAGAAAAACAAGAAAATCTTTCTCTGCATCGTGTCATTCAATATATTTTTAAAAGCACCATTTCTTACAGCCTGATACATTTCAAATGCCCCCCTCCCACAGGGATCTCTATTGCTCCCTCCTCATTTCCCATTGGCTTTGGTCTTTGTGATAAACCACAGCAGAAGTGAATACATGGAATAATTTATTTCCAGCCCTTCTTCTCCCCCTGAATCCAAGCCTGCTGAATCCAAGCCGATGGACCATTCTGTGTTCCTTGCTTCAGTGGCAAGATATGACAGTGTGGAAAATCTAGAAAAGTCGGCTTTCCTTGAGTTTATTTGTAAATATCAATGCTGTTAGGGAATCAGAAAAGGACTCCAGGAAGCAAAGAGAAGAAAGGGATTACTTCTCTCCCATTTCCAAGACTAGAAGAGCTCCTCTGTGTGGAGCAGGGCACGCTAGTGTTCAGTAGGGGCTCCTAGAGAGGAAAGGCCTGCTTTTTGTCTGTCAGCCACAGCTCTGGGTTGTCTGCAAATCCTGAGAAAGCTTTGTGAGATCTGAGAGCAGAGATGACCTCTGTCTGGAAAGAGCAGTGAGGAGGTGGAGGGAGAGGGCTGCAGAGAGCCTGGGCATAAATGCCATAGACAGAGTCATGAAGTCTCCCATAATATTGGGTGCCACAGAAATGTAAGTTCAGATCCTGTGTCTCCATCTGTGGTACAGAAGCAGTCAAGAGATCCACCAACCAAAAAAAGAACACATGTACATAAGTGTATGACCATAGGTGATGTGTGTGTGCGGATGGATGAGGGAGCACCCCAACAAAATGGCAGCATCTCATTGGATGCTGAAGTGACCAGTTGACATCTAGGACCAGGTGCTCCCCCAAACCTGGTGCCCTGGAACTTGGATACAACTTCTAGAAAGGTAGGGAGGAAATACTGACATTGACTTTGCTTGATTATTCCAATAGAATCAGAAGCTAATTCTTTTAAAAAAAAATAAGAAACACAATTTATTCACATTAATTTCTGGACTGAGGCTGATAGCCACAAATGCATTCTAACTTTAAACAGCTTAATTTCTCAGGGTCTAGTGACGTACATATCTGATTGCTCGTGTGGGACGCCGCATGGTACATTGGAAAGATGTTAGGTCAGAGAAGCACAAGAAGACATTGAGTTCTGTTCTGCTGCTTCTCTTCTCTTGGTCTCAGGATTTTCTTTTTTTCTTTTTCTTTTTTTTTTTTTGAGATGGAGTCTTGCTCTGTCGCCAAGCTGGAGTGCTGTGATGCAATCTCAGCTCACTGCAACATCTGCCTCCCAGGTTCAAATGATTCTCCTGCCTCAGCCTCCTGAGTAGTTGGGATTTCAGGCATGAGCCACCACGCCCAGCTGATTTTTATATTTTTAGTAGAGATTGGGTTTCACCATGTTGGTCAGGCTGGTCTCAAACTCCTGACCTCGTGACCTGCCCTCCTCGGCCTCCCAAAGTGCTGGGATTACAAACGTGAGCCACCGCTCAGGTTTTTCACATGCAAATGAACAGTTTGGATCTGATGATCTCTGAGGACCCTTCCAGCTCTGACAGTGCGATTCTTTGAGCCGATTTGTTGTACCAACAGATGAGATGAGACGTTGCATACGAAGCACCTAGCTCGAAGCTTGGCACTTATGTGGTCAAAAAATACTAATTCCTAGTATCCTCCCAGTGGCATTATCTAGTGAGCCTTCTTTCAAATTCAAAGGTTTGATTTCTCATATATAATTTACATGAAAAGCTGTGATTTTCTCCTTTCTCTGAGTTCCAAGTGCAGGTTTTGTTCTGAAGAAGCCACAGAATGGACTAATTTTTCAGTGTATTTGTTTCCAGGGATTTCCGTTCTGCAGTTCTTTTCATAAAAGTGGCACTCGTTGACCTGAATTCATGACCAGGCGGAGACAGGGCTTTCTGCAACCCTGTTGAGGCCAATCTCGCTCTCTGCTTCTATTGCATTCTTCAATAGGACACTTAGTCCATTGGGCCAGGAGTTACTAAACTGTTAAAACGGGCCCTGCGTGAGTTCACACAGGTAGAGGGAAATGCCAGGTCATCCCAGAGACTGAGGGTCTATGGAAGTTAGTGCTTGAGGTGCCATTGCATTGGCAGTGTCTCACACGATGCAGGGTTTTCACATCTGCTTTGAATACAACTGTTTCCTGAGGGCTGCTCGTGTCCGAGCCTTTTCTTTCTCTGTTCGACGCCTTCAACAAACTACTTTCTAAGGGGACAGTGTTTCTAATAGGGGATATTGGATGGAGCTGGCTGAAGAAAGCAAATTGTGTGATGGCTGAGAGAGCATCCTGTCACCCTTTGTCGCTCTTCATCTCGTCGTTTACAACCACCTTCTCATTGGCCTCTTCATCACTGTATTTTGAACACATGACTAGTCTTTTATCCACACACAAGGTCCTGCACCTGGGGCTGAGCTGCAGTAGCTAGGGGCTCACAGCGATGGTGTTTTGCGTTACTTTTCTGACTCAAAATACCTCAAACAGGAGCCGCAGCTGGTGCCTTTCAAAGTGTGGTTTGCAGATCCCCTGCATCCTAACATGCCTGGGGTGCCCAGTGCATGCGGGGTTTGAAGATCCCATTCCAGGCCCCTGATTCTCCAGATCCCCTGATTCCAAATCTCTGGTGGGGAGCCCTAGAATCTGCACTTTGACCAAACACCCTGATGCTGGCGACACCACTCACTCATTCCCTTCTGCGCCTCTGTCTCATGGCTCGGAGCCTCCTCAGCTGACTCGGGCGTCTCTTTGTAGATGACTCTTTTAGTCATTTTCTTTGCCAGCAGAAGCTGGGATAGGTTTGCTGAGAAGTTCACACGTCTCATTTCAGCAGGCTCATACCTCTAGCACACTGTGGTTTTACCGTATGCACCTAGACAATGGCCACGGATTTAACATAATCGAGCGTGCAGTTCTAATTCTCATCATACATAAGCTTCCATCAGAGTTGTAATCTGTGTAACCATAGCGTTTCTTGTGCTTTTTCACCTGTTCCTTGCTAATACTTAACAACCCATGTGAGGAAATGATTGTCGATGAGTGCTGGGAGTACTACAGTGTTGCACTTTTTGACGGAGTAGGCTTTCTGGAGACTGTATCCATCTGCCTGCCTGGTGCATTTGCTGGCTAAACATTTCTTCTTTTTTTTTTTTTGACAGAGTCTCACCTTGTGGCCCAGGCTAGAGTACAATGGCGCGATCTCAGCTCACTACAACCTCTGCCTCCCGGGTTCAACTTTTGTATGTTTAGTAGAAATGGAGATTGACTGTGTTGGCCAGGCTGGTCTCAATCTCCTGACCTCAAATGATCTGCATTCCTCGACCTTCCAAAGTGCTGGGATGACAGGCATGAGCCACCACGCCTGGCCCTGGCCAGGCATTTCTTACTGATGATCTGAGTTGTTCCATCTTACTCGATTCCCTCTTAGCATTTCCTAGTTACCCACAGGCCCTGAAGCTGCATTCGGGTCATTTTAATGCCACTGTTGTTTGTTGTTGTCACCTCCTGCCTTATGACGGTTACTCCAATCTCCTGCTCTTGCTTGTCCTTGAAATGCATCCCAGCCAGTTTGGCATCTCTGCTTCTGAGACAGGAGGCTGAGAATTCCACCATGTTCAAGGAAATGGCCCTTAGACACTAAGGGGACCATATTGGCAACCTGACAAAGTCGCATCTAAGAAAAACATTTGAGAAAGTGTCAGCTACACATTTTTGATTATAGAGCAAGCCAATCATGCTCAAACGTTGGTCAATACATTTCTAAGGACGTTATGACACAGTCACGCATGTGCTTCTTTCCTAACACATTAAGTAAGGGGAGACAGCTATGGCCATGATGATTGTTGCACATTTGAAGAGCTAGTGATCATAAATGATATTTTGAGATAACTAAAAGTTGTACTAATGTGAAAATATCTGTAATTCATACTGTAACAGTATCACATGTGTGGTTCGTAGTATTGTGGCTTATGACTTACATTCGTAATTGGAGGAAGTGCTATACATTTTAAAGATCATAGGAAATAAAGATTCATTCTTTCATTAAGTTCATGGTCCCCTCAACTGATTTCTAAGAAGCCCTGATCTAGCTCAATCTCCCAATTCTACCTGGGAACAAAGGCCCTGAGAAGTAAACTGGATGCCAGGATCACACTGCTTTTTGCCAAGTAGGACTGCTTCTCAGATGCCTTTGCCCACGGTTCTTTGGTTCTTTCTGCTCTCTGCTCCTGCTGCTGAATCATGAGATGGACTTTAGTGGTGATTCTGCTTCGTGATCCTATTATAGTTCAGATGTTTTTGTGTTACATGTTATCCCAGCAATTCTATACAATTCTTTTTATCTGACATGCTTCAATTCTGTGTGAAGGTCAATGCTGGGTGCATGCCATACTCCATTTCTCCTGGAATATGATGGCAAGTTCCCTAATAATTTTTTCATTCTTATCAATCAAAGTGCCATTCTCCTACTTATTTAGAAGGAAATAGACAAAATGATAGCAGGAAGAGTGTTTTTCTTTGGGACAATGTGGGTCTGAAGATTGTATTACAAAATTTGATCAAGATATGAAATATAGAGAGAAACCAGAAGCGATCAAACAAATTAAGAGTCTTCTGAGGAAAGAGTCACTGGGAGACTAGGGAAGGGCTAGAATACACTTCACAGAATGGATTTCAGTCTCTCAGAGGCTCCGATTAGGAAAAGTATTTCCTGAAGCAGACTGGATTCTGTGGGACTAACCACATTTTATAGTACTCCAATTGTTTGCGTTTGGAATTCTCCCAATCATTTCGCTATTTTGGGAATATTTTTAGATTGGAATCCAAAGTAATATATTAATCTTCAGATCTTGCGTTAAGGGAGGTGACCAACCTTCATATCGTCTTATGCCCAATTTCTGCCTCCAAAGAAAGAAGAAGTAAAAACTAAAAGGCAGAAATGAAATCCACCGGCAGACAGCCCAGCGCCGCACCCTGGGCCTGGTAGCTAAAGATCGATGCCTGACCTAATCGGTTATGTTACCTGTAGATTACAGACATTGTATAGAAAAGCACTGTGAAAATCCCTGTCCTGTTTTGTTCCAATCTAATTACCGGTGCCTGCAGCCCCCAGTCACGTACCCCCTGCTTGTTCAACTGATCACGACCCTCTCACATGCACCCCCTTAGAGTTGTGAGCCCTTAAAAGGGACAGGAATTGCTCACTCGGGGAGCTCGGCTCTTGAGACAGGAGTCTTGCCGATGCCTCTGGCCGACTAAAGCCCTTCCTTCTTTAACTCGGTGTCTGAGGAGTTTTGTCTGCGGCTCGTCCTGCTACAGTGTTGTTACTTAATTTTTCTTATATATGATTTTCTCTCCTTAACTAGGCTACATGCATTTTGAGATCAGGGAACTAATAAGAAGTGTTGCGTTTCTCTGCATCTTTCACAGCTTCTGTAATGGTGTTTGGCTGCAAGTTTATCTACACAGTGCACTGGGGAAAAGAGCCTTCGCTTTCCTTCCTGACACACAAGAGCAAATCCCACCTTCACTTCCGATTTCTTGCCAGGTATTAGTCCAGCTAGCTATGCCCCAGTTTCCTTACTAAGTAAGACCTACTTATGCAGGTGCTTTAGTAGAATGATACAGGGCAGAAGGTGGTTAAGACAGTACGTGGCTCACAGCAGGCGTTTGAAGAGGTAACTATTATTATTGTTAATTATGGCTCCATAAATACGTGTGATTTGGTACTCTTACTAGCTAGTGTCCAGGGAGCTTCTCCTGTACCTTTTCTTGTAGTAGTCTTAGAAATTTGGAGCTAAATAAGGTGGAGGCCTGCAGAGAGGTGCAGCACGGACCATTCCCATGCATATTAGTGACGGTTTACTGTGGTTGTGTCATGTCTATTTGTCTCCTTCCTCTTTCAAAGAATTGATGCCATCCAGCATCGGCGTTCTTTCTCTTCAGTTCTTACCGCCCTGTTTACTAAGTCAGTGAAATTGTTTATGTTGCTTTCAAAGGACCAAGAAGTGAAACCATTTGAAAAGAGATAGGATTATATTGGGATTTTAGAAAGCTGACATATAACACTATTTTTTTCCACCTTGCATTCACAATACATTGGGAGAGGACCCAGAAGACAGATAAATGGAGACCAAAATTTTAAAACATTTGTTATGTATTTTGAAAATTCTAATCATGCCAAAGACGACGACTTTAGCTCTGTGGTCTACACTTCCCCTAAGTCTATGCTAAGGCTTCTCCAAGCCAAGCAGAGCAAAGCAAAGCAAAACTAAGGAAAACAAAACAAAATTGGAGCCTGCCCCCCCACACATGCAGACAGAGCCTGCCCTGAAAAGTCATCCTCACAGTGGATAAAAAAGCATCCTCTCTCCAGGCTCACACATTTGAAAAGAGAGAGGGGATGTCATTCTGCTAATCATGCTGTTTCTTCTCCCACACTCAATGGTAAGATCAGTCTCTCTTCCCAGAAGAAGGAATTTTAAAAAGAGGCAGAAAAGTGCTGTGCATCTTCCAGCCCAGTGGTCCCTGACGTGTGGTCCCAGGCCAGCTGGGGGTTCATCTGCGGCCTCGTCCGGGATCTCTGACTGCTGTGGTGGGCCAGGGTCCAGGGGTCTGAGTTCCACCAAGCCTTCTGGGCATTCTCACTCAGTGGTCCTTAACCCTGGCTACATATCAGCATTTCTTAAGAAGATTTAAAAATTATCCATGTTTGAGACTCACAGGCAGAAAAAATTTATAAATCGAAATTCCTTGGGCTAAGGGCTAGGGATTCGCACATTTTGCAGGTGCTTTGGATAATTCTGAGCAGCAGGCAGTGCCCATGGCTACAGCAGAGTCCAGCCCAGGCCATGGAAACAGGAGTCCTGGGCACAGTGCAATGGGCAGGCGCTGGCGGTGACTTTAAACTCACAGTCCTGCCTCTGGGGTGTATCCTCTCCTCCTGCCTCAGCACCTGGCCTTGAGAGCATTATGAAGTCACCTGAGATGCAATGAGATCTGGTGAGAATGAACAGTGTGAGATGGTGAGTTTTTGAGGCACAGAAAGCTCAAATACCACGGACACCTTTAACCTTGTCAGTTAAAATGTGAACTGCATTGTTTCAAGCCGTCACAAAATCCAAAGCAGGCAGAAATTACCTAATGTATTTTGAAGAGATATTTTTCACATCCTTGAAAGGAATCCAGACTGAAGACTGCCTTCGTTGGCACCTGAGATGACCCCTCAGAGAGTCAGTGAAAAAGCAGAAAAGACACAGAAGGCTTAAAGTTTTTACATAAGTTATACTTAAAAAAAAAAGGTGGAAAGATGGGTTGTGTAGCCAAAGAGAAGAATGTTCTTTAGAAAGAGTGAATTAGAAAAGGGACATGAACACATGGGGAATTAAAGTACGTGCTGACAGTATTCTGATGATGGCAATTGAGACTGAGATTAGTGATATGGTTTGGCTGTGTGTCCCCATCCAAATCTCCTCTTGAATTGTAGTTCCCAGGTGACCCAGTGGGAGGGAATTGAATCACGGGGTTGCTTACCCACCCCCCATGCTACTGTTCTTGTGGTAGTGAGTACGTTTTCGTGAAAACTGATGGTTTTATAAGGGGCTTTTCCCCTTTTGCTCATCACTTCCCCTTCCTGCCGCCATGTGAAGAAGGAAATGTTTGCTTCCCCTTTTGCCACGATTGTAAGTTTCCAGAGGCCTCCCCAGCCCTGAGGAACTATGAGTCCGTTGAATCTCTTTTCTTTCTAAATGACCCTGTCTCTAGTAAGTCTTTATTAGCAGCATGAGAATGGACTAATACAACTAGTCTTGACTTTCTGGGGGCCCTGAGCGAAAAGCAGATTTGTATTTATGCTTTCCTCATAAAGGGCCCATTGGCTCTAAAGAAAAGCATCACGGGCCACAGGAAAAACTGCTTAATTTTTCAGACATGGGCAAACCTTTTTATTTGCTTCAATTTTCAAAAGAGTAGGACATGAAAACATGATGAATACAACATCGAGACTTACTTCTATGTTATGTGAAAAGTAGTGAAAAGAATGAAGGATAGAAAAAGGAAGTGGTAAGGGCAAAAGAAATGGAAGAAAAGAGAAAAGGAGAGAGAAAAAAGAATAGAGCGTGATGACAGAGCAATAGAGGAAAACATAGAGACAGAAGCAGAGAAAAAGGAAGGTACAGGACAGACGTGGGAATGGGTGTAAGAAGATGATGAGTGGTCACTTCATATGAAATGGCCTTTTGTGTTGACTTGGTCCCTGGCCTTCGGTCCATTACAGATCTTCCCAACACACTTTGAAATGAGTAACTCTTTGGCCTGTATTCAGAGATATTTCACTTTACTTCATTTTTTAGCTTTCAGAGACGCTGCACTGAAAGGCATGTCACAATAATTCCACAGAGTATAAATTACTCCATGAACTGCAGTGTCAGTGATGAGAGCAATATTAATTTCAGGTCCAAATGAAATCAAACAAAGGGCTAGGTCTACCTATGTACTAAAGGTTTCCTATTCTGACTCGAAGACTCTGGTGTTGAAATTCATTGATCACTTGGAAAAGAAACCATCTGCAAATTCAATACACATCTGAAAAGCAAAAATGACATGGTATTCCTGCAGACTGCTGCCGGTAAAATGGTGAGTGAACACTGATAAAATTAATGTGCCTTCAAAAGTGCACAGCGCACCTTTCACTGTCTTGAGGATCAGCCCTAAATAGGGATTATTTTAGCAGCGAGTCTGCTGGTTGTGCTACTTGAGTTATGGCTCCTTGCTAAGCCTCTGCCACTGGAGATTATTCCGGTAGCATGCTTTGGAGTGGCAGGTGGGATCCAACCCATCCATCATGCCGCTAGGCCCAATTTTCTTTTCTGATTCCCTTGTCCGACTTTGGGGTTTCCTTAAGGAAACTGTGTGGCATTTGCTATCCTTGGGAGATGACTAGAGGTCAATGATCCATCTAGGTATCTCGGAGAAATCTGATTTATGTACTTAAAATTTTCTATTTCTGGACCTCATGATTTGGTTAAATAAGATCAAAGTGACAAGTCAGGAG
The DNA here is from genome assembly GCF_000951045.1 of Mandrillus leucophaeus. Lineage (NCBI taxonomy): Eukaryota > Metazoa > Chordata > Mammalia > Primates > Cercopithecidae > Mandrillus > Mandrillus leucophaeus. The sequence goes on along the minus strand of NW_012107108.1, from coordinate 1,026,107 downwards.
ATAACTTTTGAATCAGTGGTAATTTTTAGTGTTCCTGCATTTACTTTATGACACTAGGTAAATAAATTCTAAACATACTTAGTTTACCATTTGAATCCCCTGTTGTATACTGTGCTTCCAGTAATCACAGGGTCATGTACTAGCCTTGGGGTTGCCAACATAAATAACGGAGCCTGGGCGACCTGTTCACAGGTTTAGCTCTTCGGAGCAACACAGCCATGATTTTAACCAGAGATACCTGTGTTCAAAGCTGATACTTTAAAACACTTTACCAGCTGGGCACGGTGGCTCACACATGTAATCCCTGCCCTTTGGGAGCCTGTGGCAGGCAGATCGCGAGGTCAAGAGATCAAGACCATCCTGGCCAGCATAGTGAAACCCTGTCTCTACTAAAAATACAAAAATTAGCTGGGCATGGTGGTGCATACCTGTAGTCCCAGTTACTTGGAGGTTGAGGTGGGAGAATCGCTTGAACCAGGAAGGTGGAGCTTGCAGTGAGCCAAGATCGTGCCACTGCACTCCAGCCTGGTGACAGAGTGAGACTCCATCTCAAAAAACAAAACAACAACAACAAAAAATCCACTTTATCATTCTGTCTCTTTATATATACATTATAAACTCTGGAAGTAGAATCTAGAGTCCATGAAAAAGATTAAAAATAATAAATGTGAAATATTTAGAATAATGACTAACACACAGTGGCCATTCAGTATTCCATAGTTTTCCTTACAATAATTGTTACATCATATTTTTCAGAATATAGATTGGGAAAAAGCTTCTGAGTGACTAAGTATATCACACAAAATCTATGGATTGCAATTTATGGGGCTATTTTGACTTAACTTATTTGCATTTTGAATACATGTTCTTATCTGGTTTCTAGAACCACTGATTAGAAGCAGCAAATTAGGACAGAAAAGAGGGACTGTTACAGAAAAGGAGAGTGGTAAGTGTGAGAAATGGTGGCTAGAGGCTGTTAGTGGTTTTGTGAAAACTACAAAATTATAACATTGGGAACACAAACTGAAACATTAAGAAAAACAGCCCACTGGAACCACTTCGTTTAGGAGTAAGATAAACACTAGTTCAGTAACCCTTGAGGACAATCAGTCCTAACAATGTTGCTGGACCCATCACCTACAACATTTCCTGGTGTGTTCTGCTGGTAATGAGTTATTTCCTGTGGTGTGTCCTGCTGGTAATGAATTATTTCTTCATTTATATGTCTGAAAAACTTGATTTTACCTTGATCTTTGAAAGGTATTTTCACTGGTAGAGAATTTTAGGTTGATTTTTTTCCGTTCTGTCCTGGACAGATTTTGCCCGTCTCTCTCCTCCCTTGCCTTGCTTGCGATGAGAGACAGATGGCCATACTTACCCTTGTTCCTCTGTGCAGAATCTGACTGGGCAGGCGCGGTGGCTCATGCCTGTAATCCCAGTACTTTAGGAGGCTGAGGTGGGCAGATCACCAGGTCAGAAGCTCGAGACCATCCTGGCCGACATGATGAAACCCCGTCTCTACTAAAAATACAAAAAAAAAATTAGCTGGGCGTGGTGGCGGGCACCTGTAATGCCAGCTACTTGGGAGGCTGAGGCAGGAGAATCACTTCAACCTGGGAGGCGGAGGGTGCAGTGAGAGGAGATTGCACCACTGCACTCCAATCTTGGCGACAGAGTGAGACTCGTCAAAAAAAAAAAAAAATGTATATACGTGTGTGTGTGTGTGTGTGACTTCCCCTCTCCCACACCTCGTGGCTGCTTTCAGCATCTTCTTTTTGTTACTGGTTTGAGCAATTTGGTTATCACGTGTCTTGGTATCGTTTTCTTCATGGTTCTTGTGCTTGGGGCTAAACTTTTGGGATCTGTGGGTTGAATACTTCCGCTTTTTCCATCTTTGAGGATTTTAATTCCATACACATTGGACTGCTTGGAGTAGTCTCACATTCTGTGATTAACCCCACTAATTCTCTGGGTTTTTTAAACTACTATTTTTTCTATGTTACGTTGTGAATCTTTTACTGTCACACTTTCAAATGTACAGTTTTGGTTTTTTTTCCTGCAATGTCTAAATCTGCTGTAATTTCCACTTTGTGTATTTTTTGACCTTAGGAAATCGTAGTTTTCTTCCCTGAAAGTTCAGTCTGGGCCTTTTTAATCTCTCATGCCTCCACTTAACCTTTTGAAGATGTGCGATGCAGCAATAATTGCTTTGTAAGTGTTCTTTTCTGACAATTCTGGCACCTGTGTCAACTCTGCCGTTGGCTCGCACCGTGTGGCCTCTGCAGACGTCAGGCTGGTTTGGTTGGCGCCCGTCCTCACAAAGCTCTTGCAGGGACTTCCAGCACACGTGTGAGTCAAACCAAAATCAGACACGCTTCGGGTTAGTTCCGGAATCCTGTTCATGGATAAACCGGTATCCACATCCGGTGGAGGAAGAGAAAAGCATCTGTGTCTTCAGGCGTCGTCTTCCGGTGTTACCGAGAAACGCCGCTGGGCGGCGTTGGAGCCGCGGAACCGCTGCAGCTACGGCCACCCGACTCCACCATCATCAGCTGTGATCAACAGTGAATAATTCTGTTCTTTTCCATGACACAAAATGCCTCATATGACCTGATTTTTAGACATCGTCCCAACCTCCACGCATCTAGAATAATAGGTGCAATGTGTCTGTTGGTGCATAAATAAATTCATATAAAATTGTGACTACACATTCAGGAAGAATATTCACGGGGAATATTTAATGCATGCTATCTGACACAGAGAAAATACGTTCCTCCATGATGTTTGCAATGCTTTGAGGACAAGGATTACATCTTTATGCTTTCTTTAGTTCAATGGTTGGCAGTAATATATGGACAAAGAACAAATGCATTGGTGCATTTCGGCCACGCCAAGCAGCATATTAACACTGGTAATGTTTATTGAAAGAAACATTAAATATCACACCTAAAAAGTGTTAAGGAAACTAACTGGGTACATTATTTTCAAGGCTGGATGAAAATGTGAGGTACGTTGTTCAAAAATTATGAAGAATCCTAAGACATTGAAGTAGAGCATTAAACCAAGTGCCTGTCTCTGCAGTCACACAGATCACGTGCCTGTGGGGCTGGTCGTGCCCAGAAATTAGTTTACAACAAGCTGTTGTACAGTTCAGAATGGTTAGAAGATAATCATTCAGATGTTTCTAGCATAAAGAACAGACAAATATTTAAGGTGTTGGATACTCAATTACATGAGTCTGATTTTTACAAGTTATATGAATGCATGAAATTATCACATGTACCACCAAAATATGTACATCCATTATGTATAAGTAGAAAATTAAAATTTTTATAAATGGAGAAAAAATGAAGTCCCTGATTAAAAGTGTTAGAAATGAGAATTTAGACCTGAAAAAGCAGCTGAAAACTTAAAAGGAAAGTTTTAGCAGCAAGCCAACCTCAGAAAGCATGAGACCCAAATTCAAAGAATGAACTATGCAAATTTCTGGCTAACAGCAATATTGCACATGTGCAAGGCAGATCTATGAAGCCTAGTGAAAAAGCAGAAAGAAAAAATTTAAAAACTGTAGAAAGTAAAATCCAATTTCAAGTACAAAGAGCAGAACAAAATAAACAATACCTCACAGATTTCTAAATTGCTGAAGACAGTGTAATATTTCTTCCCAAGATCAATAATAAGTTGATTTGAAAAGAGCAATTACTATACAGACTAGTGTTATATACCATTGGTCTAGTTAGATTGGCTATGCTTAATGTTACTATTATGTAAAGTTAGTAGTTAGGGTCTTGGACTTTTAAAATTAAAAAAATGTAGATACTATGATGGCAAATATTAGGGTTCATATTGGAGAACAGTTGAAGTCATATTTCACTGTTGATTGAATATGCCATGGATATTTGAGCATCTTGAGTTGGTCACACTACTTTTACACTTCCATTTTGAATGCAAAAGCTTTATCCTTAAATTAAATAATGTGGCTAAGACTGTTAACACGAACATATAAAACTCAGCTCCTTGAAATAGCCCATGTAAAAAGATGCTTGCTTGGGGGAACTGAATAATTTTCTGGGGACACATCTTTTCTTTGTTTGACTTGTTTGGTTTAAAAAAAAGCATTCATATTATGACTTGATATGCCATAACATTTTGATTTAAAGTCTCTAAACGTCAGAGAAAGACTATCTACAAAACTGTCAAGATGCATTTTGGATTGCCTCCCTACTTCCATTTTCTTCAAAAGATTTAAATGCAATTTGGATTATAAAAATCACATTAAGATAGAAAGACTGTGGGATGCATTTCACCTGGGGTGCTTGTTAAAAAACGCAATTTCTGGGATCACATTCCAGATCTACTCAATGAGCCTCTGCAGGTGGGCCCCTAGAATCTGCATTTTTTATGCTCTCCAGATGTTTCTTATGCACAGTCAAGTTTGCAAACCACTGCTCTCGAGTTTTAACTGCCACTAAGTAGACCTTTCAATGGATGCAGCCCTAATTTCTGAATTATTAATGATTAATAGAATCTGCTTTTACTATACACTCACTAAAATACATAGCTGCTTGAGCTGAAATATACAGATGTGTTGCCTTGCCGAAAAGAGAAGGAACATCAAAGCTCTGACTGAGTCATGTTTGCAGTTTAGCTGTGAGATTTGATGGCTTTTAGCTGAATTAAATGGTAGGCAAAATGTGCGTCTGTTCTCCACCGCCCTCCTCTAACAGCACTTCCCTGTCTTGAAGCTAACCCTGACGCAGGGATGTCTTATCACTGCTCACCGAGTTTCAACAGAAAGACAGGAGTTACAAAGTGAAGAGCTGCAGGCTTCTCCAGGTTTTTCATCAGAACAGGCAGTGACACAGAGCTGTGTCAGGCAGAACCTGCCGCTGATTTAATTTGATCTTTCAAGGGAGGATTAAGGATATTGTCCTCAACCCAGTTAGAATGTTGCTGCTAAGTTTCAATGTGTCGGAGGCTTTTTCATTTTGCCGGAGCCAATGCTGGCTGGCGTGGCAAGTGACAGCATCCCAGCATTTGCATTATCTTCCTTAGCGTGCACATTTTTCAACCAAGCCAGTGAAGTGGTTGGGAGGAAAAATCACAGAGCTCATAAGAAGGGCTCCTGGGCCTGCTCGGGAGGCTTGCAGAGGACATGCCCGAAGGTGTGCATGAGGCCTTCTGTCCCACACCTGCCCCTTGTCTCGATGTGATTTTGACCTCAAGTGATCCACCCGCCTCAGCCTCCCAAAGTGCTGGGATTACACGCGTGAGCCACCACGCCCGGCCAACTTCTGTGTATTTATTGAGGGAGGTGATTCGGGTAGTGGTGGTGTAAGGATTAGGGCTTGTGAAAGAGAAGGAGTCCTGGTTTGTAAGATCATGTGAGGGAGAGGGATGGGGAGTGGAGCACAGGTTTCTGCCACCACTTTGCCTGGAAATTGGAGTCCTCAGTTATGAATTTTATAATAACGTCCTCAACAAGGCCTCAGTTTGCAGTGAGTGCCTGACTTAAGGATGATTTTTAAATGACCACATCATGTTTGTAAAGACACTTTGTACTTGTCGGAGTGCTTGCATATACACTGTGTCAGTTAATTCTTTGTACTTGTCGGATGCTTGCGTATACACTGTCTCAGTTAATTCTTTGTACTTGTCGGAGTGCTTGCATGTGCACCATCTCAGTTAATTCTTGCCAAGATTCTGTTTGGTATGCAAGGCAAGTGCTATTATCTTCACTTTATGAATGAGGAAAAGACACACAGAAGCTAATAATAAGTGGAGCCAACATTGGCTCTGAAATTTGTAAACTCTGACATAAAAAAGAAATCATATCTCTGGAAAGAAAACTGCTACAAACTGTACACCTGCTTTCTAAAACATGTGTGGCTCTTCACTGTTGATTTTGCTGCCTTCTACCTTCTCCAGTGTGCTCTTGGCTATGCCCAGCACTGAGGACTGGGAAGGAGGCTTCTTCCCACTTTGGGATCATGGGGATGTCCTTCCAGAGTTTGAACTGTGTTTGGCCCCGAGCTTGTCCTGGGATGCAACGTTCATTGTTCTCATTTGCTAGAGAATACAAGATCAGAATTTAAATAGTCGCTGTTTTCCAAGATGCAAAGTGATATGCTGTTATTTGTTTTAAAATCCTATCTGTTGATCTGATTGGCTGGTATTCCAGTCTTCCCTGTTTATTGCTCTGTGTCCAGTGGGATTTGCCAATAGATCCGGCTACATTCTCTTTCCAGAAGCACACCATAATATTGGTGTAAGATTTGTGGCCAGAACTTACTGGGCATCAACTGCAGACCAAACCAGTTCTCATTATGTTCTGAAGCCAAATTTTCCCTCTGCAACATGAATGGTATTGTCCAGGCTCTTCAATCAAGAATGTTCCATTTGAAGGCATTCCTCATCCAGCAGAAAACATAAATTTCACTTTGGAGCACCTATCTAGTAGGAGAATTTGTTTTCTCATTCAATTAACCAAATTGAAAATGCGAGAACACTATTATGGAAGCTTCAATGTCAATGTGTGTGTGTGTGTATGACGATTGTTGCTAATTAAAAATAAGCCAATTTAGGACGTTTGAAGCGAAGAAGCACTCACATTCCCTTATTTCAGCATTTATACAGCGCCTGGACTGTGTGCTCTCTGCCCACATTATCTGGCTGTGCCTGGCATAGCTTCCAGCTGCAATAGTGAGAAAGAATTTAGCAGATGTTCAAACACAAATATATTGTTAGCTTTTCTGTTGTTGCTAAGGCTGCTTCAGCTATTTTACGTTTTTCTTTTCCTTCTGGGAGAGGAGTTACTACTATTAACAATTCTGCACATTGCTTGAGGCAATGATAAAGCATATTACCCTATTTATTTTACTCTCGTTGTTATTTGAGAAAGTGGTGGGCCAGACATGCTTGTAGATTAGCTGGTATCTTTTTGAAGCTACTAGCAAGGCTATGTTTACAGTTTCAGTTGTAACAAAAACATGTTAAAGCAACCAATGGCACTGTATAGGAAATGCCAGAGGGAAGGTCATTCTGTGTGTCCTACGGCCTCAGAAGTGGGATCTTCCGCACACTTTTCTGTGAAGACAATGCAATTCATAGCAGAGACATCTTCGAAGCTGCTTTGCACATGACGGTAATGAAGGATTGCTGTGTGAGGCCACTGGGATTCCCACTACCACAGACACTGGTGTTCTGAAAGGATCCTTAGTCCCAGCACGCCTAAGAAAGCAGAATCTGATTTCTAGCCTTGGAAATCCTGTCTCAGGCATGATGCCATGTTTCCAGAACTGGAACATTTCTACTGACTTATTTCCATGACTTCTTTTTCTCCAGCCACTGAACACTCACTCCTGGTGTGTCCTTACTAAAACATTAGTTAATGTATTATTGATTCATGATAGTTCAGCTGTCTGCATAACTTCTGTGCTTTTATTTATTTATTTAATTTATTTTTTTTTAGATAGATTCTTGCTCTGTTGTCCAGGCTGAAGTGAAGTGGCATGATCTTGGCTCACTGCAACCTCCGCCTCCTGGGTTCAAATGATTCTTGTCTCAGCCTCCCGAGTAGCTGGGATTACAGGCACGCACCACCATGCCCCACTAACTTTTATATTTTTAGTAGAGACGGGGTTTCACCATGTTGGCCAGGCTGGTCTCGAGCTCCTGACCTCAAGTGATCCACCCGCCTCGGCCTCCCAAAGTGCTGGGATTATATGTGTGAGCCACCACACCCGGCCAACTTCTGTGTATTTATTGAGGGAGGTGATTTGGGTAGGGGTGGTGTAAGGATTAGGGCATGTGAAACAGAAGGTGTCCTGGTTTGTAAGACCATGTGAGGGAGAGGGATAGGGAGTGGAGCCCAGGGTGAGTGAGACCAACATGTGTAAGAGGGAATGATGAGCAGGCAGGAGGAGAGGGGTGGTGTCCGACAGGGGTGGTGTAGGAAAGGGTGGTGTAGGAAAGGGGTTGGTGTAGAAAAGGGATGGTGTAGGAAAGGGTTGGTGTAGGAGAGGGTTGGTGTAGGATAGGGGTGGTGTAGGAAAGGGGTGGTGTAGGATAGGGGTGGTGTAGGAAAGGGGTGATGTAAGAAAGGGGTGGTGTAGGAAAGGGTGGTGTAGGAAAGGGTGGTGTAGGAAAGGGGTTGGTGTAGGAAAGGGATGGTGTAGGAAAGGGTTGGTGTAGGATGGGGTGGTGTAGGAAAGGGGTGGTGTAAGAAAGGGGTGGTGTAGGAAAGGGTGGTGTAGGAAAGGGGTGGTGTAGGATAGGGGTGGTGTAGGCAAGGGGTGGTGTAGGAAAGGGATAGTGTAGGAAAGGGGTGGTGTAGGAAAGGGGTGGTGTAGGATAGGG
>NW_012107108.1:1013507-1017644 GCF_000951045.1 Mandrillus leucophaeus | reverse complement strand
GGGTGGTGTAGGAAAGGGATAGTGTAGGAAAGGGGTGGTGTAGGAAAGGGGTGGTGTAGGATAGGGTTGGTGTAGGCAAGGGGTGGTGTAGGAAATGGTGGTGTAGGAAAGGGGTGGTGTAGGAAAGGGTGGTGTAGGAAAGGGGTGGTGTAGGATGGGGTGGTGTAGGAAAGGGTTGGTATAGAAAAGGGGTGGTGTAGGAAAGGGGTGGTGTAAGAAAGTGGTGGTGTAGGAAAGGGGTGGTGTAGGAAAGGGGTTGGTGTACGAAAGGGTTGGTGTAGGAGAGTTGGTGTAGGAAAGGGTTGGTGTAAGGTGCTGACATTTGCATAAGTTGCACAGGGGTAGGAGAGGGTGATGATGGAAGGTTGGAAGAATGTGATATTTGGGTGGAAATAACAACTTAGAAATTGAGTCATCTTTTTGCTACAGAGGAGGGCATTCCCTTCACTGTACAGTGAGAGGCTGCTGTATCCATGACTCTTGACAAAGATGTTCACTTTTTGCCTTTTCCTGCATTATTGGCATCTGGAGTTCTAACAGCCAAGAGAGACAGAGGTCATAGTGGAATCAATATTTCTATTATAGATAAGAAAATCTCAGAAGGAGGGCCTACATAGATTAATCTGTACACAACCAAACTAAGATTTAAGAATGTTTTGAAGATAATCCTGGGATTATGTATCACATTTAATTTTAAACTTCTTTCTTTATTCTCCTTTGCTTTATATTTTCTCTCTGCTATTTTATTCCTCCTTGAAATAAAATTGGAAAATAATGTGTTTTAAATGTAGAATCAAGGAATAACAAGAAATCATCATTTCAACTGTTATCATTCACAGTGAAATTAAATGCTTGGATGATTACTTTGTTGATTACTAACAACTCCAAAATTCTGATTCTCAATCCACAGTCTATTGAATCATATTAATCATATCAATGGCTTGCTTTTATTTAATGGAAAAAGACAAAGAAGAAAAAGAGTGTCCAGTAGAGAGGAGGAGAAAGTACCACAGAAAACACCAGGATCCTCACGATAAGTTCGCTTTATTCCACTCCATACTTCCTGTTACTTAGGAGCTTCCAATCATTGCAGTAACATAAGGTCCTACACTTTAACCCAACCCTTCCTCTTGTACTATCCTTAACTTTGACTAGTATGAGGTGAATACTTGAGCTCAGTGACTTCCCATGGCGTTCACACCTTGGGAGTTGTTCTTACTCATATAACAACCCTCAATTAATGTTTGGTATTCTTACACAACCAGTGGGAAAACAAGTGTGTGATACGCATCTGGAAAGCTTAGAAAAGATAGAGAGACATATACCTAGGCTTGTTTTTATTTTAATTGAATACTTTGCAAAGGTATCTTCTATATTTAAAAATGTAAATCCAATTCAAACAGATTGATATTGAATTAACAGGAAGTAATAAATTGGTTTATTTATCCTAGTGGAATTAAAAAATCTTGCTAATCTATACATTCAATTTCTAGTCCTTAGTTTGAAAAGAGCATTTTCTTCCTTTTGAAATATATTTGAGCATAGTAACTTTCAAGGTCCTAGGTTTATTGGCATAATTTAATGGAAAAATTTATGCTCCAAAGCATTCATTTTTTTTCCCCCAAGCTTTGTGGTTTTCAATTTCTCATCTACTGATTGGCTTTTAGTTTACATGGCAGAACAGAATCTTCTCAACTTTTTGATTCCTGTAATAAAATATTCAATGGAGAACTAAGCCAAAGTTTGCTTCAACCAAGGGTATGATCTCATCCTTATTCTTGTTTTTATGCTTATTGAAATACAGCTATTCCTATATGTATTTAGCTAAGCAATAGGCTTAAGCATCAGTTGTCTTCTTTGGCTAATTTGTTTCGAAAGTGATTAAGCCCATGTTCACATAAAATAATATTTAAAACAGTAAAGCTCCGTGTGCACAACAGTACTGATACCACTGTAATATCTCAAGACTAAATTATATACTCTCCTCCTAGCCCCCTTTCACTCCTTCACTCTTCACCACATAGGACACTTTCTGGAAAAGAAGTCCAGGCAAAGAGACATTAGTTTAATTCTTGCTAACGTCACATAAAAATACATCACCAGCTTGGAATTTCTGAATTCACATGAAAGGATGATACTGACTTTACATGTGAAGTTTCATATTCCACTGGTGTCAAAATTGGTGGATAGAAGAGTGTAGGTTTGTAAAGCAATTTCAAGGCAAGCTTCTAATGGTAACTTTAGCCCACAGTTTGGATCCTGTGCCCACCTGACATCTATTCTTTTTGTTTTTTTTGTTTTGTTTTGTTTTGAGACGGAGTCTGGCTCTGTGGCCCAGGCTGGAGTGACTGGCACAATCTCTGCTCACTGCAAGCTCCACCTCCTGGGTTCACGCCATTCTCCTGCCTCAGCCTCCGGAGTAGCTGGGACTACAGGTGCGCACCACCACGCTCGGCTAATTTTTTGCACTTTTAGTAGGGATGGGATTTCATCGTGTTAGCCAGGATGGTCTCCATCTCCTGACTTCGTGATCCACGGCCTGGGCCTCTGATATCTATTCTTAGCTGTAGGTGGGGACCAGGCCCTAGAAAGCTGGGAAGTCAGGGGACACCACTGCAGGTTTCTGTCTATTCTGCTGGCATTCTAAGTGGTTCTGTTTGGACCTAGGTGCATTAGAACTACCCCTCAAACAGATGATGACTCTTAAGAGCCCTGGAATTTCTTTATTACCCAGGGAGTCACTGGGGACTGGCTGTAGGTGCCAGATTTGGTGATGGCATTTTGTGAATCACTGAGCTCATTTCGGGGCAGAGCAGCTTCCTAATGTGACTGTCATCTCCTCTTCCTTTCCCTCCAACACCAACCACACTTCTCCGCGCTGGCCAGGTGTTTCCCAACCGACCCCTTCGTACAAAGATCAACCTGACATTGTTTGGTAGTCAGTGATATAAAGCTTGTTGTCTAAATCAGCATCTGCGATTTTACCGACTGATAGAAAGGTACAGGATAGAATATGATTTGGGACAGGAGTCTCATCAATGTGTTGCCTTTCTGTTGCATGGAATGATATGTTTTGAAGTTGGAAGTGTCCTGAAATTTCAGGACTTCATCTTAAAGATGAGAAAAAGATTAGGTGTCATGCACAGCTATTTTGTGGCAGAATCAGAATTCAACCCCCAGTCAAGTTATGGTATTTTCTGTGTCAGAGGAAAGTCCTTTTGATAATCCCAGAAATATTAAGACTCCAGTGGCAGCGAATATTTGATTTCCACTTTGAAACGTAGGTCACATTAGCAGGATATTCTGTAAAGGAGCTTTGCATGCAGTTGGTCCTCTCTCTGTCAACCGCATCTGCGACTCAAGTGGACCGAGTTCAACACAGCCACACTTGTTCCAGAAGCCAATTTTGTTTGGGCCCTAATATAGAGATGGTCCCATCCGGCCTTTAAGCATGCGAAGTGTGGGTAGCTATGTTTGTTACGATAGCTGAAAGGAGAAAGCCATAAAAACAAAATCTCTCCTGAAAGCGAAATCTCCCACTATTTCATCCGATTTAAAATTGCGGAAGTGACAGAAAACACCGGAAAGCTTACCCAACCTCTCTTAAAAGAAGTCCTAGAAAAAGAAAGCATTTATTTCCTTAATGATTCCTAAGTAATAGCTAAATATGGATGCAATTCTGAACCATCTGCGGATGTTCCCAGTGTAATGTTCCTCTTCTGGGGACATCGCATCATGTTTATTTATGTCACTCCCTGTCCTGTCCCCCACTGAAGCGGACCTGGGCACGGCTGATGGTTGTACCAAGATGTGCACCTTCTTCCTGTTTCCAGGGCGGTGCGATGGGAGGCAGGAGTGTGTCCCCAAGGAGGGAAGAAAAAAAAATCCCATGGTTGCTTATTTGTCTGCTGCTTCTGGCTCTGCTGAGAGGTGAAGTCATTCTCATTTCTTTGTGTTCGGAAGTATCGCCTGCGGCTCGTTGAAAACTTAGCGCTAGACCTGCCTCTCGGAGACTTGCTCCCTCTGGAAATGCCCAGCTGAGGATGCGCGTGGCGCGTGTTGAAGCGCAGTGCCTGGGAGTTGGACACTTGTGGACAGGTGCGCGGCCGGGCGTGGGGACAGGTGCGCTGCGGCCGG
>NW_012107108.1:1005355-1012977 GCF_000951045.1 Mandrillus leucophaeus | reverse complement strand
GGGACAGGTGCGTGGCCAGGCGTGGGGACGGGTGCGCTGTGGCCGGAACTGGCCCCACATTCCTTCACTTTCTGAATCGTAATGCCCTCAGTGAGTTGCAATTTCATATTGCTCCATTTGTTTTTACTGATGTTAAATCTCTAAAGGCTTACTAAAAAATGCGAATATATTGTGTATTTACATGTCTAAGGAACAGACCCTTTGGCAACCCAGGAGACCAGGACTCAGGTTTTTTCTTTCAGTTAACTGTGGAGGACACGCCGTTGCTGCAGGAGGAGAAATCTCCTTGTTCTCCCGTCTTCCTGCTCTCCAGTCTCCTGTCTGGGCTTCCCGTTTGCTGAACCCAGCCAGAAGCCAGCGAGCTCGGGAAGCCTGTTTTGCACGGGGTGTATCCAGAGACACAGCTCGGAGCAAGGGAAGCGAGAGGAAGCGATCCAACCTCAGGACAAAGGGCCAAGAACTTGGAGAGGACTTGGCCTGGGAGACAATCTAGGGCACGCGCGTTATCCAGGGCGAGGGGCATAAAGCTTCATGTCCGTTCAAAGTAGGAGAGTCTGGGGTCTGCGCTGGGAGTCAGAGCTGGGGGCCTTTAGGGCACTTCCTATGGAGAGAGCCTGGGTTTATCAGAAAAGAAAGGAGCTTTCTTTTTTACCATCTAGCCTTCACCTTGGCAGGGAGACAGGTGTTTTGAGTAGAAACCCTTCAACTCAACGTGTCAAACCAGTGCCTCAGCAGAGCTGTGCCTGGCCTGCCCACCTCTCCCCTGCCCTGGGTTTTGGTCCAGAGTCTCTCTCAGCAGAGCTGTGCCTGGCCTGCCCACCTCTCCCCTGCCCTCGGTTTTGGTCCAGAGTGTATTTTAACTGTCTGATGTCTCTCTTGGTTAGTGTGAGTGAAATGCCACAGAAAACCAGTTGCATCCTGTGGGGAAGCTGAAATCAATGCAACCAACAATTATATTAACAGTCTAGTTAAGAATAAAAAAACAATAGAACAGACGTGCCTTGGTGGAGGTTTATTTTCTGTGGAGAAATAAACACAGTTGCCGCTTTTGGACTCCACTCTGTACAACACGGTAATGAACGTGGAGTTAGGTGGTGACTAAAGAATTTGGATTCTTTCCTCCAGATTACAATGCTCGTTAAGGAGCAGCCTGTCATGAAACCTGCGACGTGAGCTAAAGCCAGCTAAGTTATGATTATAAAAGTCACAGTGTGCACGGGGCTTCACAAATTCACAGCAGGGAGAGCTTCTAACAGGATTCCCACCCTCCACTCCCCGCACAGACTTCAGAGCTCCTTGCTGGGTCTCCACTCAGAGGCTTATCCCATGGCCCGAGCAGGGAGAGACTTTGTGTGTTAAAACACCTGGCCGCCCAGCTTCAGGAACACCGAGCACTTTTGACATGACAGTCCCCTCTGGCCCACACGGCATTTCTTACAGTGAGCTTGGTTTTTAACTGCATCGTTTCGTGTAACAAGTTTTTATTTATTTATTTTTTTTCCTACAGATGTAACCTTTTCCTGTGTTTCCTGACTGGGACACCAGCCGGGTATTCTAGCTAACTTTGGTAGATATATATCACTGTTTCTTTTGCTAGCCTTGTTTTTAAAAATCTACATGTTGCTTGCCCTGATCAATCCATCACTACCCTTGAAAAGGTCATGGTTCTCTCATCAGGAAACTTTTCAAAAATCCTTGGCTGTGATTTATCTTATGTTTCAGGCTCTGACAGTGATTCTCCGGAAGCGAGGCCCATTAGTTTCTTGTAAGGTCATTCCCCTGCTGTCGCATGCAGAGTGAGTGTCAGTTATGCTTGCCTGAGTTGGAAGCATCCTCTCGGGTGATTTCAAGGGGGGCAAAGGCAGGGCCATGACTGGTTTCTGTGTGAGACTCACTCGGGTTAGACAGGTGATCCATGGGGGAGAGGGAGGGCGTCCCTTGTAGGTGGTGGAGCCTCAGAGGTAACTCTGATGTCCAATCCTCCTTCTCCAAGATTCAGTTCACAAAGATAAGCATGCCTTGAAATATTTAATATTTTATCTTATTATATCCGTATTCTGTGGTTGTTTAAAAATTCTTCAGTATGTTATAAACAAATGTATCTGATTCCCTGTAAGCTTCGTAGGGACATTAATTATTACTGACATGAGGAATTAAAGGCAGCCTAGATATTATTTTTAGAAATTACAGCATTTGAAAATCATATTCAGTGAATTTCAGAGAAATTATATCTACCCTATTTAATACTCAGTAATGTTTAGTGAAAGGGTCAGACACTTTGGGGTGAAAAGTGGCATTATGAAGTCAAATAATTTGTTTTCATGTTTAGGAAGACATTTGGAGGGAGATAGTTTTGATTATATGAATTCTCTGTGATAAGGGCAAAATCAAATGTTATACAGGAAGCGTTTATGATACCCACACAATTGTAAAATCTCACTGTTTTCCCATTCAATAATCTCAGCCACCTAAAATATATCCAGTGTATATTTTCTGTTTTTTCTATATATATTGTCATTTCAAATGCTCATTTATTCCAGAGGCACCTGTTAGGACATTGCACTTATTTCCTTTCAGTATAAGGTCCTGTGTTGACTACTGAGAATGAAGCACTGAAGAAGACAGAAAGTCCCACCTTGAAGAGCTTCCAAGTGTAGTGAGTCTCCTGGCATCAGGTATGGCTGGTACCGTGGAAACGCTTGACTGACTGTGCAGGAGACGCTGGGTAGGAGGCAGAAGGCGATGGCAGAAATCGAGTTCAGGTGCAGGGGACACTCCTGAGAGCATTCCTGTTCTGTCCCCGTGGCCTGAGTGGCCTTGTCAGTTGCACAGGTAGGTTTTCTCTGCTCTGCACTCCCTCTCCCCGAAGGCACCCTTTAGAAACGTGTAAATTTGTAAGGGTGGTTAGCCCTTGACTTTATCCCATGTCTGCAGTAGGGGCACCAACACTAGGACTGAAATTAGAGCTTACTATTGTTGATCAATCCGTCAGGGTTAATAAGTCACATAAGTTACATTTATGGACTGGGGAAAGAAGTGGAAGAAAGTCAGAGTACAAGTAATGAAGGGTTACCAGGTCCCTAGACCTGAAAGGGCTAATACGTTCATGCAGTAGGTGTCCGGGATCCTCATGTGGTCCTTCATGCTTAGGAACACGGTTGCTCGTCTTCACTACGCAGACCAGAGCCTGCCTGCCTTTCGTGGTCCTTCATGCTTAGGAACATGGTCACTCGTCTTCACTACACACACCAGAGCCTGCATGCCTTTCGTGGCCTTCATATTTGCAGTGTGTGGGTTGGAGCTGCTTTCTTAGCCATGACAGTGACTGAAGGGAATATCAGAGTCTGTTAATGAATGATGCTTGGAGATTTCATTTTCAAAATATATTTTTAAATTACCTAATTATATGATATTGTATTGGAAAGTTCTTAGATTAGGTTTCACTTTAGAAATGTGATTTGGCCCTAAGAGTGATAGGAAAGAAATGTGTTCCTAATTATTCCCAGATAATTAAAATTTATGCTGTTATTGATGCTTGTTGAATTAGATGCAAAGGGAAGACATCTTATTGTTTAATAATTCAAATAATTTGAATTAGATTTTAAATTGGCCTCAGGAAGATCCCCTCGGTTCATTTACTGATAATACATTCCCAGACTGATGATTCTAACTACTTACCTTTGAAGGAAAAAATTTGGCTTTCTTTCCTCAGTTCTCCTCTCCCTCCTCCTTGAGAATAATGTAGTGTGGTGGAAGAAAGATTTGCTGAGTGTTTGGAAGCTTATGTTTTAGCTTGGCCTCCAATATTTCCTCACAGTAAATCTCTAAAGCCCTTTGAATTCAATTTCCCCAGTGGCAAAATGGAGCTAGTAATGCAACCTCATGCAACCCACAGAGACTCAAATGAGAGAACTGATACGAAGACGTTGTTACAGCTGCAAAACATTATATAAATGCAAGGTATTAGAATTACTATAATTATAGAAATCCAAGGTATTATAATTACTAGTTCTGGGTCAATACAAGGCACTCCATGCATGTGGAAAATAACTACGTAGGGCCAAAAGGTGCATCATGAGTGTCTCCTCCTGCCGCTGCTCCCCAGGTCTTCCGTCGTCCCATTTCATTCCTAGAGGCAACCATTGTTCCTGGTGAGTGCTAAGGACCTTCCAGAGATACTGACGCAGCGAGAGATTTTACTGAGTATGTGTAATAGACATATGGCCCACTTCCCAGGAGAATACCTTTTTACTTTCAGTAGGACATAGTTTTCGGTGTGTAATATTGCTCAAGATCTGAGGAATACCACTTAGTAGTTTTTTTTGTTTAAAATAGAAAAGAGTAGAGATCTGTGTGCTGTCAGCTGAACCGGCTGTTTCTCAGATGTGGGGTGAAGTTCAGGGAGCACCACCGAAGGGACGGAAATAACACAACGAGGAGCCTGAACGCTCAGCCCCAGACCGGCCTTTGCTCCCCACCACGTGTCATTACTTTTCAGCGCTGTTGCTCCCCTTTCTCGTCTCTAGATCACTGGATGACGGCTCTGGCAGAAACGAACAGCAGGTGCGATGACATGCACTTGTGGGTTTTAGGTTCTAGTTTGGCTGTAACATGTTGCTGTGTCTCTTCTTCCAGACATGCCTTCATTTCATAGGCTCAACACCTCTGCTTAACATCATAATTAGATTCAAGACCAATTCAGTCAAGACGTCGTCACAGGTCACGTGGTCTTATTATCACAGCTGGGGCTTCAAGCCCACGTCAGCTTTTCCAGGACAGCAAGTGTGTTCACTCCGGCCATGCCGTCCGGGCAATGTCATCAAGCCCACGTCAGCTTTTCCAGAACAGCAAGTGTATTCATTTCAGCCGTGCCGTCCGGGCAATGTCAGACACGCCTCACATTCTTGCCCAAGAAGCTGGTCTCTTAGGTTTCCTTGTTTTCTATTATTTCAGGGCCCGTGGGTGTGTCAAATGTCTCCCAGATTTTTTACCCTTTAATTTGTTCATATTTACCTTAGAGGTCAGTTCCAACTGGATCTGATCCTAATATCTAAAAATAGGACATGAAGGGGTCAGAATTACGGGCACATGGAGGGAAAATTGGAGAGGTTAGCACAATCAGCTAGGTTTACCTGCTCAGAGGTAAAAGCAGATTGTATTTGCCATTACTACTCATAAAACTCTACCTTAGACAATGAAGAAAGCATCTCTTTAAGGTGCTTATGTCTCTGAGGCTAATAAATATATTGGTCAGGGTGGCCATTGAAAACCAGTTCATCCTAGCAAAAAGATTTTTACTTATTAGTAGTCAAAGAGAAGGAAAATCAGGTCCATTATTTCAACATAAATAATGGGGAATTACAAACAGTCTGGAGACCCTTATGTGGACTTAGAAATCTTAGCGTTGCAAATATTGGCTCAAAATGATGTTTTGCTAAAGTATTATGTCCCACTTTTTGAGGCTCAGCATTCTAAAATAATCCTATCATAGGAGAATTCCTAGGAGAGAAACTTAAGTCATTATAGGCACAGTGGAGGGCTGAGAACCCAAGGTCTTCCGTGAAGCAATGAGTATTTTTTGGTTGTTTATGAAAACCAATAAAATAGCATAGTGGCTAGATTACAGAATCATTTCACAGGTCTTACATTAGTGAATACAGGAGGGTTGGTTTTCATTTATTACCCAATAATCACTAGAAAATTTTCAGGATCTTCTTCCACAGTTTAAAAAATATGACTGGAATTAATTTTGCTTTGATACAGGCTTTATGTGAACCGTATCAAATTTTATTCTCTTTAATTAGATATTGAAATCTGGATTGCCATAGTGATTTCACCGCTCTGCAGTGACGGCTCCTCTCCTCTCTACTCGTCTGATACCATCTCCGGGTCAGAGAAACAGAGTAGCATGAACTCTGGAGATGACTGATGCTGGTCCAGCTGAATGGCTGTTTCTCAGCTCCCTCCTCCGATGGGGCCGGGTTGCTTCGGTTCCACCATGGTGGCGGCAGGCTCTCCTGCCCAAGACACTGGAGTGCCGCGTGAAGGAGTGGGGACAACGTGCTTCTGTGTTTTCTCCCACTTTCAATGTTCTGCTGCAAACACCTTCACTCTGACTCATCCCCATCCATTCAATGTCACTTGTCTTTTTTCTTCTCCATCCATTCAGTGTCACCTGCCCTTTTTCTTCTCCATCCATTCAGTGTCACTTGCCTTTTTTCTTCTCTGCTTCCATCTGGTTTCCTGGTTTTGCAATGATCTCAATCAGTGACAAAAATTGTGTCTATGCTGAAAATTATATTCCTGTGGTTGCATAAATTGTTTATAAAAGCTGAGTCATGTTTACTCGAGATCTGTGGAAGAGAAATGATAATAACAATAAAGACAAAATATAACATTTAGTTCTCACTCTCTGCTAGGCATACATGGCCCCTTTAATTTTTTCAACAATCTAGTAAGGTATGGTGACATTTTTATCTTGGTTTTGAAAGAGATGAGGTAACTTGTCGGGGTTATGCAAACAATAAATAGTGCAGCGAGAACCCAAACTCATGGTTTAGGAACCATGGTATGTTATGCTTATAAAACAAATTATATGTGAAGAAACATCACATTGTAGGACATGTAAATACGGAAGATTTCTGTAAATAACTGCCATTAACTGCCCTATGTTGAATGCCTTTGCACTTAGTTTGGTCAGATTAAATAATAGTGTAGTGACTTAAATTTAGAATTGTCTTATTATACTAATTAAAACTAAGTTCTGGTTATTTATTTATTGAGACATACTATAAATACAGGCCAGGCGTGGTGGCTCACACCTGTAATCCCAGCACTTTGGGAGGCTGAGGCAGGTGGATTACCTGAAGTAAGGAATTCCAGACAAGCCTGGCCAACATGGTGAAACCCCATCTCTACTAGAATACAAAAAATTTGCTGAGTGTGGTGGCAGGCGCCTGTAGTCCCAGCTACTCGGGTGGCTGAGGCAGGAGAATGGCATGAACCTGGGAGGCGGAGCTTGCAGTGAGCCAAGATCGCGCCACTGCACTCCAGCCTGGGTGACAGAGCGAGACTCCATCTCAAAAAAGTAATACTATAAAAAATAAAAGAAAATAAATACAGAGAAGCACATAAAATGACAATTCTAAATTTTTGCTTATGTACAAAATAAGTAACTACCTAGATCAAAATTTTCTGCCCTCTTCCATACTAATTTTTTCTTAGTACTTGCTTTCCTTGACAGCCACCATTGAACACCTAATTTTGCTAAGGTATGCACAGAATAAAATGTGGCACAATGTGATGCTGAAAGTGTGAATTAGCTTAGCTGATATTTTGTGAGGAATTTGACAGAAGTTTGTATTGCTCTATTTCCCTCCAAAATGCAGAATATCCTAGGGCAGCTTTTGAGTTTGCTGCAGTTGCTGCTGAGTTTGTTGCAGTTCTCCAAAGCAGCTTGGCACACAGTTGAACTTAGCAGATTTATTGTTGAACATCTCACATTTTGTTTATGGTCCACCTCAAGTAAATTTTGTGCATAATGTGAGATGAGTGTCAAGGTTAATTTTTTCATCATATGGATATTCCATTGCTCCGATACCATTATTTGTGGTCAATCAGGG
>NW_012107108.1:961108-1003430 GCF_000951045.1 Mandrillus leucophaeus | reverse complement strand
TGGTGGGATTGTAAACTAGTTCAACCATTATGGAAAACAGTATGGCGATTCCTCAAGGATCTAGAACTAGATGTACCATATGACCCAGCCATCCTCCTTGTTCTTTAAGAGTGTTATGACTATTTTTTGTCCTTTGCATTTGCACATATGTTTTAGGATTTATTGTGATGCTCTACCAAAGAAATCTCCTGTTCTTTCTAACGTGGTTAGACTAGCCTGTTGCTATTGTGGCTAAGAGTGTGTGTGTGAGGTGGCAATGGGGGAAAAGATGGAGTTTATCAGCTCTTTAATAGGCCCTTTTCTCTTTTGCTAGGTGATAGCTCCTTCAGTGCATTTGAGGGGAATGTAAGAAGAAGAAAAATAAAATTTAAAAAATCTCGGTTAGACCTAAAACCATAAAAACCCTAGAAGAAAACCTAGGAAATACCATTCAGGATAGGCATGGGCAAGGACTTCATGTCTAAAACACCAAAAGCAATTGCAACAAAAGCTAAGATTGACAAATGGGATCTAATTAAACTAAAGAGCTTCCGCACAGCAAAAGAAACTACCATCAGAGTGAAAAGACAACCTACAGAATGGGAGAAAAGTTTTGCAGTCTACCCATTTGACAAAGGGATAATATCCAGAATCTACAAAGAACTTAAACTAATTTACAAGAAAAAATCAAACAACCCCATCAAAAAGTGGGCAAAGGATATGAACAGACACTTCTCAAAAGAAGACATTCATACAGCCAACAGACACATGAAAAAATGCTCAGCGTCACTGGCCATCAGAGAAATGCAAATCAAAACCACAATGAGATACCATCTCACACCAGTTAGAATGTGGATCTTTAAAAAGTCAGGAAACAACAGGTGCTGGAGAGGACGTGGAGAAATAGGAACACTTTTACACTGTTGGTGGGACTGTAAACTAGTTCAACCATTGTGGAAGACAGTGTGGCGATTCCTCAAGGATCTAGAACTAGAAATACCATTTGACCCAGCCATCCCATTACTGGGTATATACCCAAAGTATTATAAATCATGCTGCTATAAAGACACATGCACACGTATGTTCATTGCGGCACTATTCACAATAACAAAGACTTGGAACCAACCCAAATGCCCATCAATGATAGACTAGATTAAGAAAATGTGGCACATATACACCATGGAATACTATGCAGCCATAAAAGAGGATAAGTTCATGTCCTTTGTAAGGACATGGAAAAAGCTGGAAACCATCATTCTCAGCAAACTATCGCAAGGACAGAAAACCAAACACCGCATGTTTTCACTCATAGGTGGGAATTGAACAATGGGAACACTTGGACACAGGAAGGGGAACATCACATACCGGGGCCTGTCGTAGGGTTGGGGGACGGGGGAGGGATAGCATGAGGAGATATACCTAATGTAAATGACAAGTTAATGGTGCAGCACACCAACATGGCACATGTATACATATGTAACAAACCTGCATGTTGTGCACATGTACCCTAGAACTTAAAGTATAATTTTAAAAATCCCAGTTAAACAGGAAATTGCAAAGTTCTCTCTGGTTGGCTGTTGCTCTTTCTCATTTCTCATTTAAATGCCAGTTCTCTCACTGGGGCTTGTGTGTGGACTCTTCAGAGGACCACGGAAGAGAGGAACCTCCCACTGCCCAGCTCAGACTTGGCCTTTTCTACACTCCTGGCCACCTCTACACAACCTGCCTCCACCTCCTCTATATCCCCTGCCATGACCTTCTTGCTGCTGGGATCCGTTATGTACATGGGAATCTCGAGTAGAATGCTGGCAAGAAGCTTCACACTCAGCTACGCTGCGTGGTTCTACCATACCCACGGAGCACTCACACTTCCTCACCATCCCCACCTACTCTCCCAGACCCCCCGGGCCATGCCTGGTAACACAGCAGATAACTGGTAGGTATACTGGCTAAGCAGACATGCCTCCCATCTCCTGTGCATGCAGGCATCGCCGTGTTTACATCACCGTCTTCACATCTTTCCTCTTGGGCTCCCTCTGGGATGGAAGAGAGTGAAGAGACTCTCTGCATAACTTTGTTCTAGGAATCCCTCTAGCCACAAGCTCATCTCCTCATCGTTATTGGTGATAAGTTGTATTGCTTTGGGGGTTAATCTAATCTGGTCCTTCTCCGTACCCTAGTGCTTCTGGCCAGCTCTGGCCCCAACTGTGGGCAAATTGTTGGCAGAATGCACACTCGGATGTGTGGTGATCAGTGGCTTTGGTTCTCAGTTTTGGACCATAAATGTACTTTCCTCCCTCCAAACAATAGCAGCAATAAAACAACAATTAATTCCATGTTTTTTAAAGGCCAGTTTTGTTTTAAAATCTAAAATAACTAAAGGTCTTTCCTGTCCTTGCCTCTAAGAGCAGCTAATCTATTTTTAATAAGAAGTGATTCTTTTTTTCCCCCACACTTTTGGTGTATGGTGAGTGTGGTCACTAATGAGACAAAGACTTTCACATTCAACAAATGCATGTCTGCATTTACCACGTGGTGTGCGCTGTTTTAACGTCGAGGTCTAAACATTAACAAATCTGATTTAACTCAAATAAAATCTGCAAGTCAGGTGTCATTATTTGAGTTTTAGCTTAAAAAAAAACAAAAAAAACCAAAACAACAACAATGCTGAGAATGTTGATCTCCCAGAGGGCCAGTAAATTTGCTATTTTAGCCACAGCCATCTCCCAAAGTCAGTAATTTTTCACAGGAATGACCACGAGGAAGATGTTAGATGTGCATCCACCTGGAAAAGCAGCACAGAAACAGACGACCTGTCAGTGCAGCCACTGTCATCTCCTTACACAAAAGAAGGCATTTTAAATTGCAAAAGTCTGAAATGATTGAACTTACACCATATGTGATTTTTTTTATCGGGTGCTCTAGAGACTACCATTATGAGGTCAGCACTCGGCCAGTAATTCACTTTTATGTCTCCAGAGTTACTTACTTGTCTCTTTGAACCAGAGAAAGAAAGAAGCAGCTTTTAAGATAAATGGGGAACAAAAGACAGAACAACGACAGTAAGTGTACTTTATTTAGCTTGTTGACTTCCAAAAGTTAAATGGAATTTTTTAAATGCATATTTCTCATTATTTGATTATACAAAGTCTTTGCGGGTATTTGGGAAATCTGACAACATAAAAACATATCAAAGAAATAATCTCATAGTTTCCCTAGATCTCCAGAAAAAAGCAAAGCAATCTCTGTTTTCAAATGAAGTTCTTTATCTTTTTTGTTTTTGGAGAGCAGCACCTAACATTTTCATTGGATTTTCCAGTTCATCTTTCCACATTATGTGGAACTTTTAAAATAAGACTTTCATTTGATCATGGGCATTCAATTTTAACTTAATTATTGTAGCACCGATTGACAAATATTTTATTCTTTTGGAGAATCTCATTAAGATTTTCACATTTTTGTTTTATTTTCCATATAAGTTTTAAAAACCCTGATCAATCTGAGCTGTATCTGATTTTTACTGTAATCAGTTAAGAACTGCCTTTTCTCTCTTAAGATGTTGAAAAGTTTGTGTTTGTATTTATCTCACTGTGCAATTAATTTGGTTTTGTTCTTTGATGGAAATCTGAGTTGTGTTTTATTCATATGAAAAAGATGCAGCAGTAAATCCCCATCTTCATTTTAACATGTGGAGCAGATGGTCCACATCTCTGAAATGCAGAACGCAAGTCAAGGCTTTTCTTTCACTTTTGCTGTTTCTTAATTTGATGACTGGAAAATAATGCAAACCTATATGAGCACTAGAGCTTTTTTGAAATTTCTGAATAGCACTATTTTAAGTTTCTGTTTTTAGAATTTCAATAACTACTCATATAGGAGATTTGCAGAAATCTGATCAACACTGTTTTATTTTTACTTTTTAGATTCAGGGCTACATGTACAAGTTTGTGGTCTAGGAAATTTGTGGGTGACGGGGCTTTGGCGTACAGATTATTTTGTCACCCAGGAAATAAGCCTAGTACCTGATAGGTCATTCTGTCCTCACTCTCCTTCTACCCTCCACCCTCAAACAGGCCCCAGCGTCTATTGTTTCCTTCTTCCCTCGTGTCCATTTGTTCTCCATGTTTAACGCCCACTTATAAGTGAGAACACGCAATACTTGGTTTTCTGTTCTTGTGTTAATTTGCTTAAGATAACGGTGTCCAGCCCCATCTGTGCTGCTGCAGGGCACATGATCTCATTCTATTTTATGGCTACGTGGTAGTGCATGGTGTGTATGTACCATAGTTTAGTTATCCAGCCCATAATTGATGGGCATTTTCTTTGATATTTTGTCTTTGATATTGTGAATAGTGCTGAGATAAACGTACACATACATGTGCCCTTACAGTAGAACAATTTATATTCCCTTGGGTAGATACCCAATAATGGGATTGCTGGGTTGGACGCTGGTTCTATCTGAAGTTTTTTGAGAAATTACTGAACTGCTGTCCCCAATGGTTGAACTACATTACATTCCGACAAGCAGCACATAAGTGTTCCCTTTTCTCTACAAGTTTGCCAGCATCTGTTACGTTTTGACTTTTTAATAATAGCCATTCTGACTAGTGTGAGATGGGATCTCATTGTAGCTTTGGATGACATTTCCCTAATGATAGAGCTTTTTCAGATGCATAGTGTGAAAATATTTTCTCCCATTCTGTAGATTGTCTGTTTACTCTGCTGATAGTTTCTTTGCTGTGCAGAAGCTCTTTAGTTTAATTAGGTTTCATTTGTCAATTTTGGTTTTTATTGCTTTTGACATCTTCATCATGAAATATGTCCAGCATGATATTTGCTGGGTTTTCTTGCAGGGTTTTTATAGTCTTAGGTTTTACATTTAAGTCTTCAATCATCCTGATTTAATTTTATATGTGGTGAAAGGAAGGGGATCTGGCTAATTTTTGTATTTTTAGTAGAGACAGGGTTTCACCATGTTAGCCAGGATGGTCTCAATCTCCTGACCTTGTGATCCGCCCGCCTCGGCCTCCCAAAGTGCTGGGATTCCAGGCGTGAGCCACCGGGCCCGGCCCCACATTATATTTCATTTTTATGTCTCCTTAGAATCCTTTTGGCTGTGACATTTCATATACTTTCCTTGTTTTTCCTGACCTTGACAGTTTTGGAGGGTATTGGTAAACTATTACAGAACACTCTTCTATTAAAATCTATCTGATGTTTGTCTCATGACTAAACTGGATTTATGTGTTTTGGAGAGGAAGATCATAGAATATATTGCCATGTTCATATCAAGGGCATATTCCAGTAGCATGATTCATGACCACTGATCTTCACCTTAGTCACTTGGTGAAAGCAGTGTTTGCCAGAACTTTGTATTTCCCCCTTTCCGTGTTATGTTCTTTGGAAGGAAGTAACTGTATGCAGCTCACACTTATGGAGAGTGTATATGTGGGAGAGTCCTTATTTTTTTCTTACAAAACTAACTCTCAGATTTGTAGGTTTGGAAAATAATGTTGACAGACTGATTCTGAATCTCCCACACATCCTCTCCAAAAATCCATATAGTTCACACTGAGAGCAAACAAAACCGTATGGAATCCATGGAGACAGAGAATGTCAACATTGAAATCTTCAATTTACCACAAGAGAGAATAAAATAGGCAATGTCAAGAGAGCTCACGTAAACCCTATTAGACATCTGAGGATGCAGGCTGGAGGAGTTTAAATAACTCTGCAATAAGAATGTAGATGAATGTGAAAGATGTGCAGAAGACAGGAAAAATCATGCCTCAGTAAGAAAATGTGCACTAATAAATGCCAAAATAAGGAACACAGATTGAGACACAATTCAGAGAAATCCTGTAAAAAAGGTACTAAAACATGTGCTAAATTGTAGCATTAGATAGTCACTTCAGATACATGGGGTGACACTTATTGGAGACAAAAAGGTGAGGAGGAATAATGAATCAGAGAGAAAAATTAGGATTTTGTGAAGCTTCAGTCTTTTCCTTTTTCCTATACGACCATCACCACCACCACCATTGTCCACAAAAAGTCCTGCCTGACAGAATGCCACACTGGCAGAAGAAACTCTCAAACTAGGAACTCTGTCCACAAAATGAATAGGAATAGAAGAAAGTAGATTGCACAGAGGGCAATGTAAAAATAAATAAATAAATAAAAGCATTTATGTTGGTTAAACATCACCTCAAAAACTGTAACACAGTACTTCAAGATGAATTACATATTTTAAAGCAAGTATTTGGGAATATAAACAACAACAACAACAACAAAACAAAACAAACAAGAAAACATTAAAATTCTACAACGTCAAATTATAAAAACACCATAGGAAATTAAATGAGTTGATTGAACTTGAAAAGAAAGAAATAGAAGGCAATATTACATAATAGTTAAAGACTAAATTAGAGACCCCCAAAGATACATTAAAAATTTAATAATGAGCATTACAGAATATCAGAAAATCAAGAAAATAAAAATGCTATAAAGAAAGAAGTAAATAAAGAGGAATTACAGACAGCAAAGAAGTTCCAACATATATATAATTGATGTTGCTGGAGTAGAAAAACAAAACAATGAACAAAATTAATACTTTGAACTGTATCCAAAAGTACACAATGAAAATGTATTTTCAAGGAAAATAACTTTGAGTAATTATCTTTCAGTCATATTCTAATAAAACTGTTAGACTTCAACAATAAAAACGAAGTTATGATTTTCAAGCAGAAAGATAAAATTACTTATAAATCAGAAAACAACTGGGGTTTGTTTCCTTGGGGTTTGATGGGGTTTGATTCCTTGAAAACAACATGGAAAGAAAGCCACCAATGCAATAACATTTTCAGAAAAGCTTAAAGAAAGACCGAACGAGTCAAAGATAATATGTCTGGTCAAATTGTCTTTCAAGTGTTAAGGCACATTTCTTTTTCTTTTTCTTTTTTTCTTTTTCTTTTTGAAATGGAGGAGTTTTGCTCTGTCTCCCAGGTTGGAGTGCAATGGCTCACTGCAACTTTTTCCTCCCAGGTTCAAGAGATTCTCCTGCCTCATCCTCCTGAGTAGCTGGGATTACAGGCATGAGCCACCATGTCCAGATAATATTTGTAATTTTAGTAGAGACAGGGTTTTGCCACATAAGCCAGGCTGGTCTCAAACTCCTGACCTCAGGTGATCCACCTGCGTTGGCCTCCCAAAGCTCTGGGATAACAGGTGTGAGCCACTGCACCTGGCTGAAGGCACATATCTGAATGTTCCAGAACTCAATACTGTCATAATTTCCCTTTCTGAGGTATGTAGAGGATGAACTTCATCTAAAAAAAAATTCTATACAATGGAACACTGCACACAATTTCACTTCCTGAGGTAGCTACTAGAAGATGAGCTTCATCTAAAAAAAATGACTTGGAAATCATTGGCAAAAAGGCTGAGGAGTTTATAAGTTCATTGCAGGTATAAGAGTAACACAAGGGTGGGGTCATGGGTAGATTTATATTTAAAAATTATCCATTATGTGTCCACACAAAGTAGAAGGAATAAAACCAATGAATGAGAGAAGGAAGAGAAGAAGAAAAGGTAGAATATAATTTTTAATTGTTTCATCTTAGAATATTGGAATTAATAAATACTATTGGAAACCAATATATCAATTGTGATACTGTCCTCCAGCCTGGGCGACAGGGCGAGACTCCATCTCAAAAAAAAAAAAAAAAAGAAACCAACATATCAAATAATAACATGTTAAGTGAGAAAAAAAGGAATTGAAAGCTTATTAAAATATTAATTCAAAGTTAACCACCAACATATAAATAAAGGTAGAAATTTTCTCAAACACTGAAAGAAATTTTAAGAAATCCAAAAAGTCACACTAAATTTAATTTGCACTGTAATTGTAATATAACATGAAAGACAGAATTGAGAATAAACATAACCATCATATCAATAAATGTGAATGACCCTAACTTGCTTACTAAAGAAAAAATATGTTCAAATTAACTCATAAAACAAAACCGAATCTATGTCATATACAAGGGGAACACTAAAAATTCAGTGGTTAGAAATGATATAACTAGAAGACAAACTAAAGATCTACTAATTCAAATGAGACAAGAAAGAAAATATTAAGCCTCTGATACTACATAAAGTAGAATTCAAGCAGCATTTAATAAAATAAAAAAGAATATTTTGCAATGGTAAACACCATAATCTTGAATGAAAATACAATAGTCATGGGCGTCCACACACAAAATAATGTGGCAAATACCTATATTAAATAAGAAGTGTAAAAGCTGCAAAGAAAAATACATAGATGCACACTAATATAGATGATAGTTAACATACCGCTCTCTGCAAAAGACAAATAAATGAACAAAATATATATTAAAATTGAAAAAAACTAAACAAACAGCATAATAAGAGAACTTTTAGATGTATATTGAATAACACACCATAAAAATAGAAAATATTTTTTCTTAAGTATGTATGGAAAAGTCACAAAGATTTATCATATACTAGGGCATAGAGAAAACATGTGGCTATTCCATATAATGTAAATACTACAGTTCCTGATCATAATACAGTATCCCTAGAAATTGAAAATGAAACAAAAAGACTTTATTACCTGGAAATTATAAGTTCTATTGTACAACTCTCAAATAAAAAGGGAAATAAACAAGAATAAAAATACTATAGACAAAAGTCAGAGTGATACATGTTAAACGCAGTCATTAGAAAAATACTTGCTGGGGGTGAGTGGAAAGTGTGCTGCTGCCATGGGCACAGGACCTGGGTGCCCTAGCTTTGCAGGTGAACAGGGAAGGGAATGGCCTGAAACCCAAGATTCCTGTCTCAGCCCGGAAAAGGTTTAGAGCCTGGGGCAGTTTTGAGTTCTGAGCATGGACTGTGTGGAATTTAGCTAGTTGCTGGTAGCAAATACTGAGAGTTACAGACCTGCTGAGCCAAGTGTGTGGGAGCTAGGTGAGGCTTACTTTGGCCTGCTATTCTCCACTCCCTGTGTGAACCCTTCTGTGAAGGAGAGGCAGTTATGCTCCTTTCCGGAACATTACCCCAGTGGCCAGAGAACTGCCCCCGATCCCTGCAGGGACGTCTGCTTGCCCTGCAAGTGGAGATCAAGAACTTGAAGCAGTCTGACCCATCCCCCACCTGACTTTGCTTCTCCACCTACTCTGGTAGCTTAACGCAAAGGATAGAAACTTCTGGAAGCCCTATGGCTCCTCCCATCACCTTAGAAACCAGAATACTTTCTCTGGGTAACATAAGGCAAACACAAATCTTACCACTACTACTGCAGCTGGTTCTCCTTTGCATTTCCACCTCTTGGCTGGAAGCCAACTGACACCGTCCATTTCAGCATCTCCAGGAAGACTAACACTGCATCCAGGAAGGAGAACACAGCTATCTCCACTGCCTGCACCACCCTGGCTATCTCCACTGTATTTGACCTCAGCTGTCTCCATGCCTTCACCATCCTGTCCAACCAGGAACTCCTGAGTGTGACTGTGTGACCAGTTCATTACTACTGCAATCAGCATTTGAGAAAGCCAACACACTAAGGCTATTTACACCCAAGGAATTTTACAGAGTCTGTCACTTCGCTGCCACACTCATCAGAGTGAGCGCTGGTACCCACTGCTGGGAGACTTGAGGGTAGTTTCTATCACTGGCTCCCATGAAGACATTCCCCAACACCAGCTTGGGTTGTGGCAGCCTCGCTGGGCAGCTAGACCGAGAGGAGCAGCAACATTCACTCTAGTCTGGTTATCAGGAACTCCTAATCCTAGGAGAAGAGGAAGTGAACCACATCAAGGGAACATCCCATAGGACAAAAGATTATAGACGGCAGGCCTTGAGTCCCAGGTTTTTCCACTGGTGACAAGTTTACTTCAACAGAGACCCAGTTGCAGTGCTGGGTTCAGCAGGGATAGCCTACAGCTCAACAGACAGGCAGCCCTGGTGCTCATAAAGGGTCTTAGAGAAGGAGATTTCCCCCTTTTCCACACAGCAGAACCAACTGCGGCTTCTTCCATGGGAGCTCAGCCTGGTAGAACTACACATAGCCTTTCTGAAGCACTTCAAGACACTTCAGGGTGACTGCATTCCCACAGGTGGATAACCCTGTAGGTTCAGGCTTGCACGAGAGAAGAGGTAGAGTCTCAATTTCTCTCTACCTGGAACATCAACATTCCTGCAGATAAAAAGAGGTGCCTGTCTGATCTGAATAGCTAGAACACCGGGTCAGCAGTGTGTCTGGGAGGTGGATGACTTTCCTGCTGGCCTGGCAGGGGAGCTAAAGTGGGTCTTGCCCTTCCCCCTGATAATACGTCAGTGTTTTACTGACAGTTCCTGCAGCCATCTCTCTCAAGGCTGGGACCTCTACCTGCCACTGGAAATAGCATTTACCTATGTGCTTTTACCACAACTGGTTTCTACTCAGGGACACCCCCTCTACTGGCCTGAAGCCTGAACTATTCAACTCAGTAAATAAAATAATGAGGAAAACAAATAAAAAAAAAATAAATAAAAAACGAGGAAAACAAATAAATAAAATAATGAAGAAAACATGCACACCTTGGGGGAATGAGGTGAGAGCTTCAAGAGGCCTCTTTCATTCTAACGCCATAGGTGACAGTAAACTTGCACACACACCAAGCACATTGCTACTACAACCAGTATCTGAGAAAGCTATCATACAAAGACTATATAATCAAGAAACTTATACAGAGTCCTACTCCTGAAAGCACAAAGAGCCAAATTGACTACAATAAACTAAAAACATTAAAGTCGCATCCTTAAGGGGAAAAAAGAAATTTTAAAAAATCAGTCAAATAAACAATTTAAGAATAATTAGAAAAAACAGTCTACCCAAATGAGAAGAAACCAGAAAAATAATCTGGCAATATGGCAAAACAGGATTCTGTAATACCCCCAAAAGATTACATTAGCTCTCCAGGAATGGATCCAAAGCAAGATAAAATCTTTGAAATACTAGGTAAAACATTCAAAAGTTTGATTGTTAAGCTGCTCAACATGATACCAGAGAAAGGTTAAAACCAACATAAAGAAATTAAAAATCAATTCAGGATATGAATAAAACATTTTCTAAAAAGATGGATGTTTTTTAAAAAAGCCAGTCAGAATTTCTGAAAATAAAAGACACATTTAGGGAGTTGTAAAATGCAATGGAAAGTTTAACAAAAGACTAGAACAAGTAGAACAATGAATTTCAGAGCTCAAAAACAAAGCATTCAAATTAATCTAATCAGGCAAAAATAAAGAAAAAAAGTAAAAAGTCTATAAGAAATATGAGATCATGTAAAATAACCAAACATAAGAATAATTGGTGTTCTTGAGGGAGAAGAAAAAGCAAAAAAAGTTTAGAAAACTTATTTGAGGGAATAGTTGAAGAAAGCTTCCCCAGCCTTGCTAGAGATTTAGATTTCCAAATACAAGAAGCTAAAGAATGCCTGGAAGATTCATCACATAAAGGACTTCACCAAGACATATGGTTATCCATTTACCAAAAGTCAACATGAAGGAAATAATTCTAAGGGCAGTGAGAAAAAAGCATCAGGTAACCTATAAAGGAAAACCTATCAGACTAACAGCAGACTTCTCACCAGAAACCTTACAAGGCAAAAGGGATTGGGATCCTATCTTTAGCCTCCTGAAACAGAATAACTGTGAGTCAAGAATTTTGTATACATCAAAACTAAGTTTCAGGAATGAAAAAGAAATGAACTCATGGTCAGACAAATAAGTGCTGAGAGAATTTGTCAATAACAGTCCAGCTCTGCAAGAAATGCTAAAAGGAGTTCTAAATTTTGAAACAAAAGGTTGATATGCATGCACCAGAATAGAACCTTTTGAAAGCATAAAATTCACAAAGCCTATAAAACAATAATACAATGAAGAAAGCAAAGTATCTAGGTAACAATTAACATGATGACTAGAACAATACACCACACCTCATTATTAATGTTGAATGCAAATATCCTAAGTGCTCCACTTAAAAGATACAATTTGGCAGAATGGATCGAAAAAATCACAAATAAAATATCTACTATTTTCAAGAGACTCACCCAACTTATAAGGACTCAACTAAAGGTAAAGGGGTGGAAAAAGATATTCCATGCAAATTAAAATCAAAAGTAAGCAGGAGTAGGTATTCTTACATCAGATTCAAACAGACTTTACAACACAACAGTAAAAAAAGAAAGTGATTATATGATAAAAGGATTAATCCAAAAAAGAATATATTATAATTCTAAACTTAGATCTACCTAACACTGGAGATCCAAGATCGATAAAACATTTACTACTAGACCTAAAAAATGAGATAGACAGCAACACAATAATAGTAGGTGACATGATTTAGCTCTGTGTCCCCACCCAAATCTCACCTTGAATTGTAATAATCCCCACATGTCAAATACAGGACCTGGTAAAGGTAATTGAATCATGGTGCCAGTTTTCCCCATGCTGTTCTCATGATAATGAGTGAGTCTTATGATATCTGATGGTTTTGTAAGCCTTTGGCATTTCCCCTGCTTGCAATTCTCTCTCATGCCACCTTATGAAGAAGTACATGTTTGCATCCCCTTCCCCCGTGAGTGTAGCTTTCCTGAGGCTTTCCCAGCCATGAAGAGCTGTGAGTTAGTTAAACCTCTTTTCTTTGTAAATTGCTCAGTCTCAGGCATTTCTTCATAGCAGCATGAGAATGAACTAATACACCAGGGACTTCAATACTCCACTGAGAGCACTAGACAGATTATCAAGAGAGAAAGTCAATAAAGAAAAGGGCTTAAGCTATACTCTATGACAAATGGACCTGACAGATATTTACCAAACATGCTACCTGAGAACTGTAGAATGTATATTTTTTTGTCATCAGCACATGGAACATTCTGCAAGACAGACCATATGATAGGCCACAAAATCACTCTCAATACATTAAAAAATATCTAAATAATATCAAATATCTACTCAGACAGCTGTGGAAAAAACTGGAAATTAATTACAAAAGGAATCCCTCAAAGCTACACAAGTACATGAAAATTAAACAATCTGCTCTTGAATTATTTGGGGGGAAATAGTGAAATCAAGATGGAAATCTAAAAATTCCTTGAAATGAAGAATAAGCATGACACAATTCATCAAGATATAGGAAAGTAGTGCTCAGAGGAACGTTTACAGTGTTAAAAGCCTGAAAGATTACAAATTGATAATGCAGTGTTGCACTTCAAGGAACTAGAGGAACAGTCATAAATGCCACTCAAAGTTAGCAGAAGAAATGAAATAACAAAGATCAGAGTGCAACTAAATGAAACTAAAACAAACAAAAATATGAAAGATCAATTAAACAAAAAGCAGGTACTTTGAACAGCTAAAAGAATGATATATCATTAGCCAGATTAATCATTACTAAAAAAGAAAAAAGATACATATAAATTCAATTAGAAATGAAACTGGAGACATTACAACCAACTCCACAGAAATACAGAAGATTATTCAAAATACAATAATCACCTCTATGCACACAAACTAGAACATTTGGAGAAAATAAATAAATTTCTGGAAACATTCAGCCCTCCTAGATTAAGTCAGGAAGAAATAGATACCCTGAATAGAGCAATAACAAGCAGTGAGATTGAATATGTAATAAAAAACAATTGCCAACAACTAAAACAAACCCCATGGTCAGATGATATATTAGGCCATTTTCTTGCTACTAATAAAGACATACCTGAGACTGGGCGATTTACAAAGGAAAGAGGTTTAGTTGACTCACAGCTCAGCATGGCTGGGGAGGCCTCAGGAAAATTACAATCATGGTGGCAGCGGAAGCAAACACATCCCTCTTCACACGGCAGCAACAAGAGAAACTGCTGAAGAAAGGAGAGGAGAGCTCCTGATAAAAACATCAGATCTTGTGATAACTCAATATCATGAGAACAGCATGAGGGTAATCGCCTCCATGATTAAATTACCTCCCACTGAGTCCCTCCCATGGCAATGTGGAGATTATGGAAACTGCAATTCAAGATGAAATTTCTGTGGGAACACAGCCAAACCATATTATTCTGCCCTCCTGGCTTCTCCCATTTCATGTCCTCAAATTTCAAAACAAAATTATGCCCTTTCAACAGTCCCCTAAAGTCTTAGCTCATTCCAGCATTAACTCGAAAGTTCAGGTCCAAAGTCTCATCTGAGACCAGGCAAGCCCTTTCCGCCTATGAGCCTGTAAAATCGAAAGCAAGTTAATTACTTCCTAGATACAATGGGGGTACAGACATTGGGTACGTACACCCATTCCAAATGGGAGAAATTGGCCAAAACAAAGGGGCTGCAGGCCTTATGCAAATCTGAAATCTAATAGGGTGGTCATTAAACCTTAAAGTTCCAAAATAATCTATTTTGACACCATATCTCTCAACCAGTTCATGCAGATGCAAGAGGTGGGTTCCCATGGCCTTGGGAAGCTCTGTCCCTGTGGCCTTGCAGACTACAGCCCCCCTCCCAGCTGGTTTCACAAGCTGGCATTGAGTGTCTGTGGCTTTTCCAGGCCCATGGCACAAACTGTCGGTGGATCTCCCATTCTGGGGTCTGGAGGACAGTGGCTGTCTTCTCACAGCTCTACTAGGCAGTGCCTCAGTGGGGACTTGGTGTAGGGGCTCCAACACCTCATTTCTCCTTTCTGCACTGCCCTAGCAGAGGTTCTCCATGAGGGCCCTGCCCCTACAGCAGACTTCTTCTTGGACATTCAGGTGTTTCCATACATCCTCTGAAATCTAGGCAGAGGTTTCCAAACCTCACTTCTTCTGTGCATCTTCAGGCTCAACACCCTGTGGAAGCTGACAAGGCATGGGTTCGCACCCTCTGAAGCCATGGCCTGAGCTGTACCTCAGCCACTTTGAGCCATGGCTGGAGCAGCTGGGACTCGGGGCACCAAGTCTCTAGGCTGTACATGGCAGGAGGGCCCTGGGCCCAGCCCAGGAAAGCATTTTTTCTTCCTTGGCCTCCAGTCCTGTAATGGGAGGTGCTGCTGCAAAGGTCTCCGACATGACCTGGAGATATTTTCCTCATTGTCTTGGTGATTAACATATGGATCCTCGTTACTTCTGCAAATGTCTGCTGCTGACTTGAATCTCTCCCAAGAAAATATGTTTTTCTTTTCTACTGCATCATCAAGCTGCAAATATTTCAAACTTTTATGCTCTGCTTCCTCTTGAACACGTTGCCACTTAGAAATTTCTTCTGCCAGATACCCTAAATTATCTATCTCAAGTTCAAAGTTCCACAGATCTGTAGGGCAGGGGCGAAATGCTACCAGTCTCTTTGCATAGCAAGAGTGATCTTTACTCCAGTTCCCAACAAGTTCCTCATCTCCATCTGAGACCACCTCAGCCTGGACTTTATTGTTCATATCACCAACAGCATTTTGGTCAAAGCCGTTCTACACGTCTCTAGGAAGTTCCAAACTTTCCCTCATCTTCCTGTCTTCTGAGTTCTCCAAGCCTCTAGGAAGTTCCAAACTTTCCCACATTTTCTTATCATTTTTTTCTGAGCCCTCCAAACATTTCCAACCTCTGTCTGTTACCCAGTTCCAAAGTTGCTTCTACATTTTCAGGTGTCTTTACAGCAGCACCCCGTTACCTGGTACCAATTTACTGTATTAGTCCACTTTCACACTGCTAATAAAGACATACCTGAGACTGGATAATTTATAAAGGAAAAAGGTTTAATTGACTCACAGTTCATCATGGCTGGGGAGGCCTCAGGAGACTTCCAATCATGGTGGAAGGGGAAACAAACATGTCCTTCTTCATATGGTAGCAGCAAGAGAAAATGCTGAGCAAAACAGGGAAAAGGCCCTTATAAAACCATCAGGTCTCATGAGAACTCACTATCATGAGAGCAGCATGAGGGTAACTGCCCCCATGATTAAACTACCTCCCACAGAGTCCCTCCCATGACATATGGGGATTATGGGAACTACCATTCAAGATGAGATTTGGGTGGGAACACAGTCAAAATATATCAAATGGATTCACAGCTGAACTCTACCAGACATTCAGAGAATTGCTGCCAGTCTTTCTATAACTATTCCAAAAGACTGAGAAAGAGGAAATCCTCCCTAAATCATTGTATGAAGCCATATCACCCTGATACCAAGACCAAGAAAGGATATTTAAAAGAAAACTACAGACCAATATTCTTGATGAAAATAGATGAAAAATTCTCAACAAAATACTAGCTAACTGAATCCAACAGCACATAAAAAGGATAATACACCACAATCAAATGGGTTTTAGCTCAGGAAGGCGGGGGTCATTTAACATACACAAGTCAATAAGTATGATACATCATATGAGCAGAATTTAAAACAAAAAATGATCATTTTAATAGATGCAGAAAAAGCACTCAATAGAATCCAGCATTCTTTTATCATAAAACACTCAACGAACTAGGCATAGAAGGGACTTATCTCAAAATAAAAAAAGTCCTATATGAAAACCCATAGCCAACATTATACTGAATGGAGAAAAGTTTAAAGCATTACCCCTGCAAACTGGAACAAGACAAGGATGCCCATTTTCACCACTTCTATTCAATGTAGTACAGGAAGTCCTTGCCAGAGTGATCAGGCAAGAGAAAGAAATAATTGGCACCCACATTGGAAAAGAGGAATTCAAACTATCATTGTTCACTGATGATATGATTATATGCCTAGAAAACCGTAAAGACTCCTTCAAAGACTCTTAGATTTGAAAAGTGAATTCAGTAAAGTCTCAGGTTAGAAATTCAATGTATAAAAATCAGTAGTACTGCTTGCTATACACCAAGAATGACCAAGCTGAGAATGAAATTAAGAACTCGATACCCTTTACAACAGCTGCAAAAAAATAATAATAACATACCTAGGAATATACTTAACAAAGAAGGTGAAGGATCTACAAAAGAAGAACTACAAAACACTTCTACAAGAAATCATAGGTGATACAAATAGAAATACATCCCATGCTCATGGATAGGTAGAATCAATGTTATGAAAATGACCATACTGCCCAAAGTGTTCTACAGATTCAGTGCAATTCCCATCAAAATGCCAACATCATTTCTTCCAGAGTTAGAAAAAACAATCCTAAAATTCACACGGAATCAAAAACAGCCTGAATATCCAAAGCAATCTTAATGAGAAGAACAAATCTGGAAGCATCACATTACCAGACTTCAAATTACACTACAAGGCTATAGTTGCCAAAACAGTGTGGTACTGGTATAAAAGTAGGCACATGTAACACAATAGAGGACCCAGAAATGAAGCCAAATACTTACAACCAACTGATCCACAAAACATACAAAAACATAAATTGGGGAAAGGACATTCTAGTTAATAAGTGGCACTGGGAAAACTGGCTAGTCATATGTAGAAGAATGAAAATGAATCCCTACTTCACACCTTATACACAAATTAACTCAAGATGGATCAAATATTTAAATCTAAGATCTGAAACCATAAAAATTATACAAGATAACCTAGGAAAAACTCTTCTCGTCATTAACCTAGGCAAAGAATTCATGACTAAGATTCCAAAAGCAGATGGAATATAAAAATCATAAGTGAATGGAACCTCATTAAACTAAAAAGCTTCTGTACAGCAAGAGAAATAATCATCAGAGTAAACAGCCCATAGAATGGGAAAAATATTTGCAAACTATGTGTTCAGCAAAGGACAAATATCCAGTATATACAAGAAACTTAAACAAATCAGCAAGAAAAAATAAATAATCTTATCAAAAATGAACAAATGACATGAACAGACAATTCTCAAAAGAAGATACACAAATGGTCAGCAAATGTGAAAAAAATGCTCAATATTACAAAATCATCAGGGAAATGTAAATTAAAACCCCAGTGAGACACTACATTACTCCTGCAGGAATAGCCATTATTAAAAAGTAAAAAACAACAGATGGTGTGGATGTGGTGAAAATGGAATTCTGGTATACCACTGTGGAAATGTAAATTAGTATAAACTCTTGAAAACAGTACACAGGTTTCTTAAAGAACTAAAAGTGGGCCGGGTGCGGTGGCTCAAGCCTGTAATCCCAGCACTTTGGGAGGCCGAAACGGGCGGATCACGAGGTCAGGAGATCGAGACCATCCTGGCTAACACGGTGAAACCCCGTCTCTACTAAAAATACAAAAAAAAAATTAGCTTGGCGTGGTGGCGGTGCCTGCGGTCCCAGCTACTTGGGAGGCTGAGGCGGGAGAATGGCGGGAACCCGGGAGGCAAGTTTGCAGTAAGCTGAGATCCGGCCACTGCACTCCAGCCTGGGCGACAGAGTGACTCTGTCTCAAAAAAAAAAAAAAAAAAAGAACTAAAAGTGGATCTGCCATTCTATCCAGCATTTCTACTATTGAGTTTCCACCGAAAGATAAAGAAATCATTATATCAAAAATTCCCCTGCATGTGTACATTTATTGCAGCACAATTCACAATTGCAAAGACATGGAACCACTCTAAGTGCCCATTGAGCAATGAGTGGATAAAGAAAATGTAGTATGTACACATCATGGAATGCTACTCAGCCTTAAAAAAGAAGCAAGTAATGTCTTTTGCAGCAACTCAGAGGAAGCTGGAGGGTGTAATTCTAAGTGAAGTAACCCAGGAGTGGAAAACCAAATACCACGTGTTCTCCCTTTGTAAGTGGGAGCTAGGCAATAGATATGCAAAGGCATACAGAGTGATCTCACAAGACTCCGAAGACTCCGAAGGGGAAGGTTGGGAGTGGGGATGAAAGATAAAATATATTGGGTGCAGTGTACACTTCTCAGGGATGGATGCACCAAAATTTCGACTTTACTACTGTACAATTCATCCGTGTAACCCAAAATCACTTCTACCCCAAACGCTACTGAGATTTTAAAAAGTACTTAAAAAACTGGGGAATGTTATGCAAGTCAGAGTTATCTTCTGTAAGATGTTACACAAAGATATGAAATTGGGGAAGAGAAGTGAGAACCTGTGGAATGTATTAGAATTGGAAATATCACTGCAAACTCATAATTTCCAAAAACATGTAAATGTATGTGCATATCCATATATATGTTTTCAGGGAGCAAAAGGTTTTTCCCTACCCTCTTAGGTTTAGTATCTGGGAGCCTGCAAATTAGACAGATAAAAGTCAGATGAACAGGAAAAAAAAGTTTATTCACAGGCATGTAGGAGCTTACCAAAAGTAGCTAGACATATAGAGATTTATAACAGAACTTAGACAAAGAGAGAGGTAAGCAACGGCCTCTGTGGAAAGAACAAGTGGGTTTTTTCAAGGAAGACAAAGGGATTTCTAGAAGAACAAACAGGAGGTAAGACAGTTTGTGATAATGTTTGTTTATGGAAGTGCATGTGGTCTTCCCACCTTCTTCATGGTCATCAAACTTCCCCATAGAGGAGTTTACCATCAGTTCACTCTGGGTCTCCTTCCGGGGAGCAAAAACCTCCCACAGTTATGCAATCTCACTTCCCCAAAGTTTCTGCTTTTAGTCAAACAAGGAAAGCTCCAAAAAGCCTTCTTTCTGTATCTGTTGAATTGCAAATGTCTTCAGTTTAAAATAATCCCAAACCCTGGGACTCTGAATAGGTCCTTGCCATGTGCTCACATAAAGATATGTATATCTGTGTATATGGCTGTGTCGATTTTCGTGTTTCCTAGCTCTGTTTGCTAAAAGAAGCTAGAAGGAAAGATGCCTCAGTACCACCAAGAGGCCGGGATTTGCTCTCTAATATCATTTCCGTAAAGAGAACTAGGGATCCTTGGAAAACCTGTTGTTTTTATGACTCGGGCATGGTAGATTCAAGGTGAGTCTAAATCACCTTGTTATGCCAAAAAGTAAGATAGTGCTTAAAAAAATGGTGGAGGCATATTGCAAGGTACTATCTGAAGGGGGCTCCAGTGACCCGAATCTGGGACGATCTGAGCACCAAAATAAGAACAGTAATGAATTATAAACCATGGAAAGAATGAGAATTCAGGAGCTCATACAGATATAAAGTGAAACAAACAGGAACGGAAGTTCCTGCTGGTAATAGAATGCTATATGATGACTGGTAAACGTGTAAGAAGTAATAAAGTTAGAAAAAAAATTTCATTTTGTAGTCATCAGAGTAAAGACTGGATCAGGCTAGAATTATCTTTGATAATAAATCTAGTGGGAATATTTTGCTGAGGAATAATGCGTTTCATGCCCTTAAAGTGCTTGTCTACCCACAGACTGCTTATTAGTAGCAAAGAAAAAAGAATAACTTTTATAATGGAGAAACCAGACAACAACTTGCTCAGGTAATCAAAATTATGATCACCACTGTGGGCATATGGACACCCTAGATGTGATACTTTGTTTTGAGAAGAACAAAATATACCTCTGTTGTATTCCAGCCGAGAATGCATCACCGAAATCTAATCATGAATAAACATCAGACAACCCCCAAATGAGAAACATTATGTTTATAAATAACTGGGGCTGTATTTTTAGAAAATGTTAATGTTCTTAAAGACAAAGGATATAGAGATTATTATTTTTCCAAATGAAAAGAAACTAAAGAGACATGATAAGTAATTGCAATTCCCTATCCTAGAACGGATCCTCAGTGGAAGGAAAAAAAGTGCTATGAGGTGTATTATTGAGTCAATTTAAAACATAGTAAAGTGAGTGAATGGAAGAGTTGGTAAAACATAAAGATATAACTATACAAAATAAAAATAAATGCATCAACTTACTAAAATGTCAAATTATATGATTTATGTAAAAATATAAATATTATGAAATATAAACTGAAGAGTAAAGGTCATAACGAATGTTACAATGTTATGAAACTTAACTGCAAATGATATATATATACACACACATATATACACATACATATATACACATATATACATACACACACACACATATATGAGAGAGACAGAGATACAAAGGTAGGGACAGAGCAGAGATTGAGAAAACAAATGGGGTATAATGTTAACATAAAGTAAATCTTATTAAAGGTGTTTGGGAGTTCTTTGTATTATTCTTATTCTTGTAATATTTATT
This sequence comes from Mandrillus leucophaeus, assembly GCF_000951045.1. Taxonomy (NCBI): domain Eukaryota; kingdom Metazoa; phylum Chordata; class Mammalia; order Primates; family Cercopithecidae; genus Mandrillus; species Mandrillus leucophaeus. The sequence continues at coordinate 982,318 of NW_012107108.1, read as the reverse complement.
TAAATTTGAAATTATTTTCAACTAAAAATATGTCACTGAACTGAAATTTTAAGGGTTTATTAAAATACCTGGGAACAATTAAAAACCCTTCTAGGATACCTAAAAATTAGTTTCTAGTTAAGAAATATATACAAGTCTTGAATTATTTGCACCTTTCAACTGGATTTTTACCATATCAAGTAAATGGTTGCTAAGGATTTCAACAGATTACTTTCACCCGAACAGAAAAGTGAGGGTGGGAGGGACAGGTAGAGGGCACAGAGTAATGAGAGAAAGTCCAGGTCAGCAGCATATGAACGGGGCTCTGAGGAAACCCCATCTCAACTCTAAACTCTGGAAAACAAAGGGTTAGTCATCGGTGTAATCCAAAGCTGCAGAATGGAGATCTTCAACTGCCAGGCAAGCTTCCAGCAAATCAAAGATCAGCCTTCAGTCTTTGAGGGTATGCTTTTTTCTCAATTTCAAAAAAATAGACTCTTCCTTTTAGTGTTTGGTGGGATTTGCGTCACCATCTAGTCCTGCTTGACATATAAGTACTTCCAAAAGCAAAACAAACAAATGAAGAACCTCTGATATTCTATTTACCATGGTGATATTTTAAAGAGTTTTCCTCACCTCTCTCTCTCGCTCTGTCTCCTATCTATGTATCTATCTATCTATCTATCTATCTATCTATCTATCTATCTATCATCTAATTACTGTATAAATAAGCTATTATTTAGGTTTTCTTTCCTTTGTGAGCTGGCGTTTTCTTCCAGCCGCCTGTGATTAGAAGGCGGATCAGGATGTCCTACTGCTCCCTGAACGCTGAGAATGAACAGGACCCCCCTTCATTCCCACATTTGTAATCTCTCATCTATGTTGGCTTTCAAGTGGATTTCAAAGATCATTAAGAAAATTGTTCTTGATCGGTAAAATGTGTCAAACTGCATATTCCTTTCTATAATTTTCCTTAATATTAGGCTTTGAGAGCAAAAATAGCCATATGTGGTTGAGGCACTAGAAAGGAAATACAGACAAATTATTAACATTTTTCCTCATTTGAGCCTGATTTGTATGAATTTGGTATTTCATAACTTGGCATTTTAGTTGTCTTGGATATGAATGTTAGACTGTATAGCCACTTGAAAGATCACTTAGACCTATGTCTCTAGAAAATAATAAATTAAGAACTGGGTGGAGAATTAGGCGTGAGCAAGCTGATTACAGTGACCGACATGAAGCACCCACACGGAAGGCTTTCTTTGCACCAGACACCATGCTACCGGAAGTCGTAGTTTGAAGTAGTTTCCATTACATCACAACTGCTATGCTTTCCTTTTCTCTCTCTTGTCCAAGTGAAAGACACTCAGAAGAATGGGGCAGCAGAACTGGTTTGTCAAAACTCAAATGACAGAGAGACAACACATCTTGCATGGCTAAGAGAATTTGTCCAATCAAATAATCGTGGCGTTATAAAGAATTGTAGCATGCTCCTATTCCATCCCTTCATTTTTCAGATTAAAAACAAATAACTGAAGTCCAGAAAAGTCTAATTGGTTCATCAAAGTATCATACTTACCAAAATGACTGTGGGAAAATCACCCTTTTTAAGCCTCAGGTTTGTTAAAAAAAATACAAAGAGCTATTGGAAATATGTTAGTTCATGCTTCTAGAATACCTTGTGTTCAATTAAGTTTGGCCTGAGGCTGTCTCCATACTTCGAGTTCCCAAGTAAGAACATATAACCCACCGTGGGAGTATACAATTTTGTAATAGATAACCAGGTCTCAGCCTATCACAGGCAGCCGGGCGATCAGACCATGTGCAAATAAGGCCCAGCGGAAACCAGCCCAGCTGCCACTTCTGTCCTCTGTGTTCTGCCTATAAAAGCTCATGTCCCATCACAGGCAGAGCAGAGTGCTCTGAGCCCTTTTTGGTTTAGAGTGCTACCTGCTTCATGAATTACCCTTTGCTCAAATAAACTTTTAAATTTAATTGTTAAAGCTTTTCTTTCAACACTAGGATAGTACCTGACATGTATAAAGCACTCAGTGAGTATGGATTGTCATTGCCGAAATCGTGCCTTGAGTTTTAATATTATTAATAGCAATTATATTTGTCTAATGTCCCAGCTGAACACAGACCCACACCTTCTAACTCAGGTGCGGTGCGGTGCGGTGTGGTTCGTTTCCCTCTCTCCCGCCTTTCTCTGCCACTCTGGGGCCTCACTTCTTAAGATGGAGGTTTGAGAGCAGGGCCTGCCTTAGTGAGGGCGACTGAATTGAAGGAGAAAGCAAGCGAACGTCGTGAGACCGAGTCTGAACTCAAATTCGAGCTGCAGATGTTCTGGATCCAGGGCTTGTCACAACTGGTGAGATCTAGTTTTATTTGAAGTTATGATCAAAGTTCTGCGTGGTTCATATTGAGAGGTAGTTCTCTCTCCCATGTGCCCCTTGCTTTCTTTTTGTTCAGCTTTAAAACATTTGTTCTATTCACATGAATGTATTCAACAGGCAGATTGTTTCTTGCCTGAAAATTCTTCCCATGAATGCAAATAACAGTTCTTAATCTCTCACAGCTGGTTCAAGAAGCATGCTTGATGAATCACCTAAAGGAGATTAAAAGAAAAAGAGAGAGAAGAAAAACAAATGCAAAACATTATACAGCCCTTGAGAAGCCATTAACGATTTAACTTATGCAAAATATGCTCTGTGTGAGGAACTGCTTAAGACAGAAGCCACAAGTGTTTCTCGTGGGCTATGGAAAGACAAGGTTAGACCCTTGATGCTTTAAAAATGCAGAAAAGCTAAGAGCAGATGAGATTTCCATGCCAATCTTGTGAAACAAACATGGGTTAAAAAATCCTCTAAAACCATAATAAATGTTCTGGATAAATCAAAACCTTTACCCTCCTGGCGAGGGAAGGTTTCCAAATTTAGGGACTAAAGTCCCATTGCTTTAGGCCTCCTCAATGCTTTTCTAGGGAAATATGGTACTTATAAAATCCACTAGCAGTCCTCAATTTTACTCACCAATAAAAGCAGCTACTAGTATTAAGTCTGTTCCTCTTTCCCTCAGAGAGGTGTTAGGAGATTGCCGGAGGCTGTAAGCGCCTTTGCCAGCAGGCATGGAATGGCAGATTTGGCACTGCTGCTGAGGTTGCGGGACTCGGTAACATGTAAGTGCACAGAAGTAAAATAGAGAATACACACGTCCTGCCCCCATGGAGCTTCCATCCCAATGGATGCATTCCCGTGGCGGGGAGGGCGAACTGGCAGCTCCCAATGGATGCATTTCCATGGCGGGGAGGGAGAACTAGCAGCTCCCAATGGATGCATTCCCATGGTGGGGAAGGAGAAGTAGCAGCTTCCAGGGTATGAATTTCCAGGGCGGGGAAGGAGAACTAGCAGCTTTGGGTGAACAAATTGCAAGATAACATTTTTATCTAATGCAAATGTCTGCAAGCAATTCTGTGTGTCTTCAAATAATTCAAGGGGTACTCTACGTTGACATGTGGCTCTCCTCTCCCAGTGAGGTGGGGATGTGAGAAAAAGAGAGTAGTAAAGGAGAGAGGTTGGGTTTCACATTGCCTGAGGGGTGATGAGAAGACAGCAGTATATGAAAAGGAGGAATGGAAGAGCGATGGGACTCAGGGGGCACAGACTGTACCTAAAGCTGTTGGGTTGGAAGGAAATGAACCCATTCACTCAGTCATTTCTTCATTCATTCAGCAGATATTTATCCTAATCATGTTTCTCTTCTGATTAAAACTCTCATTTTGTTTTATTTTACGTTTATACCTAGAGTATAAAATAAACTTTCTTCCTGAACTCCCATGGCTACCATAGTATGGTCCCTGCCTGATTCCCAAATTCATCCTGTACCTGTTTATTCTACTCATTGGACATACTCTTCTGAGCCAAACCCTTCCCTGTTGGAAACTGTCCATCCCACCGCACCTGCCACACATGAAGGCAACACACATTTTCTATGACGGGTTGTTTTCCATCTTTCTGGTCCCAGATGAAATCTCAGCCACTCCGAGGGACCTCCCCTGACCACTCTGTCTGAAGCAGAGATCCCTGCCCCTGCTGCTGTCCATCTCAGCACTCGGCTTACTCCTTAATTGCTTTCATCACATGTGTAATTGCTTTGTTTGCATATGTCTTGTGCACGTTTATCTCTAGACCACACATAGCGCAAGAGCGACCACGTCCACCGTGTTCCCCCTCATCTGCAGCACCTGTTGCACTGTCCAGGGTGGCATGAGTGCTGAGTAATGAATGGTTAGAAGACGGAAGGGGGCTGTGGCTGGGACGGTGAGGGACAGAGAAGCTAAGCAAAGAACTCTGAGGAATGCACGTCCTTCTAATGATCAGGTCCAGAGAGATGTTAAAACAAGACTGTAATCACGTCCCAGTTCCCTCTTGAGCTATGAGTTCATCTCTGGAAAATGCTGCTACTACGAATGCCTATAAAGTAACCTAAGAAGCCATACTGCACATAACCCACACCCTACATAACAGTGTGTGGCTAATCACTAATAAACGTATTTTCTGTAAGCCAGTGAGCTTTCCTGACAAAGCCGCTTGTATCAGCCCACTCCCTGTCCCCCTTCGTTGCCTTCAGAAACCCACTTGTAACTGCTGCTGTTTGGGAGGATGTTCAGGGCAACTTGAATCTGTGCTCCGGGTTGTAATCCTCAAGTTGGCCCCAAAAAACTCTCCACTTATATTAATTTCTTCCCTTTAGGCTGACAAGGCTAGTCAATAAAATCAAAAATCTTTCTCTGAAAATCGACGTGTGGCCTTTGTGCCTCAGGGACGCAGGCCCTCGGGAGGAGAGCACCCCGCTGCAGGAGGGAGGGGCGGGGATGGCGGGGGCAGGTGGGAAGGCAGAGTCAGGTGAGCCTTATACCTCAGGGCCCCAAGTGCTATTTCTGGAAAGAGGTTATTGGTGATAGGTTCTGAGTACCTGTGACAACAAGATCTGTCATTGTAGGTCCTGTTGTCATGTGTGGCCTGTGGGCTATGGTTCCTACACACTATCTCCTTTGCACTGGGAAGAAGCGAGAAAGCGTGGGTGTCGGTGGACATGGGAATACGCTGAAGTGTGAATGTGCTGGTCTTGGCCCCTGGCATCTCACTGAGCCTAGACAAGTGCCCAAGTCACCATCAGCATCCCTCCCGAGCAGGGTTTCAGCAGCTACAATGTCCTGTCTTCAGCGCGTGACTCTTGGAAGAAGCCTATTTTACAGTCCCTGTGGAGCCGGAGAGAAGGAGGTGTGCAGAATCCCCAGCTGCGTCCCCCTCAGCTCCCTTCACCCTGCTTGAAGGACCCAGGTGCTCCTCAGCGTGGGCTCCTCTCCTGCCCCTACGGTTCTGCATCTTGCATGTTGCATGACAGAGCCTATGACCTTCAGCTCAGTGTGCAAGCCTGGGGCTCTGAAGAACCTGGAGTTACTTTCTCCTTCACTCCTCCTGCAGCTCCCCCAGCAAGCTCAGGAGCGGATATGCAAACCAGTCCCTAAGACCCACCTCGGGAATCTGGTGTTTCCAAAGTGTTATTCAATGTAAACACTGATAGAGACGGCTTTTACTTTGACTCGTTTGTAGATGACTGTGACTTTGGGAAGGGACTTGCCGGTAGGCTCCTGTAGCAGTTGCCATTGCAGTTCTCTTTTCTGTTTCCTAATTTCTTCCACCCTGGAGATAGAGACAGGCCAGCGCTGGGATTCATAAACTCCAAGGCAGTGCAGTGATACACGGACGCTGGATGGATTTCATAGACTGTGGTGTCATCACAGTGCATCTACCTTGGAACGAAGACAGAGGCTGCTTTGTGAGAAGAGGGGGCATATGCTCGGAGGCTCAGGACTCAGTCCGGCTCTGGTGTAAAGAAGCCAAAATGCACTGGGAAGAAGAAGGAGTGCTGTCCTGCTCTGCTGCATTCAGTGGAAACAAATCTGCATACGGAGGTTCTGAGAAAATGCTTCTCTGGAAACACCCGAAAACGTGTGTGATGTGCCAGAGGATCACAAAGCACTGGTTTTTTAAAGCTGAACATTAAAAAAAAAACAACCTCCCGTTCTTTCATGAAGAATTAATAATGTTTCCCTCCTGGCCATTTCTGCCACAACAGGGAAAACTGTTCTATGTTGGAACATGAAAGCCAGTGAGAACTGCACACATCATAGAAATGAAGACACCACGCAGGGCTTAAGTAACAGTGAAAGGAACTCCCAGGCTATTTATAAAACATCTCAAACTGGCCTTTTATCAGAGTCGTAATTTCTATAAAATGCATCCCTGCTGAGTAGGGACTAATAAGCCTGAGGACATGTGGTCCCGTGCCCTGTTGAACTGGCTGTGTAAACAGGTGTCCCACTCTGTTCCCAGTCACTCATTTCCACCTGACTTAACGTCGCTGTGGTTCTAGGAGGTCTCCAGGCACTGCGGCGAGATATCAGCATTTCAGATGGCAATTAGGGATGAGCCCGAAGATGTAGTGTTGCTGTTATATATTAAGTGCTCACTAAACGTTACACCCCATGATTATTGATGTTGCTGTTTTTATTAGAAAGGCCACTGGCACCACAACCCAGTCTCTTCTCTCAGAGCCGAGAGTCTCCTGTTTGTTCTCCTGGAAGGAGAGGCTCCCTCCTTGGCTGGGCAGCTCGCTGTCCCTTGGTGTCCCCTCTGCACTTGCGGGCACCTCATCTTTCCTCCTCCTTCCTGCATCCTCTGGGTGAGGGGAACCTGGTCTGAGAGGACTGAGCTCTAGAGGCATCTTCTGCCTGATTTCTAACAAATTGGTTTATTTTTTTACTGCCTTGAGTAACAATGGCTTAATGTCGTCAGACTATTTATGGAGAGATTTCTATCAGTGTTTAATAAACTTACGTCACATAGATGGGATTAGTTTGGATTACTTGAATTAATCTTTAAAACTTGGTAAATGTATATAAATGTCTGGTTAATCCATGTCTGGTTATACAGTGAACTTTGAAGAGCTGTGGACAGCCAGATTTTATGAGATGAGGATAAAAATAACGTGGCTTTTCCACTGAGACTGTCTTAGTTTTTGGATAATAATAATAAACACCAACCATGTTCAAATTAACACAGAAATTGCTGATCTATTAAATTTATTTTAGCTCTTTAAAAGGCAGCTTAGCATGATAAGCAAAACGGGAAAATCTCTGGCAGGAAAGTCGCTATTTTAAAGTCGAGTTGGCATTTCTCTAAGTTGTTAAGATTGTAGCTGCTTTTTCTTTCCTTGGCAATTAAATCTGAGTCCAATGTAGAATTTTGATTTGGTCAATAATCATCTAACTTGTAAAATTTCAGTAAATATTGTTAAAATGCTATTTTAAAATGTACTAAAATACGGTGCCTGTGCGGCCTGGCTTGCTCTGAGCAGTCTCAGCCTAAAATGTCCAGCCTATGCCTCTTACCCAGGTATTTCATTAGTAGAAACCCCCTCACTCGCAAAAGTATCCTGGCTTGGACAATAAATTGTATGGTCACCATATTCATTATGGAGCAATTAAACTGTAAACCAATGTCAACAGCAATGACAATGATAACAAAAACAGTATTTATAGAGTCACGAGGAGGGAACGGATTTAAACTGGGCCATACGGAAAGAATCGTACGAAGGTCAGTAGGGAGAAGAACAGGGTGGATGAGTTTATCTGCCTTGGGTGAGGAGTGGGAGCAGCAAGCATCCTGGTTAGGAAATGAGGTCCACTCAGGCAGTGGAGTCCTTGGACGCCGTGAGAGTCTGGGTGGGTGAAGCAGGGCACAGAAGGTTGTTGAACGTTCTTGAGCAACTATGCGACAGATTAAAACTGCTGTAAGGAAGGGAGCACGTCGAACGTACATGGAGAATTTTGCAGTGGGAAATGGTACCTCCCCTAGACAAGAAGCACTGGCAACGGAGCCCACAGGCCCTCGAAACGGCCCGCTGGGAGCTGTGAGCCAGCAGCCGACAGGCCATCCAGCAGCCATCACTCACAGGAGACTGGGGAGAGGGAAATCATGGTTACAGAAGCAGCTTGCAAACTGAGTGGACATGAGATTGGAATCTGAAGCTCAGGTAATCTGGTAGTTCTCTGTGCCTGCTGTCATAGAGCTTCAGTGCCATTTTCCTAATGGCTTTTGTGGCTAAACATAATCCTTGACAATTTCACTCGGGACCTAAGTAAGTGACCCCTTCTTTATCCCTAGGCTGTATTCAAGACATATTGGTATTTAAGGGCGAAGAGAGTTATGAATACTTTAAGGTTGAAATCAAGTTAGATTTTATTTTATATATATTAGCTTATATATATATTTTTACTTTAAATATATGTGTATATATATGTATATGTACATATATACACACACACACAGAGAGAGAGAGAGGATATATACATATGTTTAAACTTTAGAAAACTTCAAATGAAATCCTGGAAGAGAGGCCCATATGGAGTTATTAAAGGTTCATTTAATATGCTTAGGAGACAATTTAATCTTTTGAGCTCAGCATCATTGAAAACCACAATGACACTCCCTCTCAAATCATATTGTATTAGTGACACAGACAGTAATACAGATATTACTTTGTTTTCATCCAGGATTGATTTCTTACATCTTTATGTTAAGAAATTATCTGCCACTGTGTAAAATGCTAAAAAACAGAAGGTAAGCTAACTGCACAGGCTAATCTAACTGCACATATTAAAAGGTTTCCAGATAGTCTTCTATGTATTTTAAAATGTTAAGTGATCAATTTTCATAATCCACCAAAATCCCTATTATTTTCTTCTTTTTAAAGTATCTGCTTCTTTGTCTTTACCAGCTTAGAGCTAAGTAGTAGTAAAACCTTTGGAAAGTGGAGGTTGGACAATGTGTAGGAGGAAAAGAAGGACGTCCACACTTCCACGTGGCTTACGTAACCATCTTAAAATCCCAGCTACCAGGTCAGGAACTTGCTACGCATGTGGGCAGCAAAGGCGAGGCGAAATCTTTTGCCTCTGGTTGGCCCTGAGGCGCTGTGCAAGCAGTATGTGTAAATTGCCTGAGTGTCAAACGCATGTTCAATAACTTTGCAGAGACTCTCTGCAAAGTCACTGAATATTTACTGGTTCAATAAAATTTCTTACAAACTATTATCTCATTCTTACACTAACCCAGAAAGGATCTTAGTTGTCACACCTCACAGGGAATTTAGACCATACAGGATTAGTCCTGGAAAGTCACTAAACAAACAGCAGCAGCAACAACAAAGACACAACAGCAGCCACAACAAATTTTGCAGAGGGTATCTAATTTTCAAAGTTTCCAAGTTATATTTTCTAAAATCATCAGTTTTCAATAAAAAAATTATGAGTCATAAAAAGGAAAGTATGGTCCTACACAGTGAAAAGAGTAATCAATATAAGCGGTCTCTAAGGATCCCTGATTTGGACTTATGGAAAGAAGACTTTATATAGCTATTATATTTACAGAATTCAAGAAAACAATGTCTAAAGTATTCAAGGGAAGCATAATGACAATTTGTAAACCAAGATAGTATATCAATAAGGAGGTAGAAATTATTTAAAAATAGAGAAACTCTCTAACTGAAAAGTACAATAATAGAAATGATGCACATTTCACTGATGGGACCCAATAGCTGATATGAAGTAGTAGAAGAAAGAATCAGAGCACTGGGAGATAACCCAGTTGAAAATTATCCAGTCTGAGGAACAGAGAGAAAAAATATGAAGAAAAATGTACAAAGGCTCAAAGACCTGTGGACGATTATTACACACACTAAAATAAGCAGAATGGATGTTCAGAAGGAAAAGAGAGAGAAAAAGGAGCAGGTAGAATATTTATTAAAATAGTTGAAAACTTATCAAACTTAATGAAAATCATTCATGTATAGATCTAAGTAGAGAGAACCTTGGAAGCAGCACACACACACACACACACACACACACACTGATTCATCCTGTACAAGGGATTCTCACCAAGGTTGAGAGCTGACCTCTCATTGCAAATCATGAAGGACAGAAGACAACAGGTGGGCATACTCAAAATAACAACAAAGACCAACCAAGATATCTATATTCAGCAAAAACAATACTTTTAAAATGAAGACTTAAGACATTTTCAGATAAAAACAGATAATTCACTGATTGCAGATTTATCTGACAAAGAATAATAATAAGAAGAAAGACAGCCCTTCAGGCTGAAACAAAAGGACTCTAGATGGTAAATTTAATCCACACAAATAAATAATGAGAAAAAGGGAAATAAGGTTCAACTTAATAAATTGAGTAATGAGAGGGCATGACTACCAACCTTGCAGAAATAAAAAGGACAGTAAAGGAGTAGTGTGAAAAACTCTATACCAACATATTGTGTAACTTAGAGAAAACTGATGAATTTGTAGAAAAATAGAAACTACTGAAACTAACTCAAAAAGAAATTTTAAAAATCTGAATAGACGTATAGTAAATAATGTGATCCAGCTAGTAATTTAAAAAAACTTGTCACAGAGAAAATCTCAGGCTCAGATGACTTTTATGAATTTTACACTATATATAAAAAGAATTAATACCCACCCCTTTATGAACTCTTTCATGAAATAGGAGAGAATTCATTCTATGAGTTAAGACCACCCTGATATTAAAACTAGACAAAATATTATTTTAAAATGCCAAAGCAATATCCCTTTTAAAATAGATGCAAAAGCTTTAGCAAAATCCTAGCAACCAAATCCAGCACCATACAAAATGGTTTTTACACCATAACCAAAGGCATTTATTCCAGGAATACTAGACATGTTCAGAATTCAAAAATCAATCATCATAATGTATCATATTATACATACAGAATAAATGACAAAAACTATATGCTCATCCGATAGATGTAGAAAAAAATGTTTGACAAGAACCAACACCTTTTCATGATTTAAAAAAAAGTACTCAACCAACTTGTAATGAAGGAAATGTTCTCGGTGTGACAAAGGGCATCTTTGAAAAACACTCACCTTACACCGTGTTTAACAATGAAAGAGTGAATGCTTTCTCTGAAGATCCGAACGAGAAAAGGATATCCACCCTAGTCACTTCTGCTCAACATTGTACTGGAGGTTCTACCCAGGTCAGTTAGGCAAGGGAAAGAAATGAAAGACAATCATATTGGAAAGGAGGAAGTAAAACTACTTGTGTTTGTAGATGACATGAACTTGTATAGAGAAAATCCTAAGGAATCCAATAAAGAACAGGCCTGACATACAAGTACAGCCGAGATCAATGTGATAAATTAGTTGCATTTCTATACACTAGCAATGAACAATCTGGAAATAAGAGGTTAACAACACTTCTACTTACATTAGCATTAAAAATAGAATATTTGGGAATAAATTTAACAAAAGGCGTGTAGGACTTGTACAATGAAAACCACAGAACCTGGTTGAAAAAATTTAAGAAGACCTATGTAAATAGAAAGGCATTCTGTATTTTTTAATTGGAAGGTTTAATATTATTTAGATAAGCATATTACTCAAATTGATTTACAGATTCAATGAAAATGCTATACATTTTTTTCTGGATTTTTTACAAAAACGGAAAAGCTGATAATCAAATTCATATGGAAATGCAAGGACCTAAATAACTAAAGCATTCTTTAAAATGAAGAACAAAATTAAATTATTCACTTGTTCTAATTTTGAAACCTTATAGTTGAATAGAATAGAGAGTCCAGAAATGATTCTCTACAGTATGGCCAATTGATTTTTAACAAGGGTTCCAAGGTAATTCTACTGAGAAAGAGAAATATTTTCGGCAAATAGTGCCAGAACCACTAGATAGCCACATGCAAAATAGTAAATCTGGGTCCCTAACTGATGCTATTCAAAAGAAAAAAACATAAAATACATCAGAGACGTAAGTGTTAGAGCTAAACATGTAAAACATGAGAAGAAAGCATAGGGGTACATTTTTTTGACTTTTAGGCAAATTGGACTTCTTAATTTGGCAATTGGTGATCTGGTAATTAGGTAAATTGGACAAACAACCCAATTACAAATTAGTAAGAGGTTTAGGACATATCTTTCTCAAGAATAAACACAAATAACAAGCGCACAAACAACGCTTAACGTCATTAGTCATTAGGAAAATGTCAATCCAAATCCCAATGGGATTCCACGTTACATCTGGAAGGACATACAGTCAGACTTCGTGAGGAGGATGGGAAGAAACTGAAGCTCTCAGGCGTTGCTGAGGAGTCTGAAAGGGTGGTGCTGCCACTTTGAAAAACAGGACGACATTTTCCCACAATGTTAAGCGCAGAGTTGCTATTTGATCCCATGAGGCTTTTCCTAGGTACATATCCAAGAGAAATGAAAACATGTGGTCACACACATACTCACATGTGGTCACATAAATACCCACCTGTGGTCACACACATACTCACATGTGGTCACATAAATACTCACATATGCATATTCATAGCATCAATATTCATAACAGTCAAAAAGTGGAACCACTACCAATGTCCATTAACCGATGAATGAATCAACAAAACGGTGGATCAACGCAATGGAATATTATTTGTTAGAAATATTGACATGTGTTACAACATGTATGGACTTTGAAAACATTGTACAGGTTGAGGATCCCTAATCTGAAAATTTGAAATGTGAAAAGCTTCAAAATTGGAATTTTTTGAGCACTGACATGATGTCACAAATGGAAAATTCCACAGCAGACAGGTTGCAGGGAAAATCCAAATGCACAATGCCGTTTCTTCAGCATCCTCAGGGAAATAAATTTACCTTCTAAATACCTGTATGAGGTGTATCTAAAACATAAGCAGTTTCTTCAGTGTCCCCAGGGAAAGTAAATTTACCTTCTAAAAACTTGTACAAGGTGTATCCAAAACATAAGCGAGTTTTGTGTTTAGACCGGTCACATCCCAAGAATATCTCATAAGGTATTCAAATATTACAAAACCTGAAATATGCCAAAATCTGAAGCACTTCTGGTCCCAAGTATTTCAGATAAGAGATACTCAACCTGTACTAAGAAAAAGAAACCAGACACAAAAGACCACATGTCGTATGATTTCTTTCATATAAAATGTCCAGAATGGGTAAATGATGGAGACAGAGCCTACATTAGTGGTTGCCTAAGGGTGGGGACTGGGGAAAATGGAGAATGGCTGCTAATGGGTGGGGGGTTTCTTTTTGGGGTGATAAAAATATCCTAACATGTTGTAGCGATGGTGGCACAGCTCTGCGAATATGTAAAAAATTATCTAATTGTAGGGTTCTTTCGTGCTACCAGGTGATGAGGCTCTGAAACCAGGGTCAGAGACACAGGGACAAGAACCCGTGATGGTGAGGAAACAACGAGGCCACCCTCCTGTCAGTGAGGGGGGGCCAAGGCGAAGCCGGACACTGGACGGAGCGAAGCGTGGACACCTGCTGCGCAGACGTCTCCACGTGGACAAAGACCATCTGCCTCACAGACTCACCGAGAACCAGGCCAAACCCGGCTTTACATACGTGAATATTATGGTACGTGAATTTTTTCTCAGTTTTTAAAAAGTATATTGACCTTTTGATTTTTAAAACTTTCTGTTATTTTCAAGCTTGGGGCATTGCTGCTCTGCGTGAGCAGAGCCTGGAAACGCAGCAATGAGGTGGGCTGAGGAAAGGACAGGAAGGAGGTGTGAACTTAGGATGTCAGGATCCCCAATTCTCATATGATTGGGGTATAAAGTAAAATCGATTTGTTTCTATAGTGATTTTCCAGTGTCTCGTATTAAATCTCTTCTCACCTTAACAACACATTGAAGTGTCCAGCGACTTCTGCTTCTTAAAATGTAATCCAGGTTTATTTGGATACGAAGCTCATATTCATGGACGAGTCAAAATTCAGCCCTCTGGCAATCGGAGCTTTGATGTTGACCTTCTATGAATGCTGTGGGTGTGGGTGTGAGTGTGTGTATGCGTGTGAGTGTATATGTATGTGTGTGGGTGTGTACATGTGTAAATGTGTGTGTATGTGTGTCAGTGAGTGCATGAGTGATTGTGTATATGTGTATATATGTGTCAGTGTATGTGTGTGAGTGTGTGTGTGAGTGTGTGTGAGAGTGTGAGAGTGTGTGTGAGTGTGTCAGTGAGTGTGTGACAGTGTGTGATTGTGTGTTGTCTGTGCGAGTGTGTGACAGTGTGTGTGAGTGTGCGAGAGTGTGTATGTGTGTGTGAGTGTGTGTTGCGAGTGTGTATATATGTGCCAGTGTATATGTGTGTGTGAACGTGTGTGTGTGTTTTTATGTGTCTGAGTGTGCATGAGTGATTGTATATATGTGGCAGTGTACGTGTGTGAGTGTGTGAGTGTGTATGAGAATGCGTGAGTGTGTGTGAAAGTGTGTGTGAGAGAGTAAGTGGGTGTGAGTGTGTGTAGTTGTGAGCTGGGGATGGTCCGGCTTTGAGATCTCTCCAGCTGCACACCTTTCCTTTTAGGGTTAGCTCCTGTGATGCTGGAGCAGGCACAGGGGCAGGGAGAGGACCAGTGAGGGAACTGAAGGATCTTCTTCCTCACAGGTGCACGTTAGTGCAGAGGGTGAGTGCAGAGGAAGGTCCGTGCAGAGGAGGGTCAGTGCGGAGGAGGGTCAATGCGGGGGGTGAGTGCAGAGGAGGGTCAGTGCAGAGGAGGGTCAGTGCGGGGGGTCAGTGCAGAGGAGGGTCAGTGCGGAGGGTGAGTGCAGAGGAGGGTGAGTTCAGAGGAGGGTCAGTGCAGAGGAGGGTCAGTGCAGAGGAGGGTTAGTGTAGAGGAGGGTCAGTGCAGAGGAGGGTCAGTGCAGAGGAGGGTCAGTGCAGAGAGTGAGTGCAGAGGAGGGTGAGTTCAGAGGAGGGTCAGCGCAGAGGAGGGTCAGTGCAGAGGAACCGACCTTGTTCTCGATGCACTTTGCTCTGGGTTGTTCTAATGTTGGTGGCGTTGGTCCATGTGGTGATACCTGCGCATGTGGGGTCCACACTCGTCTTAGTTCAGTGTTCAGCTTCACCAGAGCTCCTCTCCCCAGCCTAGTTTGCCTTTGGCACCACCAGGGCTCCGGCCCCATGTCCTTGTCCCTGGGTTGGAGCGTCTTCACCTGGCAGCACCAGCATGCCTTCTCCTCGAACATCCTTGTGCATTCACACCGGGTTGTGGGAGCCACCAGCGACCTTGTCTAGGCCCTCCCAGTGCCGTGGGAAGCTGGGACAGGGAATGACCCCATGCCTTTCTTTCCCGTAGGCTGGAACATGTCCAGTCAGATACTGTTGGCTTGCTCTCTAGCTGATAAATGAACAGTCACCTTTATGTTCACACTTGCTCCCACTCTCAGGGTGTAGAGGCCAAGCTTTCCTGGCTCCCCCGTCCAGCTCTGCCCTGGGCAACAATAGCTGCACCTGCATCTGTGCAAGTATCAAGCCAAGTAACGATACTGCGGCTTCCCACTCCTGTGTGCTCCCTCAGAGTCACAGCCTTCCTCCCGTGCTGAGAGTCAGCGCATCCTCTCCCCACTGCTGGAAAGAGGGACTCATCCTCTTTGGTTGCCTTTGTAGGCTGGGGAGGTTCCGGTGGAGTGGGTGGCAGTTAAAGGTAGGATTGCCAGCTCTGCTGCCTCTTAGGAAGCCCTGCTGGGAAGTGCCAGGCGTTTGAGGCCCTCATCTTTACAGCAGAGGGTTAATCGGTGCTTTCATTTTATTCTGGGATCATAACCACATCTCCAGGAACCAGGACAATCCCCTCTCGGTGCTTGTGGCGTGAGGTGGTTTCTGTGCTTACAAGAGTTGATGGGGTTGTGCATTCTGCCGCCATCTAAAGGAAACAACCCTTACAATGTTAGGGACTGGTTGAATAATTTATCTGACTCTTCTTACAAGAACTAGAAAGAAGCGATGAAAATACCAGGTCATATTTCTTACACTATTAGGAGTTCTGATGAAAGTTTTGGTAGCAGAAAAGGCTGAAGTAAATTATCAGATTAAAATAGTTAGGAAGATTCTCTCTGATTTAGTTTATCTGTTTTAGTTCCAGATGAACAACCAGGTCTCATGTTCTTATATGTTCCTGTAAACATTTTTTACGTGTTGCATTGTAAACTGTTTATGAGCTATTTGGAAGCCCATATATTACGTTTTCTTGTAGTCCCTGCAATGCTGTGAACATAGTGAGAGTTCAACACATATATTTTCTTAGTTTCATTTTTTCTTACTTACAAATTAAAAGTATGGTACCAGCTCCCTACTGTATGATCTCAAAACATTTTGTATTGTTATAAATGAAAGAATAATTCTTCAAGCTATTCAAATACTGATATGAGATTACAGCAAAAGGAATGGTTCTTCTTTTATGGCTATAAAATCTAAAATAAAACCTTATGGCATCTGCCAACAATTCCACGTTGGCCTCCGACTGTGATCTGTTTCCCATGCTCATTAGACAGTTGAACTGGGTTTATGTGGGTGAGAGTAAACAGATTAGCCACTCGTGTGGGAACATAGATGCGGAGAAATGTTCCTGGGCTCAGGCTTCCAGTTCCAATTCCATCTCTATGCTCTGAGTACAGAGGTGGACAGGAGATGATGAAAATCACTGAGTCACTGCAGTAATCTAATTATAAATAGAGGTTTTATGAGTGGTGTTAATGTGTGCCACCTCAGCTAACCTGACAATAAAGGTTTCACGAGCTACAGTGACATCTGGAACCAAATCACATGTAGGAATTATGCAGCCTCAATAAAAGCCACTTAATTAGCATTGCAAATAGTGTTCAGCATTTATGAGCCGTCTGCACATTTGCATACAGATACGTAATTACATAATTGCAGCTGTTGTGTTTGTTCCATAAGACCTTGCCACTTTATTAGCAGAATATGTAAATCAGGAATTAACTCTCTCTGTCTTTCTCATCCTCAGTCATCTAAAGACGTGCTAAACCATGGGGATTTGGGGCAGGTTTTGTGTGAGGACGTCATCACCTTGCGTTAGGCTGGCTTGAGAACAGAAACGTAGCCCACAACTTATTTAGTAAAGGCGATTTTTGAATAATTTGTAAATACCATTTCCTGATGAATGAAGGTCATTTATTAGCTGACTTGGGCTTTCCCTGTTCATCTTTGAAATCCTTTACTTGCTCTGTCACCCTAGAAATATGGTCTATTTATGTCGGGCTGGTTTCAAGAGGTTCATTCTATACTTGCTCTTATTTGTATCTTTCAGATAGTGACAGCTATCTTGTATTCTAATTTAATAAAGTGTACTGGAATGGAAGAATCTAATCACAATGGAGTCGCATCTCGTAAGAGTTTTAGACACGGAAAGCTGAGCAGATTTGGCAGCTGAATACAGAATAGAAAAGGGGGCAC
Organism: Mandrillus leucophaeus; assembly: GCF_000951045.1. Lineage (NCBI taxonomy): Eukaryota > Metazoa > Chordata > Mammalia > Primates > Cercopithecidae > Mandrillus > Mandrillus leucophaeus. Next base: position 964,939 of record NW_012107108.1, on the reverse strand, counting down.
CCAATTTAATTTATTGTCAATTCTTTTGAAGGAAATGTTAGTTGAACTAATTTAATAAATTGTATTAGTGCAGTTTCGTGTACTGGGAGATACAGTTTTTATATTTCGGATCTAGAAGTTGTGAATAAAAATTTCACCGTGGGTTTGTGATTTACTCTCAGTAAATCAGCTTTAAAATGTGCAGTTACGTCTGCTGTGCTGGCTTCCCATGCTGTGAACTTGGGCATCACAAGTACGAGAGATGTCTAGGGAACTTTTTGATAAATAGGAAACGCCCATCTGCATCCTGGCTTATTGGAGCTACAGTTCTTCCAGGATATCAGATTAGTCATAGAAATAAGTGACAGAGTCTCCGAGGAAAAGCGTTGGAGTAGGATGGGATTTGATAGTGCAGGCTCCACTGTTCATTCGCCCTTTCATCTATTCAGTTAGCATTTATGTAGACAGGTGCCAAGAAAGAGAGAGGACTGAACTGAGTTGTTAAGCTGGAGGCTGAGGATAAGGAAGACTAATGTGTTAAGTCGGATCATAAAAATTCTGCAATTTAAAATTCAAAGTCACTGTCAAATGTACTTTCTGAATGCTCATCTTTATGGAGTGTTGGGCTGGCTGCAGTTCAATTTTAATAAAATGGATATGGTCCTAAATTTATAGAAATTTTAATTAATTATAAAATCCACATGCAAAAATAGTTAAATAGCTATGTATGAAACTACGGTTGAGTGTGTGTTTGTGGCTTACTGGAGGAACGTTTCATATTTAAACAGTGAAAGGGAGGACAGCCTGTGCGCCTTTGACAGGAAGCCTCTTGATGTCCCTTCTGTCTCGATGACGGCAGCCACTAAATTAACGCCTTTTACTATTTTGGAAAGCCGCTCTCTGATGGAGCTGAGCTCACTGAGAACCTCTGTAAGTCTCTCTAGCTCATCTTTTCTCGATTCTACTCTACTTTTGGCAAAAGTAATTATACGGTAAGTCCTAGGAACTTCCTGTGTTGTAGAGGGAGAGTCTGCAGAGCAGATTTTCACCACCAGCTTCCCGAGGAATGGAGAGTGGTGCCACGGTGCCCAGCCTTGCTAACTGTGGAAGAGAATTATATCATTTAAAAACCTGAAATATGGTCTACGTATGGATTGTGTACAAAAAAGGATCCCATAAAGAGAAAATTGGCTCTTTCGGTGGCCCCTTTATTCTTGTTTATGGGATATCATCATTCTTTTACAGATTAATTAGCCAAGATAGCAAATATTTTGTTAATATCATTATTTAAAATACCTTTGTGATTAATATGTAATTTGGTTGATAATGGAATAAATACAACAGAAAGGGTCTTGCCTTAAGCTTCCCTTAAGTTTTTGATTGCTACAATCTTCTGGATTTTACTTTTTTCGGGGGATAAAGATGGAGTCTCTCTATGTTGCCCGGCTGGTCAGAACTCCTGAACTCAAGCAATCTTCCCACCTTAGCCTCCCAAAGTGCTGGGATTACAATGATGAGCTATTGTACCTGGTGATGTTAAAAATGTTAATGACCCCCAAAGTCAATGACATCTATTGCAAAAAAGGATCTCACTCTGGCCACTTGGCCTGACAGGATAGTGTACACTCCTGTACACCCCGAACGTGGGTTCAGCGGTTCCGTGTCACAGTGGACACCCCGAATGTGGGTTCAGCGGTTCTGTGTCACAGTGGACACCCCGAACGTGGGTTCAGTGGTTCTGTTTCTTAGTGACTGCTCTTTGAGGTAGAAAAGGTGACCACACGGATTACTGTTGAAATTTTTTGCTAGCATATCCATGAGCTCTTTTCCTTTCTTTCTGTATTTAGCTCAAGGTAATTTTTAGGGTTATACGAATGTTGTAGCCCAAAACACAAAAATAACCACAAAAATGCCAGTTCATTTGCTCATTGTTGACCTTGACACTTTTCACAGAACTGGTGACGACAGCTCCGATGCTGCTGTGGCCAGGGCAGGCGACGCTTCTCATCCCTCCCTCTGGACTCCTCTGCGTGCGTTTCCAGAGTGGAGAACTTTCCCCGGCTTGTCCCCATTCCCACGGTGCCAGCAGTGTGGCTTTCCTTGCTGTGTGCTCAGACAAGCTAAATGGTGATTATAACCTGAGGTCGTCTGATGCTTACGCAGGCAAGAGGCAGAATTCTAGAGGCAACTCACCGCCCCTGGAAGCCAGGGACCCCGGCCAGGCCCTGGGCTGGCGGCAGTGGAGCAGAAGCGGAAGGCTGGCCCTGGAGAGCCACTGGGGAGCCTCGGCTGCGTCCTTCTCTGTGGAGAGCCACTGGGGTGCCTCGGCTGCGTCCTTCTCTGTGGAGAGCCACTGGGGTGCCTCGGCCGCGTCCTTCTCCGTGTAGAGTGACCTGGACTTCTTCGAATTGGGTAAAACTCTCTGGCTTGTGGCTTTAAAGATGCTTATGAACTTATAAACCCCTGCTCTTGCTTCTTAAATATCAGAAACAGTAATAAAGATCATTAACATTTTTCTAATAGAAAGGTGAGAAAAATAAAGAAAAGCTTAAAGGATAATTTGGCACTTTTCAGCTTAAGAAATGGAAATGAATTAAAATTATGACTAAAATTACTAGAATAATTACAATATTAATGAAGAGTTTTTTACTGTATTCTTGATGAACTGACTCAGTGCTTATTTTCTGAACCCGGCAGCATTCCCCAGAAAGGGGTGGAAAGTTATTTCTTTTATGCCAGAACAGCCATTAACTTCTCTCCTCTCACCTATTGCAAAACCACCAGTTCCTGAATTTTATGGCTTTTATTAAGTTACACAGTGAAGAAATTAGGTCCAAAACTATTAAAGTTGGATTTACCCTGTGGAAACAAGTATATTATTAATTCATTTGATTTGGTAATAGCAAAAACAATATATCAACAAGTTCTGATAATATAATTTTTATATTTCAGAGACATCTTATTGTTATGTTTAATCTCTGCCACTTTCACTGAAAATAGTAAGATGAAAAGATACAGTAAATGAAAAAAGCGTTTCAAAAACCTACTAGTGAACTAAAAGATAACCAGTTTCCAAGTTAACATGGGTAGTAGAAAGAAAAAAAAGGTGTATCAGCAAGAGTTATGTCCCCAGACAGCATTCACTCTTGGTTTTTAAGCAGGACGGTATTTAATACAGGGAATTAAATGCCTTCAAACATCTCAAAGATCCTTGTGAAGTGCTGGGAAAGAGAAGGCCAGGGCAAGCGGTGTGAACTCTTAGCTGCACACCAAGCTTTTAGAGATCAAAGGGTCACAGATCCAGAAAACTGACACTGATGATCAGATTTTTCTTCAGTACTTAAGAAGATGATTTTGGAGCACTCGGGAGCCACCGCAGAGAGCCCACATTTGCCATTTGCCTGCCTGTTCACCTGCCACACCCAGAGGTGCCTTCACCTCTCTTCTCCATTCCAAATCCTTCACAAGGGCTTCTTGTGGGCGGCTCTGCTAGCCAGGGGTGCTGGTGGGTGCAGCTTCCAGGCTTCCCAACTCCCTGATGCCAGGAGGCCGAGAAGGGGCAGAGCAGGGTTCTGTGGCCAGAGCATCAGGAGCCCAGCACGGCTATCCAGGAGGGCTCCTGTTCTCTTAGTAAGATAAGATATCTCTGGGTTTGAGGGGTTTGGCATTGTTTACAGAAGCAAATGGACAATTAGATAAAGCAGTAACACTAGCTCTGCATGGTCCTGCATGTCCTTTAGCCAGAGCAAGGGAAAGGCTGCCCTGGTATTCACAGAGCAGCCATTCCTGCCTGCACCTGCCTCACCTGCACTTCCCTCAGCTGCACACACAGTGCCCTGTGCTGCTGCTCTG
>NW_012107108.1:931505-961058 GCF_000951045.1 Mandrillus leucophaeus | reverse complement strand
CTGAACCCGGCAGCATTCCCCAGAAAGGGGTGGAAAGTTATTTCTTTTATGCCAGAACAGCCATTAACTTCTCTCCTCTCACCTATTGCAAAACCACCAGTTCCTGAATTTTATGGCTTTTATTAAGTTACACAGTGAAGAAATTAGGTCCAAAACTATTAAAGTTGGATTTACCCTGTGGAAACAAGTATATTATTAATTCATTTGATTTGGTAATAGCAAAAACAATATATCAACAAGTTCTGATAATATAATTTTTATATTTCAGAGACATCTTATTGTTATGTTTAATCTCTGCCACTTTCACTGAAACTAGTAAGATGAAAAGATACAGTAAATGAAAAAAGCGTTTCAAAAACCTACTAGTGAACTAAAAGATAACCAGTTTCCAAGTTAACATGGGTAGTAGAAAGAAAAAAAAGGTGTATCAGCAAGAGTTATGTCCCCAGACAGCATTCACTCTTGGTTTTTAAGCAGGACGGTATTTAATACAGGGAATTAAATGCCTTCAAACATCTCAAAGATCCTTGTGAAGTGCTGGGAAAGAGAAGGCCAGGGCAAGCGGTGTGAACTCTTAGCTGCACACCAAGCTTTTAGAGATCAAAGGGTCACAGATCCAGAAAACTGACACTGATGATCAGATTTTTCTTCAGTACTTAAGAAGATGATTTTGGAGCACTCGGGAGCCACCGCAGAGAGCCCACATTTGCCATTTGCCTGCCTGTTCACCTGCCACACCCAGAGGTGCCTTCACCTCTCTTCTCCATTCCAAATCCTTCACAAGGGCTTCTTGTGGGCGGCTCTGCTAGCCAGGGGTGCTGGTGGGTGCAGCTTCCAGGCTTCCCAACTCCCTGATGCCAGGAGGCCGAGAAGGGGCAGAGCAGGGTTCTGTGGCCAGAGCATCAGGAGCCCAGCACGGCTATCCAGGAGGGCTCCTGTTCTCTTAGTAAGATAAGATATCTCTGGGTTTGAGGGGTTTGGCATTGTTTACAGAAGCAAATGGACAATTAGATAAAGCAGTAACACTAGCTCTGCATGGTCCTGCATGTCCTTTAGCCAGAGCAAGGGAAAGGCTGCCCTGGTATTCACAGAGCAGCCATTCCTGCCTGCACCTGCCTCACCTGCACTTCCCTCAGCTGCACACACAGTGCCCTGTGCTGCTGCTCTGTGGCCACCGGGCTCTGATTCACCCCCGCCCCCCGCCATTACAGAGCGGCACTTACTACACAGAACTGAATCTTCAGTCTTGTTTCCTAATCACTTCTTCCCAACTTTCCCTCATCCCTACATGCTATTTCTCCTATTGGTGTCGCTTCTCACCAGGTCTGTAAAAATCTCGTCCCACCCATTACTGGGCTGGCGCAGCCCATTTAATTGAGCAGTTGGTGGACTTGGTGCTCTCTCCTCTCGATTGCAGGCTGTTCCCAGCTCAGCTGCATTGAGGGAAGAGCAAACACTCAGGTGTCCCACACTCGGGTGTCCCATACTCGGGTGTCCCATACTCGGGTGTCCCACACTCGGGTGTCCCATACTCAGGTGGCCCACACTCAGGTGGCCCGTACTCAGGTGGCCCGTAGCCTGTACAGGTTTCAGTTTGCGTTAATGAGTCATCCTCCACATTGAGTGTATTGCTCTGAGAATTTCTCTGCTTAGATAATCTCCATCTCTGCCCTGTTAGTGCCACTTGCCCTTATGCTGAATCTCTGGACATTGCTGTCAGCAGAATAGCCTAATCTCAGAAACATGTCTGACATCCTTTCTCTGAACGACGCTGCTTGTTTCCCCTTCTTAGTGATTTCTCTTATCTCATCTCTACTTTCAGCTTTTTCCTCGTCTTCTCACATATTATTTTCTGCCCTTTACACTCTTCAGAAATACTACTTCAACTGCCTCTGGAGACAGTTAGACATGAAATTCCAGTGTATAATGTTAATCCCTAAAGAGGGACTGACGGGAACCGAAGGTTATTTTTTTATGTCTTGGAGTCCCTGATGACTACTGTAGTGATGGACACACAGGGACCCCCGGTTTGCTAAATGAGTAAATGAGCCCAACTCCCTGTTTTCTCCTCTGCTGTTCCTACGGTGCTGGAGGAAAATCACGTCGTTTCGCTGACTGACTGAATATCCATTTACAATTTCTATTTTAAACTGGGCCTTTAGTCCATCACTGATCTTTTGCTTATTCCAGTTTAGCACTGTCTCTGCCTGTGTTCCCTAGAAAACCTGCTCGAGGGAAATAGGAGGTGCTATGCCTGATGATGAGTGCAGCTCAAACACACAAGTGAGGGACAAAGAGGCAGGGAAGGAGGGGCAGCAAGTCAAAGGGAGTGTCACTGAGCTGGTCACAGCGATGTCCCTCAGAGCGTCACTAGAGAAGCCACCAGAAGGTACTGCTGCTCCAAACAGCCCATCCAGAGAATGGAAAGTATCACAATTTATCTGCTAGTAACTGCCTTCCCTTGGTCAGACTTCACCGTGGGGTGCCACACCCCTTCCCTTGGTCAGACTTCACCGTGGGGTGCCACACCCCTTCCCTTGGTCAGACTTCACCGTGGGGTGCCACACCCCTTCCCTCGGTCAGACTTCACCATGGGGTGCCACACCCCTTCCCTCGGTCAGACTTCACCGTGGGGTGCCACACCCCTTCCCTCGGTCAGACTTCACCCGTGGGGTGCCACACCCCCTCCGCTTCTGGGCACTACATATATGGACATGGAGAACGTCCTGTGGACTTTAGAATCGACAACAAACCCTGGTGAGGGTGGAGAGAAGTGCGTGGCCCAGGCGTCAGGTGCAGTTTACGAGGGACGTCCTCCTCCTTGTCGCACAGCAGCAGCCACCTGGTTCCAGGACCACAAGCCAGCACAAGCTCCAGCCAGGGACTTTCTGACCAGAACGCAAGCCAAGTGCACACGTCTAGGCTGGCACAGGAATGAGTCTCTCTTCTTTCCATGTGGGGCTTTCACAAGTTATTATTATTATTATCATCCAGTAACAGCAAAGCCTGATTCCCGTAACCGTGTCAGGAGCATGTGCATATTCAGATTTCTATTATTTCCAAGGGGAAAAATCTTATATTTATGTTTTACAGTATACTTTTATGTAAATGTGAGTTTTATGGCCAAAAAAAAAAAAAAACCCAATGTGTGGGTTTGGATAATATATTATACTAACTTTGAAAATGAGACAGAGACTTATAAAAGTAGAAACTCTTGCCCAAGGCAATAGGGCAAGAGTGTTTTAGTGAAAAGAACTTTTGATTGGAACCTGAAAGACTTGAATTTTAGTTGAAGCTCCACAGCCTACTTTTATCACTTTTTTAACCCAGAAGCACTAATATCCAAAAGAACTGGGCATGACGGACTCATCGATGCTTTGATCTTGTAGTGGCCTCACATTATACACCTCACCAACTTATGGAAGTTTATGTGTTTTCACAGATGATTAGGAGAGAGAGAGGGCGAGAAAAATTTGGATTACTTGACTTAGTACTTTTATGTGTTAGAAGCAAAAGAAATCCAGTTTTCTCTATGTTGGAAACATCAATAGGTTGAAATTGAAGAAAAGTTAGATTCCCACTAACAAAATACATAAGAACAAGCTCTTTCCCTTCTTCGTCTTCTCTCTAACAGCAAACCATTTTGGCTTATAAGTTGCAATATTTTATGATATTGAAAGTGTTATTTTATACATATAAATCCCATCCAGTGATTGTCTTCAGGTTGAAATATGTCAATTAAGATTAAAGACCAAAGTTTTTTTCTCCAAGAATATAGTCTTATGCCACATTTCATAACTAAATATTCTGTCAGAAAATTACAAAGAACTGTGTTCAAAAGTAACAGAATCTAGTAAAACTAGTCTGCAATTGCTAACAATACTGGTCTTAATGCTGTAAAAGTATAAAGAAAGAAATGAATGGAACACCATGAAAATGTTGGCCTCTTCCAGTTGCCAAGAAATGATGTAGTTTTTATGTCTTAAAAACATATAGTTTGCTCCTTTCTTGGTGCAAATAGTCATTTAATAAGAGAGTTATCTCTGCACATCCAAAATAGATTGAGTTAGTTCCCATTACTCAAGTTGAATACAGCAAACCATTCATCCTGTTTGTCTTTTGATTTTCTCGCCATCTCTCTGCATTTACATCTGCATTGTAACTTAAGTAGGGGTGACCTTCCACAGTCAATCTTATATATAGGCTGTTTTAAGCGTTTCTTAATAACAATTTTCCAGAATATCTTAATTTCCTAGCCAAAGAAAAATAAAGTAACATAAAATAGCTCAGGCTTCATGCCAGCATCAAATACGGGTGTAAATTAAACTGCTTAGTTGGAAGCCAATTCAGAATTTTTTTCTTGATCAGGATGAGATAATTAGCACATCTGCAAATCATGTAATTTTTATTATCTGTGAAGACTTTGCCACAATGAATACATCATTACCTGCACAAATAGGAAGGGAGAATGCTGCAGTTCATTTTCTGAGCTGCTGTGAGTGAGGAAGAAAAGCCAGCCGACCTTATCTTTTTCTTTATTATTAGCATTGCTGAAGCAATTTGAAAGCAGAACCAAACGAAGATAAAAATGTAGACTGGTAACAAGTTGGGAAGAGTTTATTATAAAAGGGACTTGTAATTACTTAAAGAATATACGAATAGGAAGGCCTGTGGTTTAAAAGTGCACAACATTGAGTAACAGGAAGTTCCAGACCTGCCCATACTCCAGGAGATAAAAAGAGAAGAAATAGAAAGTGAGGAACTAGGCTTCCTTAGAAAAATTAGCTGCAGAAAAGGAATATATTTACACCTTGACAATGAAATATGCAAAATATCTCCTTAAGTTGCTGACAAAGGTCACAAGGGCAACCTCCATAGTAGCATGGAGCCAGGAGCTTAGGGATATACTCTTTGATCTTGCAACATTATTTATCTTTTTATGAACATTGGTGTTGTGATAAATAAAACTGTGATAAGGATGATGGCATTCTCCAATTTGCCAGTGGGCTATTTTCCAAGACTGTTTGTATAACAAAAGCCTAATTAAAGGGAATTGTGCAGTTGTGTTCTGACGTTGGGTGTCCGGACCACAGAAGCAGCCCCATGCTACGTACCCAATGGCACCCATGGCTGGAGCGGGGAGATCCTGAAGTGTGCCCAGGTAAGTGGAGATGGAGAGGCCTGGAACTTAGGGACTGAGGGTTATGGCAGGCAGGATTTTCCTCTAAGAAGAACCTCGAGGCTCTCCCTTGGTCCTGGGTCAGCCCCGGTTGTATTCCCACCCTCCATTTTTCCTCGAAGGGCCATGGGGACCAGTCTGCCTGCTCCTCTTTTCACCGCTGCCACCTGAAGCTCCCAGCCGTGATTCTCTACCCCTTGGCCCGCTGGAGAAAATGATTTGGCGGGTCACCTGCCTTTCCTTTGCTGAAGAAGCTTAAAGCTCTTTTGCAATTTCATATCCATTTTTACCCGTAGCAACATTTATTCTCTGAACAGCTGCTTTTGAGGACATACTATGTTCCAGGCATGTAATTAGACGGTAGCGACATAAAGATGAGTGAGTTCAGTGGCAAAGGCGTTCTTCTCTGCAGAAGGAAGACAGTGTCAGACAACAGACAACTGAAATAACACACGACATTTTATCCTATCCGTTAGAATAACTACTACCGAAAAGAAAACCAAAAACCCGAAACTAACGGGTGTGGGAGAGAAATGGAAAAACTGAAATCCTTGTATGCTGCTGGTGGGAATTGAAAATGACTCAATGGCTATGGAAACATTATGATGATTCCTTGAAAAATTAAAACTGGAATTACCATATGATGCAGAAATTTCACTTCTGGATATATACCCCAAAGAAATGAAAGCAGGGTGTGGAAGAGATATTTGCACATTCGCGTTCAGAGCAGAATTATTCACAATAGTCACAAGGTGGAAACAATCCACGTGGCCATCAATGAATGATTGGATAAAGGAAACGTGGTATACTCATGCACTGCAATATTATTCAGCCTTAAGAAGGAAGAAAATTCTAATGCATACCACAGCATGGGTGAACTTTGAGGACATTACGTAAGTGAAATAAGCCAGTCACAGAAGATAAGTAGGTTATGATTCTACCTATAGGAGGTGCTTAGCGTAGTCAGCTTCACAGAGACAGAAAGTCTTCAGTGAGAACAGTGGCTCCCAGGGCCTGGGGGAGGGGAAGGTGGGAGAGTTGTTTAAAGAGTATAGCATTTCAGTTTTCCAGATGAAAACTTCTGGAGATTGATTTTACAACAGTGTGAATGTTCTCACCAGTACTTACCTGTACACTCAATGAGGAACCTGTGAGTATCACAAAAGTGTCTATTTCTAGAGGACTGAGAGGATGTAGGCAGAAAACACCAACAACTGAAAGTCCGGAACAGCGTACCTAGAAGAGTTTAACGGTGCACAGGAGCCTCCCGGAACACAGGCAGGGAGGAACAAGCAGGCGTGGACAACATGTCCGGTGTGCCAGGGCAGACCCTGCTTCCTGCATGGCTGGAATGGAAACAAAGGGGAGAGAAAATGATGTGGAAGAAAGTTCAGGGCATGAGATTTCTGGAGCGTGTATCTGCAGGAGACATTAATTTGGCACTGAAATCGGAAGTGAATGTCAGTCTTCCCAAACCTCTCATTAGCTCTAATCACCACAGCCCACCTACACCGGTGAGGGTCAGCAGTGGAGACACAGGTTGACTGGGAACAGTCGCTGTGTAGATGGGATCCGCAGAGGGAGGGGTGAGGGGAGAAGAGTAGAAAAACAACATGGAAAACACAGTGCAAAGGGGCTTGGGCTTCCTCATTCAGTCCAGATTTGCATGGGAGCCCAGGCACAGTGGCTCGTGCCTGTAATCCCAGCATGCTGGGAGGCTGAGGAAGGTGGATCACCTGAGGTCAGGAGATCAAGACCAGCCTGGCCAACATGGGGAAATCCTGTCTCTACCAAAAATACAAAAATTAGCCGGGCGTGGTGGCAAGTGCCTGTAGTCCCAGCTATTCAGGAGGCTGAGGTGGGAGAATCAAACCCAGGAGGCAGATGTTGCAGTGAGCTGAGATCGCGCCACTTCCCTCCATCCTGAGCGAGACAGCAGGACTCCATCTCAAAAAAAAAAAAGTGTGTATATATATATGTGTGTGTATATATATATATAAAATTTTGGACCCAGCAAGGAGGCAGGAGCTACCTGTACAGCACACAAGGTTAATAAGAAGATGTTTGCAATGCAGAGGTTTTGAAAGAGGCACTTTCGTGAATGCAAAGCATTGTTCCCATCAGAAAACACACTACACCAAAGGCGACTATTTTTTGAGACACAAAAACATGAACCAGAAATGTGGCGAGAGAGTTTTAGCGACACTGGACTTAAGGCTGGCACTTGATTTGTTTTTGACATAGTTCTCCCTGCTTTTCTGGGCCAGTGACTGCTTTTTCCTGCCACTGCCGATGGGTTCACTTTCCTCACTGCTTGGGATGACAGATTCACACTCTTCTCCTGGCGTGTGTGTGGCACGTACACAACACCTCACTGTCATCAAGCCAAAGTCTGCTTTTTCACAATGGATGAGGCAAACATCACTTCCTATACACACGACTTCAAGGGAATCCCAGTACTCGATTTACCTTAAATTTTAATATAAAAATTCCATTTTACTCATTATAGAAACAAAGACATAATACTTTATAAGTAAATTAGGACACGCAAACATGCAATTGAAAACAACCACAGCAAAAACCAAAAACCCTTTAGTATAAACAAGCTTCATTTAAATGTTCTTAGATTTCTCATTGGTACCACAGTGGGTATCAGTTGAGAGCCTCTCATGGTCTTTCCAGTTCTAAAGCTACATGAGTATATTTCTCACGTTAAATTATTTGGAAGCCAATGTCTTTGGCTTCCAAACACTGCGATTTCTGTTTTTCAAATGACATTCTAAGATGTGAGTTGATTGGCAGCTTGAGTAACGTGAAAGATATTAGAGTATTTGGAACCCATCCTTCAGGGACTCTGGCTTCTGTTCTCACTTTCCTAAAAGTGTACCTCAAGCCACAGCCTTGAAGGAAGCCATGGGTCGTGTTTTGAGTATGTTTGATCCCCTCCACCTGCCTCCCATCCCCTGTGAACATCTTCCCAGAATGCTTCACCACTGAGGCAAACTGGAAGCAGTGAAGTGACTTCCGATTCTGAAAACCGCTGCCCTGGCTGGCGGTGAGAAGGCAGCACACTCTGCAGACTCAAGAGGTCTGTAGTTTCAAAGAAGTGAGGGCTTCTTTTTTTTTTTTTTTTTTTTTTTATTATACTTTAAGTTCTAGGGTACATGTGCACAATGTGCAGGTTTGTTACATATGTATACATGTGCCATGTTGGTGTGCTGCACCCATTAACTCGTCATTTACATTAGGTATATCTCCTAATGCAATCCTTCCCACCTCCCCTCACCCCAGGACAGGCCCCGGTGTGTGATGATCCCTTTCCTGTGTCCAAGTGTTCCCATTGTTCAGTTCCCACCTATGAATGACAAACTTGACAAAAACAAGAAATGGGGAAAGGATTCCCTATTTAATAAATGGTGCTGGGAAAACTGGCTAGCCATAAGTAGAAAGCTGAAACTGGATCCCTTCCTTACACCTTATAGAAAATTAATTCAAGATGGATTAGAGACTTAAATGTTAGACCTAAAACCATAAAATCCCTAGAAGAAAACCTGAGCAATACTATTCAGGACATAGGCATGGGCAAGGACTTCACGACTAAAACACCAAAAGCAATGGCAACAAAAGCGAAAATAGACAAATGGGATCTAATTGAACTAAAGAGCTTCCGCACAGCAAAGGAAACTACCACCAGAGTGAACAGGCAACCTACAGAATGGGAGAAAATTTTTGCAATCTACTCATCTGACAAAGGGCTAATATCCAGAACCTACAAAGCAAAGACAGCTTCTATTTTAGAGTGGATGAGATCACCTGCGCCCATGGTGAGAAGACGAAACGTGGATGATTCATTCAGTTTTGCAAGGACAGAGTCCAGCCTGAGGAAGATAATTGAAAGTCTTCCAGTGACAAACGATCTTATTTACAAGTCTGATTTAGTGAGTGGCAAATAACCACAAGTGTGATCGGGTTTTGCCAGCACAGATCTCCTCCCCCAGTGGTAAGAAGATGGCTGAGCCGGGGGAAGCTGAACAGCTGCATCTTCCCCAAATTATCCGCATTTGCTTCCACGATGCTGCGCTTGCTAAGAGGGAACCGCTTCCAAAGCAGCAAACACAACTCTCACGTTTTGCTAGTAGTTTACTAGTAGTAGTTCTAGTACAGATGCTCCTCCTTGACATAATGATAGGGTTACATCCTGACATCATGAGTGGAAAATGTACTTAATATACCTCACCTACCGAACATCACAGGTCTCGCCCACCTTACATACGTCCAGAACACTTACACTGGCCTGTGATTGGCAGAATCATCTAATATGAAGCTTTTTATAAAAAAGTATTGCAGATCTCATGTCATTCATGAACTCAGCGCACTGTGGGGTGCAGTGTTGGTTCATGCCCCTGGATCGCCCGGCTTCCTGGAAGCTGGGGCTGACTGCCCCTGATGTGCATCCTGAGGGTCTTCCTGCCACATGCTGCTAGCCCAGGCAAAGAGCACAGTTCAAAATGCGGTGTCTACTGAATGCACATCACCTATGCACCATTGTAAAGTCAAAAACTCTTACACTGTAGGGTTACTAGTATTGTACTAATCATTCTACACTATTTGGAAATATTTGTACTTGAACACTGCTAGAAATAAGAAAGTGCTGGTGATCTTCCTTTGTAAAATAAAATTGTCCCAATTAAGAAGGAAAAAACAAATTTACTATGACTGTATTTTGTTATTATGTGGGATTATTACTGTAATAATTAGCATTATTATTGTTTCGTAATAGCCAGCTTTAGGTAGTGTGAAAGCATGGACTGTATTAGCTAGAAAACCAGGTTTTAAATCTACACTCTGCCTTTTGTTAGCTGTGTGTCTTCAACTTACAGCTGTCCCTCGGTGCACCTGGGGGACTGGTTCCAGCACTGGGTCAGCCCTACAGAGCTCACATAAATTAACAGCTTGCCCTCCTTACATGTGGGTTTCACATGCCCTGAATACTGCATTTTCTGATCCGTGTTTCATTGAAAAAGCTTGACCCACATAGTTTAAACCCATCTTATTCAAGGGCCAATTTTTTTTTTTTAAGAGAAATGTAATTTATTTCAGGTAATAAATGTATTAAAGTATGAAAACAACATTAATTTTATAAATTCAAATTACAATTCAATCCTGTAATAATACAGATAGGAATGGGGTGGACAGAGCCAACACTCATGTGGTTTTTCTTTGGTGTTTTAAGACCAGGGTCCTGTTTAATGCCATGCACACAGGGGACCAGACAGGATTTGACCGACAGTGTAGCTTAATTCAGATTATAGCATTGTGGTGCTTTTAAAAAGGATTTTATTATTAAGATTAAAATAATGGGCTGAAAAAGTTCCCCCAGATTCATTAAGCTTAGCACGTAATATGAAGTCCTCTTTCTTTCTTCTTACACTGCCAATCCTTTCAAATAAGCATTCTGTCCTATAGCCTCCATTTTCAATCCATACTCCCCTTAGCTCTCAGAAATCTGCCTTTTCTCTGTTTACTTGTCTGAACCTGAACTCCTTTTTTTTTTTTTTTTTTTAAATTTGACTTTAAGTTCCAGGACATAAGAGCAGAATGTGCAGGTTTATTATGTAAGTATACATGTACCGTGCATTTATCAACCCATCGTCTAGGTTTTAAGCCCCACATACCTTAGCTATTTGTCCTAATGCTCTCTCTCCCCTCACCTCCCACCCCCTGACTGACCCTGATGTGTGTTGTTCCCCTCCTTATGTCCATGTGTTCTCATTGTTCAACTCCCACTTGTGAGTGACAACAGGCAGTGTTTGGTTTTCTCTTCCTGTGTCAGTTTGCTGAGGATGAAGGCTTCCATCTTCATCCATGTCCCTGCAAAGGACATGAACTCATTCTTTTTTATGGCTGCATAGTATTCCATGTTGTATATGTGCCACATTTTCTTTATCCAGTCTATCATTGATGGGCATTTCAGTTGGTTCCATGTCTTTACTATTGTGAACAGTGCTGCAATAAACATACATGTGCATGTGTCTTTATAGTAGAATGACTTATAATCCTGTGGGTATATTCCCAGTAATGGGATGGCTGGGTCAGATGGCATTTCTGGTTCTAGATCCTTGAGGACACATCACACTGTCTTCCACAATGGCTCAACTAATTTACATTTCCATCTGCAGAGTAAAAGTGTTCCTATTTCTCCAGAGTCTCGCCAGCATCTATTGTTTCCTGACTTTTTAATAATCACCATTCTGACTGATGTGAAATGGTTCTCACTGTGGTTTCGATTTACATTTCTCTAACGATCAGTGTTGTTGAGCTTTTTTCATATGTTTGTTGGCCACATAAATGTCTTCTTTTGAAAAGTGTCTGTTCATACACTTTGCCCACTTTTTGATGGGGTTGTTTGTTTTTTTCTTGTACATTTGTTTAAGTTCCTTGTAGATTTTGGATATTAGACCTTTGTCAGATGGGTAGATTGCAAACATTTTCTCCCATTCTGTAGGTTGCCTGTTCACTCTGATGATAGTTTTTTGTTGTTGTTGTGCAGAAGCTCTTTAGTTTAATTAGATCCCGTTTGTTAATTTGGCTTTTGTTGCCACTGCTTTTGGTGTTTTAGTCATGAAGTCTTTGCCCACACCTCTGTCCTGAATGGTATTCCATAGGTTTTATTCTAGGGTTTTTGTGGATTGGAGTTTTATGTTTAAGTCTTTAATCCATCTTGAGTTAATTTTTGTCTAAAGTGTAAGGAAGGGGTCCAAGGTCAGTTTTCTGCATATGGGCCAACTGTTCTTAACCTTTCTAGGACTCAGTTTCCTCATTGTAAAGTGGAAGGAATGACCTGACTTTGGCAAGCAGATTGTAAAGTTAAAATAATATAATGCCAGTGAAATGTCACATTCATGGGCGTCTAAAAAGTTGCAATGGTTTTAGCAGCCCCAGAAATGTAATTCGCTCCTGTAGTTTAAAATGTGTTATTTGTGTATTAATCTTAACTACTACCCACTGGCTCACAGCAGCTTGAATCTAAGTAAAATAGCTTGGAGAAAGTCATTGCTTATTTTAAAGTAGTTATGACTTTTGTCAACACAAAACTCAGATATTTTGTAAAGTTAGTTAAGACAATGTTGCCTTTACTCAAAATTGCCCAGTGGTAGCCCCTCTTTTTTTCCAGGCAGCCTGCGTTTCTACAGTGGTCCCACGCCCATTCGCTCACTCTGCTCCAGCTGCCCAGGCCTCCTCACTATTCTTCACAGGCTTCCTCTCAGAGGCTCTATGCTTGCATCTCCTAGGTCGGGAACTCCTTCCCCTAGGCTCACTGTTCTTTACAGGCTTCCTCTCAGAGGCTCTATGCTTGCATCTCCTAGGTCGGGAACTCCTTCCCCTAGGCTCACTGTTCTTTACAGGCTTCCTCTCAGAGGCTCTATGCTTGCATCTCCTAGGTCGGGAACTCCTTCCCTCAGGTGGCTCCATGGCTTTCTCCCTCCTGTGTTCATCGTGTTAAAATTCACACACAGACAAACACACTCACACACATGCACACACTCCGGTCTCCATTCCTACCTCATTTTCTCTTCAGACCCCATGTCCCCATTACACATCCTTTGCTAACAGGCTTCATTTGTTTGCTGAGTGACTGTCTCCTCTCCTGAAATGAGTGAGGCAAGAGCAGGATGAGCACATCATTTTTGAGATATTCTTGGGTCCTTTGAAAGTTATGTTAAACAACTGACTCTGCCAAACTGGGATGTGCTCACCCTGTCCATGAGGACTGATATTTATTATTATTATTTATTTACTCATAGACCAGGTCTCACTCTGCCACCCTGACTGGAGTGCAGTGACACAAACATAGCTCAGTGCAGCCTGGAGCCCCTGGGCTCGGGCAATCCTTCTGCCACAGGTGCAGGCTACCACGCCTAGTTTGAGAGCCTGGCTGCATTCTCAGCACTGTATCTCCAGGGTCTGCTTTACTGTAGAGTGCCTGGTAGGTGCTCAGTTCATATGATATTGGTTGTTGAATGAATGAATACATTCTGAAGCCTGACTCCAAGTCTACGTCACGTCTTGCTTCTGGTTTGTTTCCCT
This sequence comes from Mandrillus leucophaeus, assembly GCF_000951045.1. Classification (NCBI taxonomy): domain Eukaryota; kingdom Metazoa; phylum Chordata; class Mammalia; order Primates; family Cercopithecidae; genus Mandrillus; species Mandrillus leucophaeus. The sequence continues at coordinate 947,791 of NW_012107108.1, read as the reverse complement.
GACACTTTACTCTCTTCAATCCATTCTTCTCATTGCTACCTAAGCAATGAGTCACTGTACTGCCTAAAAAAAAAAAGTGCCCCTATCATCTCAATACTTAAGCAGAAAGTCCAAACTACTTAGTGTGGCTTCCAGATCCTGCCACCCTCTTGGCTTCTCAAATATCCATTTCAGGCACATTTCTCCTTGTTCCTGAGACTCAGAGCTTTCAGTCACTTCTTGAAGTTTCCTGAAGTAGTAAGACCTTTTGTGGAGATACCTTGCGCAGGACTCTGTCTTCCACCAAATATCACTTTTCCTCCCTTAAGTTTACAAATTCGGATTCATCCTTCAGATTTGGTTCACAGGTCACTTTGACAAGTCCTTAAAGTGCCTAAGTATTTTGTTTTGTCAGAGAGATTTTCTCTACATTTTAAAAGAAAAACCACTAATTATTTCTTATATTTGTTGCAAGATAATTTATTTTAAAATGCCTTAGCCTTCTACATGTGTAAATTAAGTTTAATTCATATTCTAGAAATTACTAGTTTGCATCTGAATTATGTTAACAAAGACTTCCCACTCTAGGTATATCTATAGCAAGTAGGACAAGTCTCATCTAGATACACAGCAGAAAGTTTGTTAATTAGCACAAAGAACACTAGAAATAGTTCTCCTTTTTTCTTGATAAAATAAATAGTGCTCAATATATATAATTGTCTGAAAAAATTTCATGGAACCTGACATTCCTGTGTGAGCAGAATCTGGAAACCTAGCAGGATCACACCTATAATGTTGCATCCAAGTTCTTTGTAGCTATTGGGTCTTTTTGCCCTACTCTTAGGCAGGATTGCTCTGTCTAATCTAACTCAGAGGTTAGTGGATCCCAACATTAGAATGTGATTGTACTTTTCCTACAATAACCTTTTGTGTGAAATGCTTGTCAGGGTGTTTACAGTAGAGCACAGGAGATCATTATATTAAAAAATACAGAGGTTGCATGACTGTGTTGAGACATTTATGCTTCTAAATGTTCGAATTTGTGGTAGACTTAGTCTGCAACTTGCCTTTATTATAACTTTTTACCTAATTTAAGAGGTTTCAACCAGCCTCTCATTGCTGAAAGCAACAGATGTTTATAAAGAACCCCACAGATGCTGACCACATTGCCTTCTGTCAGTCTGACATGGTGTGATAATGATGTAATTATGCGCCAAGGTCAGCTCTGCCCATGAGGATTGTGAGCTCTCAGATGAACCTTCTTCTTATCTGTGCTCATGGAGGTGGACACATTGGTGGGTTGACTCGGCTGATGTTTGTTATGTGGATTAACAGATGAAATACAAGACCTTTAACATTAGAGACAGCTAAAGCCAATGCAACCTAAAAGATTTAAAGATAATACAATTGGTAGAGTGATGGTTTAACCACTTGTGCTGCCTGGGATTTAGGAATTTCCCCAGGATACATGAGATTCAGTGCAAACACCAGGATGGGGCCAGGCCAACACGGACAGCTGGTCACCCTGACAGGCCTTCTTTTCCCTTACTTAAATAATTACTCATGTTAAAACATTTTAAAGCATAAACAAGGTTGACAACATTTTGCAATCTTTCTCAATAAAAACTCTTAATTGTTTACATATAGAAGGGAAGTTTCTCAACATAATAAAGGCCATTTATGGGAAACCTACAGCTAATATCATAATCAACAGGGAAGAACTGAACTTCTTTGCACTAAAATCCGGTACAAGAGAGGGCTGCCCACTCTCACCACATGCCTTCTACATAGTACTGGAAGCACCAGCAAAAGCAATCAAAAGGGAAAAAGAAATAAAAGACATCCAAACTGAAAAGGAAGATGTAACATCATCTCTGATTGCAGATGGCATGATTCTATGGTAGAAAACCCCAAAGATTCCAGAAAAAAAGTGAGAACGAATACCTGAATTCAGTAAAGTTGCAGAATACAAAATTAACATATAAATATCAGTAGCATTTCTTTTTTTTTTTTTTTCTTTTTGACTCATTTGTATTTGTTACAACTTTAAGCAGAATGTGACTCAGGCACTACACTTCCATCCACGAGACTGGCTCTGGGTTATTTTTAAACAACTTTATGATATGCTCAGGTTGGCTTATAACTTTGCTCCTCCAAACAATCCTTTTCTTTGGAAAACAAGCCCCAGGGAGAGTTCCTTCCATCAAGTGGCTTCAGTTTAAGCTGTTTCTAGGAGACTAGTACATGCAGAATTGGCAACTACAGGGGATGAAAAGTTCAAAAAGTAGATGCTACAAGATGTAACAAATATTTTTCTTCTAAACATCAAGGTATAGCTCAGGAACACTTCGATAACAAGATTTGGTCTACTAAGGAATCTGGCTTGATAGCTAAACACTTTAGACCACAAAGTTAACATCATGTTACATACATCTTACAACACATCTGTTAAAATAAGCCAATGTGAAACTAAGAAAGCATTGCTAGCTCTGCTTTAGTGTGTAAGGTATCACAGCATCACTTAGAAGTAGACAGAAATCTTATATTCCCCTTGAAGTAGTTGTTGTCATGCCGTACGGACTATTTAATGTTAACAAAAATAAAGAAAAACATCCTTGAAAGTATATTCTCAGAGGAACTGTAGAGTACTGAACAGGGAAGCCATCCATCAGCTGGAGGTTGTTCTGCTTTTCCATGCGTGCTGTGTCGTCATCTCCTTCGAGGGGCGGCATTTCTTCAGTTGCAGCTGCACTGGTATCATCAGCAGTAGGGTCATCTTCATCAATACCAGACCAAGTTTGTTCATCCTGTAGATCCTGTTAGCCTGTGTCTGGGGATCTTCCAGACTGAAGTCGGAAGATAAGAGCGCAGTTTCATAAAGCAAGATGACCACATCCTTCACAGACTTGTTGTTCTTATCAGCCTCTGCCTTTTGCCTTAAGGTCTCAATAAAGGAATGGTCGGGGTTTATCTCCAGGTGTTTCTTTGCTGCCATGTAACCCATTGTTGAGTTGTCTCTTAGGGTTTGAGCTTTCATGATTCTCTCCATGTTTGCTGTCCAGCCATATATGCTTGTGACAATACAACATGGAGACGTCACCAATAACTTTGACACAACCACCTTTTCAACTCTTTTCTCCAATATGTCTTTCCCGATTTTGCAGAGGTTCTCAAACTTTGTGTGTTTTTGTTTGTTTGTTTGTTTGTTTTTTACCTCTTCTGTTTCTTTTTCTCTTCTTCATCCTCTGGAAGTTCCAAGCTCTCTTTGGTGACTGACACTAAAGCCTTGCCCTCAAATTCCTTCAGCTGCTGGACACAGTACTCATCATTTGTCTCGATCATATAGATCACTTCCAAACCATGTTTACAAAGACATTCCACAAAGGCTGAATTAGCTATGTGGTCCTTGGTCTCACCTGTGGTATAATAGATATGGTTCTGGTTTTCCTTCATTCTGGTGCAGTAGTCCTGGAGATAAACCATCTCATCACCAGAGGCAGATGTGTAGTATCTTAGCAGCTCTGAAAACTTCTTCTGATTTTGAGAGTCTCCGTGTATTCCAAGCTTTATGTTTTTAGATAACTGCTCATTGAACTTCTTGTAGCTCTCTTTATCGTCTGCCAGTTCAGTAAAGAGTTCTAAGCATTTTTTGACCAAATTCTTCCTGATAACTTTCAGATTTTTGCTTCATTGCAACATCTCACAGGAAATATTTAGAAGGAGATCCTCCGAGTCTACCACCCCTCTGATGAAGTTCAGATATTCAGGGATTAGCTCCTCACAGTTATCCATGATGAGAACTCTGCATGCATACAAATTGACGTTGTTCTTTTTCTTTCAGTTTCCAACAGCTCAAAAGGAGCACGTCGTGGGACAAATAGAAGGGCTCTGAATTCCAACTGTCCTTCAACTGAAAAATGCTTCACAGCCAAGTAATCTTCCCAGTCATTGGTCAAGCTCTTATAGAATTCTCTGTATTCCTAATTAGTAATGTCGTCAGGATATCTGATTCAGATAGACTTTGTTTTGTTGTGTTCTTCTTGATCGATGTACTTTTCCTTAATCTTCTTCTTCTTCTTCTTGTCACCATCCTTCTTTTCTTCTTCTCCTTCATCAGAACCAGCATCTTCAATTTCAGATTTGTCTTTGGACTCTTTCTCTTCTTTTCCTTTTTCTCCTTCTTTATCTTCCTTTTCTTCAGCCTCATCATCGCTGACTTCTTTATCATGTTTCTTCTCCACAAAAAGAGTGATGGGATATCCAATAAATTGAGAATGTTTCTTCACAATCTCCTTTCTTCTTCGTTCCTCCAAATACTCAGTTTGGTCTTCTTTTAGTTGTAGGATAACCTTTGTTCCATGACCCATAGGTTCACCTGTGTCTGTCCTCACTGTGAATGATCCCCCTGATGAGGACTCCCAGCCGTACTGCTCATCATTGTTATGTTTGGTGATCACTGTTATTTTCTCAGAAACCAAATAAGCAGAATAAAAATGAGCACTGAACAGGCCAATCTTAGAGATACATGCAGCAGCCTGCAAAGCTTCCATGAACAGTTTGGTCCCAGAGTTGGTGATATTTCCAAAATTATCGATCAAGTCAGCCTTGGTCATTCCAATTCCAGTATCCACAATAGTGAGTCTTCGATCTTGTTTGTTTGGTATAAGGTTAAATGCAGCTCTTTCCCGGAGTCTAATTTACTGGGATCCGTCAAGCTCTCATTCCGGATTTTGTCCAATGCATCTGATAAATTTGAAATGAGCTCGCTCAGAAAGATCTCTTTGTCCAAGTGGAAAGTATTGATGATCAGTGACATCAGCTGGGCAATTTCTGCCTGAAAGGTGAATGTCTCAACCTCCTCCTCCGCTGTCGGTTGGTCTTGGGTCTGCGTTTCCTCAGGCATCTTGGCTAAGGGACAGCACGGGCTCCACAGTGCAGCAGCACCAGGACGCTGAAGCAACTCTAAATATCAATAGCATTTCCATATACAAATAACAACTTAGCTGAAAAAGAAATCAAGAAAACGATCCCATTTATGATAACACTAAAAACAAAATGTTAGAATCAATTTAACCAAGGAGGTAAAAACCTGTAGGCTAAAAAATACAAAACATTAATAACATAGATTGAAGAAGATACAAATAAATGGAGAGATATCTAATGTTTATTTCTCAGAATAATTGATATTGTTAAAATGTGTATACTGCCCAAAGCAATATGGATTAATAAAATGCTTATCAAAATCTCAATGGTATTCCTCACAGAAATAGCAAAAACAACCTTAAAATTTATACAGAACCACAAAAACCCCTGAATAGCCAAAGCAATACTGAGAAAGAAAGGCAGTTATCACACAACCCTATTTAGAAGTATATTACTAAGCTATAGCAATCAAAGCCATATGGTACTAGTGTAAAAACAGACATATAGGCCAATGGAACAGAATACAGAGCCGAGAAACAAATCCAAACACATATAGTCAGCTAATTTTTGACAGGAGCACCAAGGGGACACAATGAGGGAAGAACAGGTGTTTCAAAATATGGTGCTGGAAGGCCAGGCACGGTGGCTCAAGCCTGCAATCCTAGCACTTTGGGACGCTGAAGCAGGCAGATCAAAAGATCAGGAGTTCCAGACCAACCTGGCCAACTAATGAAACCCAGTCTCTACTAAAAAAAAATACAAAAATTAGCTGTGCATGGTGGCAGGCACCTGTAGTTCCAGCTAATTGGGAGGCTGAGGCAGGAGAACTACTTGAACCCAGGAGTCAGAGGTTTCAGTGAGCTGACATTGTGCCACTGCTCTCCAGCCTGGGCGACACAGCGAGACTCTGTCTCAAAAAAAAAAAAAAAAAAAAAAAGGTGTTGGAAAAACTGTATTTTCACATGGAAATGAATAAAACTGGATGCTTATCTTACTCCACTCACAAAAATCAACTCAAAATGAGTATCAGACCTAAACGGAAGACCAGAAATTATAAAACTCCTAGAAGAGAATGCAGGGGAAAGTGGCAATGATTTTTTTGTACATCTCACTTAAAGCCCAGGCTACAACAGCAAAAACAAACAAATGGGCTGCATCAAACTAAAACTGTTCTTCACAGCAAAGGAAGCAATCAACAAAGCCAAGAGGCAAATGACAGAGGTGTAGAAGATATTTGCAAACTGCATATCTGATAACGTGTTAATATCCTAAATTTAAAAAATAACTCTTACAACCCAATAGCAGAAAAACAAATAACATGATTAAAAATTGGGCAAAAACTGGATTCTCTAGAGACATAAAACAGTCAACAGGTATATGAAAAGGGGGTCAATATCATTAATCATCAGGAAAATGAAACTTAAAACCACAATGAGATACCACCTCACACCCGTAAGCATGGTTGTTATCAAAAAGGCAAGAGCTAATGAGTGCTGGCAAGAGTGTGGAGAAAAGGAAGCCTGGCAGAGTTTTGGTGGGAATGTAGATTGGTGCAGCTCTTATGGAAAGCACTGTGGAGGTTACCATACCATCCAGCAATCCCTCTTCTGAGTCTCCAGGCAAAGGAGATGAGCTCACCCTCCTGTAAAGATACCTGCACTTCCATCTTCATTGCAGCATCATTTGCAAGAGTCGAGACACAGAAACAACCTAAGTGTGTGTTGATGGACCAATGGGTAAAGAAAATGTGGCCCATGTGTACAATGGAATACCATTTGGCCTGAAAAACGGAGATTGTGCCATTTCCCACAACATGGATGGAACTGGAGGACCTGCTGCTAAAGGAAATAAGCCAGACACAGAAGGAAAATACTGTGTGGTCTCAGTTATATGTGAAATCTATGAAACAATGAATCAAAAAGGTCAAATATGCAGAGAGAGAGAGACAATAAAACCATGGTTACCAGCATGAGAAGTTGAAGAGAAAGGAAATGGGGAGATGTAGGTCTAAGGACACAAAGTGGCAGATACGGAGGATGAACCGATGTGTCGGATGAACGAGGGTAGAGTTCCAGTGGACAACGTGAGGATTGCAGTTAATACAATTGCATGGTATTTGGGATTTTTGTCAAGTGGATTTTAGCTGCTTTTGTTACAGACACAAAAGTAACTGTGAGATGGTAGATATGTTAATTTGCTTCACCAAAGTAACCATTTTACTACTATATGTATCACATAATATCCTGTCTCAAACCTCAAATATACACAATAAAATTTACTAAAAACAAGACAAAATATAAACAAGGTAAAAGAAATGTGGCTAGTGATTGGTATACACAACTTCTTTCAAAAAATCTTGGAAGATAAATAGCAACAAATGTTCTGAATGTTACAGAACATTGCTTTAATTTACAGCACCACGAATGCCCTAAATTAAGAGAATGCCTTTACCTTTTATTCCTCTTGCATTAGAAGATGATATAGATGGTAGTAATAATAAGACTGTCTTGCTTTTCCAAAGCTCTTTAGAGTTTTTAAGGCACTTTCAAAAACTGTGGTTTCATCTTCACAATAAGCCTTTAAGGTAGGTCTTGCAGACCGTACATGGTCATGACAGTGCAGACTTACCTAAGAACTGGGAAATACAGGAAGTGCAACTGCTGTGAGAGAGTAAAACCAAATCGCTAAGTTATAAAATGACACAATGTCTCCTAGGCCCAAAGTATCAGGTTCCTAACTATAGATTAACCATTGATAATAATATGTGTGTTAGGCAACAAAGAAAACCCAGAATTTCAACTGACAGTGGCCTAAACAATAAAGCCGTGTAATGGTCTCTCAGGGCAAGCTGTTCAGACCGTCCAGGGCTAAGGGTGGCTCAGCAATGCCGCCAAAACCCAGGTTCCGTCTCAGTTTCTACTCCGTCGTCTTAAGTGTGTTGGCTTGATTTCTTGCACCCAAAAATGGTGGCACTGCTGCAAGCCCAGTCTCATGTCTCCAGTAAAGGCAGGAAGAAGGGAGAAGGAATGGCCCCAGCTGTCCCTTTTATCAGGAAAGCAGAGGTTTCCCTTGAAGGGTCCAGCAATCTTCCATTGGTCTATTATTGACCAGAACTACCAAAAAGCCATCCCCAGCTTCAAGAGGGACCAGAAAGCAGGCATTAGCTCTCTACTGGGAGGAGACAAGGAACGATAGGGTTGGCATTGGGCATTGTCTCAGCTAGCCAAGCGTGTCTGTGGCAGCTCGTGAGGAGAAGGTGGACAAGCAGAGCACACAGCTCCGAGAAGGCCACACCCCACCGTGTGTGCTCTGCTGTGGGCAGTGAGGGGCTGGAGGATGGGGCATTCTGCTCAGGGTGAGAATCTGGCTGGGGGATCTGGTGAACCGTCCCCCAGGAATACCCACTTCTCTTTGCTCTCATTCCACACACACCAAAAAGCCTTTTTGGTTCAAGTTCAAGCTTCTCAGGAAACTTGAGACAATGAAGTAGACGTCTATGTAAGAATAAGTGAAAATTTTGAAAATAAATCAATCATCAGCTTAGCTTATCCATCCTGTGAATTTAGTTTTGGGAAGTCCAATTTTTTACTCTGATTTTTTAAAATCATGTATTTGCCTGCTGCTATTGTCTGATTTCTGGGCTTGCAAAACTGAGGACCAAATCATGAACCATGTTGTATTTGCCAAGAAAATGAGCTTGCTCAACTTACGTGGGTTAGGATACACAGGACTCCATTCCACATTTGAGTTCTACTAAGCATCTCTTTCACTAGCTGGCCTGTCTCTTCCAAATTTTAACAGAAATAATTATTCCCATTTTGCCAATGAGAAAACGGGTTCAAAAAAGTTTAATTCTCGTTTCACATATTCAGTGAGGTATACAGGACATGAACACAGGTCCTCCACATCTCCAGGAAAATACCCACCTTAAAATTCCAAGAGAACCCTTTGGGTCTCCATTTTCCCTCTTTAGCTCTGACAGGAGCTGAAGTATCCTTTAGCCTCCAAGTGTAATGAGTGTGGAAGGACTAGAGTGTACAGCATTGGGAGAGGATCGGTGCAAATAACATTGCAATACTGAGAAAGATGACCTGTGCCACTTAAAAACCATCCCAGGGAGGCGATGGTAACCCCACAGCATGCAGGGAACAAGCAGAGAACCCACAGCCATTGTATTTGAACCAAAGAGGGGACCTCCAGGCTGGTTATCTTCACCTCCAGGCTGGTTACCTTCACCTCCAGGCTGGTTAGCTTCACCTCCAGGCTGGTTATCTTCACCTCCAGGCTGGTTATCTTCACCTCCAGGCTGGTTAGCCTCACCTCCAGGCTGGTTAGCCTCACCTCCAGGCTGGTTAGCCTCACCTCCAGGCTGGTTAGCTTCACCTCCAGGCTGCTTAGTTTCACCTCCAGGCTAGTTAGCTTCACATGCAGGCTGCTTATCTTCACCTCCAGGCTGGTTAGCCTCTTGGTCACTTAAGGTTTTATGTATGGAGGCTTCTCTGGCATCAACATAATAATACTCTAAATGACCAGTAATACACATAAATATATGCAGTGTTACATTTTATATTTTGTTATATTCTATTTAGAATTAAAATTCCACAGTGTCTGTTTACTACATCAAGTGTTATCATGGAGGCTATTCAGGTGTCGATACACATTTCAGGATACTGAACTTCTAAGGCTGTTACTAGAGCAGAAAGAGGATTTTCACAAATCAGAAAAGTGCTAAAGTTTTAGTTCTGAATATTTGTCTTAGCTATAATAATGCAATTTTTACTATCCAAAGGCATGCACCTATTGGAGCAGGTCTTGATTATTAGAGTCAGATTCAGCCCTGCATTCCCCTTGCATGGAGATAATCGCATTTCTACAAGTCATTCATTTACTTCACAGATATTTATTAAGCATCTACTGTGTGCCAGGCATGATTCTGGTCACTAAGAACCCCATGGTGAAGATGGGAGACCAGGCTACAGCTTTCATGGAGCTTTTGTGTGGTGGAGACGATACACAAATCAGTAGATAAACAGGGGAAGTTCAGCAGTCATATGTACTAAGGAAGATGACAACGATTGCATGTGGGAGAGACTCTTCAAAAGTGGACCCCATGGAGAACTTTCAGAGGAAGCAACACGAAAGGTGAGACTGGCAAGAGTCAGTCACGCAAAAAACCTGTGGGAAGACACTCCTGGAAGCTGTGGTTACGACCTTGCAGCATGGAAATCTGTCCATCAGTGTTTGCAACAGGGTTTGCATCACAATATATATATATTTTTTTTAAAGAACAAGAAAACAAAATACTTGTTTATGTGCTGGTCTGGACTGTGTCGCTCTGTGGTACCAGCAGGGCACAAGCCTCTGGCGTAGGTCTTACGATTTTATGCAGGAGGAGTGTTGCACTCAGCGAAATTATCCCTCACTTACACACAGCACTGGAGAGCTAATAAAGACCTTTCACATTCATAATTACGTTGTTTGGTGGAGATCAATTTTAGCAATAGGCCTTAGATAATCATATCACAAATGAAAGAAAGCCCAGTTCAAATAAATTGAAATTATGTAATTATGCAAGAATCTGGGAGTTTCTTATTTCAGGCAGAGGTGAATTCAGAGGCTAACTAATAGCTACATAGTCTCTGTCTCTCTATTTCTTTCCTTGGTTTTCTCTCGACTGCTTTACTCTCGATGATGCTCTCCCTGTGTGGAAACAAGCACGATCTCCAGTACTCCAGGCCGTGAACCCCCCGCTCTGTGCACACCTCGCTTAGGGACGGGCAGAAGCACCTGCACGGTGCGGCCCTCGTGAATCGGGCCTGGGTCACCTGTCCATCGCCGCTCTGGTGGCCAGGGGCCACGTGGAACTCCGGTTGGCCAGGACTGGAGCCCGGACCACAGGGGTAAAAGTGAGATGCTTGATCCTCGAAGGAAAGGAAGGGATGCTGGGCAGCCAATGGAATGGCATCCACCAGGAAACCACACTCACTTCCACATATGAGGTTAAAAGGCTGGCTCAGCGTTACACAGAAAACCTGGATCTCAAATCCTAAAACACAGAGTTCTTCCTCCTCCCGTGGAATTACTGCTTCTACATAAAACACAGTATGAAGCCCCAAGATGACTCAGTTAAAGAGAGTGGAGGAAGCGCCTGGCGAGGCGTGTTTGAAAGGAGGACCTGCCTCACCGAAGCTGTGTGACTGGCGGAGTCGGCAGCCCTGTCCTGCCCTCCAGGCTTGTGAAGACGCACCGGCCACTGGCTTCACACAGCCTTTGTTTTGTCTCCTAAGCATGGGTAGAGTTTTCCCGACCTGTGGAGGGTGGCATCGTGTTTGTGAGCGTGGGTAGAGCCCAGTGAGGAGGTGAAGGCCGGGACACCCTATGCCGAGTGGGAGGCTGGGGTGTGATGGGGTGAAAAGAGCTGGGTCCTCTCGTTCCTCCTGATGGGTGCACACCCTCCTGGCGTCGTCAGCTTTCCTTACTTTTACACAAGGACGCGTTCACCTGCCAGATCTACACCGGAGTCTCGAGGTAACTTTAGGACAATGGGCAGGAGGAAGCAGCCCCAGATGTTTTGTGAAAGTGTCCAGCACAGCCAGGGGCGGCGGCTTAGGCCTGTAATCCCAGGATTTTGGGAGGGTGAGGGGGGCGGATCACCTGAGGTCCAGAGTTTTAAACCAGCCGGACCAACAAGGAGAAACCCCGTCTCTACCAAAAACACAAAAAATCAGCCGGGCGCGGTGGCGATGCCTGTGGTCCCAGCTACTCGGGAGACTGAGGCAGGAGAATGGCGGGAACCCGGGGGGCGGAGCTTGCAGTGAGCTGAGATCCGGCCACTCACTCCAGCCTGGGGGACAGGGCGTGACTCTCTCTCTCAAAAAAAAAAAAAAAAAAAGGAAAAAAGAAAAAGAAAAAGAAAAAAAGACACAGCCGTCTACTGGCTGAAATATCAGTGTTGCCTACAGATAAATACGGTAGCAGATAAATACGGTAATTCATGTGTGCAAGAGAATCGGAGCCAATGTATGCTCATTCCGTAACTTTAACTTTTTTCCCTAGTTATTAAATATGTTACATTTTAAGGACTACAGAAAACAAAAACAAACAGTCAACTCCAAAGGATTTCGGAATTTGTTTCTACCACCCACCCGTTAGCGCGGATGTTTGCTTCCCTCTTTGTTAAGAGTGTTAATCTCGAGCGCAGGGGCTGGGCAGCCAACCCCAAAGTCCTCTCCACGCTCCTCCACGGAGGCTCCCAGGGCAGGTGGGACGGACACAAGCAGCCAGCCCTCCTAACCCGCGGCTTCTGTGGAGGAGGTAGCTCCTCACTCGGGATGAAGACTTGGCTGGGTTGGAGGGCGCCTCTTCTAGACCCAGGGGCACTGTGTGCTTTGAGCAAGGTAGATGAAAACACATCTTTTCTCCAGAAAACAAGATTAGGAACATATTTAGGCTTGCACAGGATACAGCTCACTGCCCAAAGCCTTACTGGATCCTGAAAAATATTTTACTAACTTGTACATCTATTCCAGGAGGCTTCTCCGCGCCTAAACTTTTCTTTTTCCTGTCTCGAACTTGGTGTGGCAAACGCTCCTCCCTCGTTTGCTGACCTTCCGAATCATTCCAAGGCAGCGAGTGTTGATGTGAAAACCGGGTGCAAACCCAGGCCGGTGCCCTGCCAGCCCTCTGGCCCCTGAACCACCGGCTTCACTCCGAGGACCCGCATATTGACTTGTGGCCTTGCAGGGTCCAGGCGAAGATCTTGCATCCTGAGTGGACGGAAATGGCCGGATCTAACATTTTCCACCTCGTCTACAGAATGCTGTTCCTTGTCTGTTGGCTCATGGCTGCCTTCTGTTTTTCTGATCACTTACTGGACTGTGCCCTTTCTGCTCCAGGTAGCTGGATTCCGACTCCAGCACTCACCTGTCCCCTTCCCTGAATCCAGCTGTTAACCCAGATGCTGAACACAAGCGACTTTTCCAACTTCGTTCAAAGAACTTCTCATGAGAAAACCGCGCTATCAAGAGTCTCCCCTCACCTTTATCACTCATCGTTCCCTACAATCGCCATAGAGAAGTATAAATTAACAGGAATTTGGAGAATCCAGAGCCCATTTTTATCATCTCAGTGTTTGTAATCCTTCTGGAACGCGGGCACCCATGGGCAAGCCTTCTGTGTGTCCATCTGCGCACATACATGGGTGAACTGGAAAGCTCCAATACCTTGGGGAAGGTTTTCTGTGCGGTCAGATCTTCAGAACCAAAGCTGATGGAGATGTTCCCGGGCATTAAGCTTCTTGAGAGTAAATCTTATTATCTCTTTCTTTTTTCTTGCCTTATTTCTTCCTCCTTCCTTCCTTCCTTCCTTCCTTTCCTTCCTTCCTTCCTTCTTTCTTCCCTTCCTTTCTTCTTTCCCTCCTTCCTTCCTTTTTCTCTCATTCCTCCCTAACTTCCTTCCTTCATTTCTTTTCCTTTATTTTTCATCCTTTACTTCTTTCTGTCATCTATGTATCTATATGTGTATCTATCTCTATTTCATCTATCTATCTATCTATCTATCTCCATCTATATCTATCTTATCTATCTATCAATACCTAAACTATCACTAGTGTCATATCTGAATTTGGGGGAGTTATGCTTTTACTATCTAATTGATAGTTCAGAATTCCTGCTGGTGATGTGAGACAAAATAATGACATCTGACCTTTTTTTAGGGCAGCCTATAGGACATTATTATGGTTTCTTAGCTTCTTAGGCTGAAATCTTTTTTTATTATGGATTTTTCATCATTAGTCATGGTTTTCTTTAAATTGTTACAGAATTCTACCTAAAAATCAAAGCTCCCAAATGCCTACTTAGTTTAATAGGCTTGAACAGAGCTTTTCAGATCATAATAGGTTCATGATATTTATCAAGTGATAAAAAATCAGGCTAGTCAATTTGGTTTGAAAGGAATAAATTGCACTGAGATGTGTAGTTGTTGAAATGTGTTCTTGTCAATGATGATTACATGTTAGGTTGGCTTTAATATTTATGTCATTATAATAATTTATATTGTCAAGGTGAAACATAAAAAGGCTCAATGGGCATGGGCATTAAATATTACATATTTTAGAGTTGCTCAAGGAAAGAAATTACATGATTGGCCCTGACTCACAAGCATCAATAAGAATGTGCATTTTAAAGTGGACAAAGGTATAATTTCCACTCCAGGTGGTAACAAGGCTCCGAGATGCTGAGTGGCTCTGTTCTTAGGTTCTCATTACCAGACATTCTGAAACTGCTGAGATTTCCCAAAATCACAGTTCAGACAAGACGTTAAAAAGCCAAACAAGGAAAAAACACACGGACATTTTATTCACAGAGAGCACGTGGAGAGCCCATCCAGGCTTAGATGTGAGTGTTTAAAATCCTCGGGTTGGATTCATGCCAGTGTCTGGGTGCACTGGTGGCTTCCAGCATCCTGACTCACCGGAAGGAGCATGCACCTGACTTCTCGGCTTTCGATTTTCACCTCCTTCTTCTCCACTCTCTGCCTTGCTGCCAGAGCTGCATCCTACACACTGGAGCCGGGTTTCCACTGACGTAAGGAAAGGTCCTCTGGATTCTCACAGGATTAGTGAAATCCGACCGGCATTTCTCGTGCTGATGCTCTTTCCTCCAGGCATGTGGCTTTTCTCACTCCCAGGGAAGAAGCCTTTGAGGAAAGGGGTTTGTGGTCAGCCAGGGCTGCCAGGTAATCCGGCTTTCTAATCCCCACACTGCGCTGGATTCCACACAACCCGCAGGGTGGATGAAGCTGACAGGTCCCTAATCAACCGAAACTTAGCTTGGGCTATGCCTACAGAAATCATTTATCTTGTGCACATAATTGATACCTGTCAAGAGGTTGGAGCAAGATTTTCCCATGAATATAAGGAATTATTTAGACATAAATTTGTATTTTAATTTCTAGTACATTGTCCCATGGAGGAAAATATGGAAGCTGAGCCCTGCCCCAAGTAAATGAAAAACCAAATTATCTGCTTTATCTTTATAATTGTCATGAAGAAAGCAATTTATTTTCTTTTAATTTGTGGTAGGGGTTTAATTTTTATGTATAGTAGTTTTAATCATTCATGTTGATAAAAATTTTGTTCCTTTATATTTCCATAAAAATAGCTAGTATTTATTGAATACTTTCTATTTCTGGGATTTGTCTTAGAATACCTATATCTTTATCTAATCTATTTCTCTTCACACACATGTACATACATGTATATAAATACACATATCTTAGCAGCATACATGGAGCATATATATATATACATATGTATCATCCCAAATCCCCTCATAGTTTATTATGTTCATTTTACACTTAAGGAAACTGAGCCACAGAGATGATAGAAAATATTCCCCAATCATAACAGGTTGATTCCTCAGATCATAACAGGTTCATGAGAT
Organism: Mandrillus leucophaeus; assembly: GCF_000951045.1. NCBI lineage: Eukaryota > Metazoa > Chordata > Mammalia > Primates > Cercopithecidae > Mandrillus > Mandrillus leucophaeus. The sequence goes on along the minus strand of NW_012107108.1, from coordinate 932,447 downwards.
TTATCAAGTAATTAAAAAGGTCACCCACTCAGTAAGCGAAGGAGCTGGGACTTAAGCCCAGCTCGCCTATTGACAGTCTACACGATCATAAAGAAAATAGCCATAGTTACTTAATAATAACAGAAAATATTTGTGTAGAAATCAGCATGTAACTGACACTCCCCAAAGCACGTGCCTTATATAAATTCATTTAATTCTCAAAGCAAACTTGGAAGATAGGTATTATTTTTGTTATTCTCATTTTATTGATGAGGGAACAGAAAGAGTGAGGAGGTTTCCCAAGGTCACACAGTGGGTGAGGAGAGGATCCTAGGTTTGAACACTGTAGTCCGGCCTCAGAATCTGGCACTGTACTGTTGTATTATAAATACTAAAACTGAAGTAGTATTAATATCTCATTTATTCAAATGATAACAATTAGCTGTATTGATCAACTACCATGGGCCAGGCTCTGAGTTAGGTTTTTAGCAAACTTTATCTGCCTTAACTATTTTAAAAATTCCCCAAAGTAGATATCTGGAGTTTTTTTTATATATATATATGAGGAGGAAGAGATTAGGGACAGTAAATAATGTTCCCAACGTCACAAAGCTAATAGATGAAGAAATGGAATTCAGTTCTGAGCTATCCGTTTCTAAGACTCACACTATTTTCTCCACATAACGTTGCCTTTTGAGCTTCTCCTCACATATCGTCTTTTTCAGTAACAGTGATCATGGATATTTTACAAAGAATAATGCATTGGGAATATTAAAAAGTCACAAAATGTTGACAGTTTGTTAATCTAAAAACCAGCAAAACTAAACTAACATTTCCTCAAAAAGGAAATGTATAAAGCAGTAAAATTTAACCCCAGTGAAAGATATCAATGAAAATAAAGTCAACTGAGAAACTAATCTATCAATGAATCGACAAGAAACTAAAAAATTAAAAATTATAATT
>NW_012107108.1:928159-930270 GCF_000951045.1 Mandrillus leucophaeus | reverse complement strand
AATCTGGTCTGTCTCCCATTCTGGAGTGCAGTGGCGTGATCTCAGCTCCCTGCAACCTCTGCCTCCCGGGTTCAAGTGATTCTCCTGCCTCAGCCTCCCAAGTAGCTGGAATTACAGACAGGCACATGTCACCATGCCCAACTAATTTTTGTATTTATAGTAGAGATGGGGTTTTGCCATGTTAGCCAAGCTGGTCTCGAACTCCTGACCTCAGGTGATCCACCCACCTCGACCTCCCGAAGTGTGGGATTACAGGCGTGAGTCACCATGCCTGGCTCCAATTACTTTCAATGGATGGCCCTAAATTATTTAATCGTTCCCTTTATTTGAAGACAGTCAATAAGCTGGTGTTGAATTATTTTAAGATCAATATGTTGACTTGTAAACTATTTTCATGTCTGTGAGTAAGCCATTTTATTTTTATTTTACTACTTTCGCTGCGGCCATTTCTCCTTCTTCCCTTTAAACGAAGTCTAGTGTCTTGAAGTACATAACGGATCACCTTGATTATCATTTTTGCAATTGGAAAGTTTGTTAGGATGATATTTTCTAAAAGAAAGAAATCTCTCCTTTGAAGTTATTTAGTCATATATAATAATTACTGTTTTTAAAATGGTGCTGAAATGTACCTAAACGGCAGAATGATTGTCATTGTCATGTAATGGTGAAAACAAAACTGTAAATGAAAATCGAAAAATACAGTGATCCTGTGATGGAAAATATTTACACTATTCCCAGATTGTTCATTTTATGCAGAGAAGTTTCAAAGCAAGGAGGAGAGCTTTCTTCCTGAAAGAAAATATTGTGTGAAGTGATACAATCTCCTAAGAAAATGATATAACGAGGATCATGTGAACACATGTGATCCAATATCTGGCACTGATATTGGATTTAGTATATTTCATATAAATCAAAACTTTAGATCTGAGAGCTAGTAAAAGTTAAGATGTCAGCCCAATAGCTCGAGTTCCAATGCCCAATATTCACTCTCCTGCTTCTAAGAAGTAGTTTCACAACACTATGCACATAGCTTTGATTCTAAGTCCTCCCAGAAGATTTATGCTCTCCTGAAATATGGGCAATGCTGTAATGTCTCATTTTAATTCTTCCCACACTGACTTTTAGGATAATTATACTTTATATCTCGATGACACAACATTGATTATCTAGTTTGTGGATTACTCAACCATTGCATCAGCCTTGGTCTCCTTAAATGTTGGCCCTTTCACTTTGTAGATCCTTTACTGGAAAGTATTGAGGAATAGAGAAACACCTGAAGCTAAAATAAGTTACTGCTGCCATAATTCACACTATTTCAAGATTATATCAAAGTTTTAATTACATAGGAGTAAGACATTATAGTCTGTCTCAATTACTTACAGAAAACCACCCCAAAACTTAGTGGTCAAAAGCCACAGCAATCATATATATTACTCATGAATTTGCTAGATGGGTAGGGCTTGGTAGGGACAGTTTGTTTTTTGTTCCAAGTGGCATATGCTGAGACCAATTGACCAGATTGACTGGGGACTGGAGGATCTACTTCTGAGATGGCTCACTCATGAGCTGGGAAGTGGGTGCTGGCTGGTGCCTGGACACTCATTAATTGGGAGGCGGGTGCTGGCTGGTGCCTGTACACTCATGAGCTGGGAAGTGGGTGCTGGTTGGTGCCTGGAGGCCCAGCCTGCCTAGGGACTAGGACTTCTACTCCTCTTCACATGGGCTTCTCCACAGGCCACCAGAGATTTCTCTGACTGCACGGTGGTTATGTTTAAAAAGTGAGGTTTTATAGATTCAATGCCATCCCCATTAAGCTACCAATGACTTTCTTCACGGAATTGGAAAAAACTGCTTTAAAGTTCATATGGAACCAAAAAAGACCCCACATTGCCAAGACAATCCTAAGCCAAAAGAACAAAGTTGGAGACATCACGCTACCTGACTTCAAACTATACTATAAGGCTACAGTAACCAAAACAGCATGGTACTGATACCAAAACAGAGATATAGACCAATGGAACTGAACAGAGCCCCCAGAAATAATACCACACATCTACAGCCATCTGATCTTTGACAAACCTGACAAAAACAAGAAATGGGGAAAGGATTCC
>NW_012107108.1:921825-926660 GCF_000951045.1 Mandrillus leucophaeus | reverse complement strand
TTCTACTGTATTCTATTAACCAAGCAACCAAATTGTCCCCTTGAGGGGACCTAGATCCATTTCTTGATGGAAGGCAAGTCAGAGAATTTGGAATTGTGTTTTAATATCACTACAAAAGGTACACTAATTTTTTTAATTCTAGTTTTCAGATATTCAGTTTATTGGTACATTTGTTATCCTTAATTACTATAAATAATTTCAGGCTAGCCATATCTGGTATTTCAGTGTAATAAATAATTAGAAACAAAACTAGAAACAACACAGATATTGCATTCTCCTGTTGAACATCTGGGATATTGTATCTATTTTATTTACTGTATTTCAACAAAGGTCTGTGGAAACTATGGTGGGTCAGGGAAGGCCAACAAAATGAGTAAAAGAAACAGAGTATACTGTATAAATATAAACTTTAAGAAGACATCTTTGAAACTAGGTTTAGGTAAGACATAATAGTAATAATATTAGACATTCACTGGTTTAACATACTTCTGAGTTAACATGTGAAAAGTTGTTTAATCCTATTGGCCATCATGTGGAGCTGGCACTACTATAATTCCCGTTTTACAGAGGCAGATAGAAAGGCCCCATGGTTAAATAACTGTCTAATCCGGTAAGCAACAGGGCTGGCATGTGACCTTTTCACCCAATTCCAGAGCCTAGCCTCTTAACCAGAGAGAACCTTATTTTCCTGTGCTGAGTTCTCCAATTCTCTTTTCTCCTTCTTCAGTGTTTTATTGGCATGACAAGTGAGTTAGAGAAGAAGAAAAGCAATGAAAAATGTCCACATTATTGAATCCTAGAAAAGCCTGTCATACAAATGGTAGAAACCTAAGAATATCTGCTAAGTATTTGGCAAATTTACACAGAGAGCCAAAAGACTTTAGGGCAATTCAAAATGTGAAAAATGGGTGGAGAAAATCTGGGCAAGATTCTGGAAATACCTCTATATTAATCTATTCTCCCACTGCTTTAAAGAAGTACTAAAGACTGGGTAATTCATAGGAAAAGAGGTTTTTTTGGCTCAGGGTTCTGTAGGGTATACAGGAAACATAGCTGCTGCTGCTTCTGGGGAGACCTCAGGAAACTTCCAATCATGGCAGAAGGCAAATGGGAGGAAATCACTTCACATGGCTGGAGGAGAAGAAAGGGAGAGAGCAGGGAGGTGCCATACACTTTTAAGCAAACGGATCTCACAAGAACCCACTCACTATCCTGAGAACAGAACCACCAGGGATGGCGTTAAACAATTCATGAGAAACCATACCTGTGATCTAATCACCTCCCACCAGGCCCCAACTTCAACACTGGAGATTACAATTTGCCATGAGATTTGGTACAGGAACACAGATCCAAAGAATATCATTTCTTCCCTAGCCCTTCCTAAATCTTATGGGCTTGTCACATTGCAAAACATAATCATGCCTTCCCAGCAGTCCCCGAAAGTCTTAATTCATTTCAGCATTAACTCAAAAGTCTAAACTCTCATCTAAGATAAGGCTACTTTCTTCCACCTATGAGCCTGTAAAATCAAAATAAGGTAGTTACTTCCAAGATATAATGGGATACAGGCATTGGGTAAGTACTCCTGTTCCAAAATGGAGAAATCAGCCAAAAGAAAGGGGCTACAGGCCCCATGCAAGTCCAGAACTCAGCAGGGCAGTCATTAAACCATAATGTTCCAAAATAATCTCCTTTGACCCCATGTCTTACAACCAGGGTTCAGTGATGCAAGGAGTGGGCTCCCAAGGCCTTGGGCAGCTCTGCCTCTGTGACTTTGCAGGGTTCAGCCCCCATGGCTGCTCTCATGGGTTGGCATTGAGTGTCTATGGCTTTTCCAGGCACAGGGTGCAAGCTGATGGTGGATCTACCATTCTTGGGTCTGGAGAATGGTGGCCCTCTTCTCACAGCTCCACTAGGCAGTGCTCCAGGGGGGACTCTGTGTGGGGAGCCAACTCTATATTTCCCCTCCACAGTCCCCTAGTGGAGGTTCTTCATGAGGGCTCTGCCCCTGCAGCAGGTTTCTGCCTGGAAATACAGGCTTTTCCAGACATTCTCTGAAATCTAGGTGGATGATCCCAAGGGTCAACTCCTGCAGTCTGTGTACCTACATGCTTAATACCACATGGAAGCTGCCAAGGCTTACAACTTGCAGCCTATAAAGTAGTGACCAAGCTGTACCTAAGTATTTTTGAGCCACAGCTGCAACTGGAGTGCCTGTTATTAAGGGAGCAGAGTCCTGAGGATGCACAGGGCAGCAGGGGCCTGGGCCTTCCCCAGGAAACTATTTCGTCCTCCTAGGCCTCTGAGCCTGTGATGAGAGGGTCTGCCGTGAAAGTCTCTGATACTTCTTAGAGGCCTTTTCTCCTTTGTCTTGACTACCAGCACTTGCCTTGCTTTTGGTTATGCAAATTTCTGCAGCCTGCTTGAATTTCATTGCTGAAAATGGGCTTTCCTTTTCTACCACATGGCCAGGCTGCAAATTTTCCAAACTTTCATGCTCTGCTTCCCTTTTAAATATAAATTCCTGTTTCAGATCATTTCTTTGCTCACACACATGAGCTTAGGTTGTTACACGCAGCCAGGTCAGCTCTTAAACTCTTTGTTGCTTAGAAATTTCTTCTGCCAGATACCCTAAATTAGCACTCTCAATTCAAAATTCCACAGATCTCTAAAGTAGGTGCACAATGCAGCCAGGATCTTTGCTAAAGCTTAACAAAAGTAACCTTTATTCCAGTTCCCAATAAGTTCCTATTTCCATTGGAGTCCTCTTCATTGTTCAAATCACTCCATTCAACAAGTTTCTAGAATATTCCAAAGTCTCCCTCATCTTCCTGTCTTCTTTTGAGCCCTTCACACTTTTCCATACTCTGCCCATTACCTGTTTTAAAGCCACTTCCACATTTTCAGGTATCTTTACAGCAATGTCTCGCTCCTTGGTACCAATTTTCTGTATTAGTCCTTTCTCACACTGCTATAAGGAAATACTGGAGACTGGGTAATTTACAAGGAAAGAGGTTTATTTGGCTTACAGTTCTGGAGGCTGTACAGTACGCATTGCAGCTTCTGCTTCTGCAGAGGTCTCAGGAATCTTCCAATCCTGGTGGAGGCAAAGGGGGCACAAGCTGTCTCACATGGCCAGAGTAGAAGGTAGTAGAGACTGGGGGGAGTTGCCACACACTTTTAAACAACTAGATCTCATGAGAAATTGCTCATTATCACAATAACAGCAGCACCAGGGATGGTGCTAAACCATTCATGAGAAACTGTCTCCATAATCCAATCACCTCCCCCCAGGTCCTACTACCTGCAACACTGGGAATTACAATTCAACCTGAGATTTATGTGGGGACACAGATCTAAACCGTATCGAGCTCCTTCATCTGAGAGGTGAGGATCTTGATGACAGTGGGTCAGAGGGAGGGGACATGTTCTTGCTCTCGCCAACAGATTAGGTGTCACCACTGGGCAGGGCACAGGCTAACAGTAGACACCAGGAATAACAGTACCAGAAAAATGGGGCCCTCATGGAACTTAACCTCTCACTGCCGCACCAAACTGTGATGGGAGATGCAGTATAAACAACCAACATTCTTGGCATGATTGTTTTTGTTTTCTGCTTTCTTCACTCCCCTCTGCAGACTACCAGATATTCAAGCTACAGAGAAAATGTAGAGCAAATGTCAACTCCCCTTTGTTCATGGAAGCTGCACCTGAAAGAAAGAAACAGGAATCCAGGCTGATCTCCACCTCATGAAATCTCAGCTTGTCTGACCTAAGCTAATCCTGGCAAGTCATGGAGCATCTTTTCTTTTCCAATCACACACCTCAAGTGTCTCCCTCCTGGAAGGCCTCCGTCCTCACTTCCAAGCATGAATTCACCTTAGATTAAGCTAGTCACAGGGACCCTACGCCTCTAACAGCCAATTGGTTGGGGAAACTAGGCTTTGTCCATCCAGGCCGGCATTCCCCAGGTGACAGTTGTGGGTCCATAAGAAGGCATGTGTCCTATTTTGTTCAACCGGACAGAAGTCAAAGGCTTTCATGCTGTGGGAGATGCTTTCTCTCTTCACCAAAGTTGAACAGGGAAGCTTGTATTTCTACTTCGTGCAGGCAACCATAGTGGAACAAAACCAAACAGGAAAGAAACAAAAAGTCAGTAAGCAAAACCAGACTATTTACAGAGTATCGCAGATGATGTTGGAGTCCCACCTTCTACAAAGGTCACGTATACGTCTATGAATCACAGCAGCCGATTGCAAGAGAATGCAAATAAGGAACCCATGAACAGGGGTGCCTCTGGAGAGAAGGCCTGGTGACAAACAGCAGAACTGGGTACATCTGAACGAGTGTTGCAAATACAACCAGTGTGATTTTCCCCATAGTTTCTGCTTTTGACTTTCAGAGGCAGAATAATGAATTATTTAGAACAGGGGTTTTGAATGGGTTGGATTTGAATTGGAATGCCAGCCTTCTAGCTTTTGTGCTCCTGGGATACTTGAGCTACTCATTTAATTTTTCTGAGAATTGCTTTTTTAATTTCTAAAACAGGGTTATATCACCTAACTCAAAGGCATGTAATGAAAATTGAATCAAATATTAAATAAATATATTTAGCATAAAAATTGATATATCAAATGCTTACTAAATGTGATCTGCAATTGTCATATATTATTATAATATTTATAATATCAATTATAATTATCATAGCAATCTATAATTATATTTTTTAAAATTAAAATACATATTTAAGATATTCAAATTTAATTTATCCCAGATAAAAATCAACTGTATATTCTCCAAATCACTACTGATAAGAGGAGGAGACATATACCCTA
>NW_012107108.1:841208-921775 GCF_000951045.1 Mandrillus leucophaeus | reverse complement strand
GGAGCATCTTTTCTTTTCCAATCACACACCTCAAGTGTCTCCCTCCTGGAAGGCCTCCGTCCTCACTTCCAAGCATGAATTCACCTTAGATTAAGCTAGTCACAGGGACCCTACGCCTCTAACAGCCAATTGGTTGGGGAAACTAGGCTTTGTCCATCCCGGCCGGCATTCCCCAGGTGACAGTTGTGGGTCCATAAGAAGGCATGTGTCCTATTTTGTTCAACCGGACAGAAGTCAAAGGCTTTCATGCTGTGGGAGATGCTTTCTCTCTTCACCAAAGTTGAACAGGGAAGCTTGTATTTCTACTTCGTGCAGGCAACCATAGTGGAACAAAACCAAACAGGAAAGAAACAAAAAGTCAGTAAGCAAAACCAGACTATTTACAGAGTATTGCAGATGATGTTGGAGTCCCACCTTCTACAAAGGTCACGTATACGTCTATGAATCACAGCAGCCGATTGCAAGAGAATGCAAATAAGGAACCCATGAACAGGGGTGCCTCTGGAGAGAAGGCCTGGTGACAAACAGCAGAACTGGGTACATCTGAACGAGTGTTGCAAATACAACCAGTGTGATTTTCCCCATAGTTTCTGCTTTTGACTTTCAGAGGCAGAATAATGAATTATTTAGAACAGGGGTTTTGAATGGGTTGGATTTGAATTGGAATGCCAGCCTTCTAGCTTTTGTGCTCCTGGGATACTTGAGCTACTCATTTAATTTTTCTGAGAATTGCTTTTTTAATTTCTAAAACAGGGTTATATCACCTAACTCAAAGGCATGTAATGAAAATTGAATCAAATATTAAATAAATATATTTAGCATAAAAATTGATATATCAAATGCTTACTAAATGTGATCTGCAATTGTCATATATTATTATAATATTTATAATATCAATTATAATTATCATAGCAATCTATAATTATATTTTTTAAAATTAAAATACATATTTAAGATATTCAAATTTAATTTATCCCAGATAAAAATCAACTGTATATTCTCCAAATCACTACTGATAAGAGGAGGAGACATATACCCTAGTTGGCCGTAATTTTATAAAAAAGGAATTACATCTACATTAAATATTCATTCATTTCATAAAGAAGTATTAAGCACCAATTTTTGACCTGGTGTAGTTTTATCACAAAGGCTATGGAAATAAAACACAAAAACGAAGAATTGAGAAGTTTTGTCCTTTATGACACTTTCTAGCAGGAGACGAGCGATAGCAAGGGAAGCAACATATGCAAGTAAATACATGGCATGTCATGAAGTAATGAGTGCTAAGGTGTAAAGTGTAATAAAGGAGGGCAGCAGGGAACACTGGAGGGACTGGTGCTGCGGGTTTAAATATGGCGGGCAGGGAAGGCTTGACTGAGATGAGGATTTCCTGGAAAGACCTGAGGAGGGCGAGGAAGTGACACACGTTACTACCTAAAAGACCAGCGTCGAAAGCCGCGGGAACAGTAAGTGGAAAGTGCCTGAGACGCGTGTGTGCCCCGAGGCCAACATAGCTGAAAGAACTGACCAAAGGCAAAATTCCCACAGAGGTAAGGCTAGCAGAAAGTGTGGGCATTTTTCAGTGGTTTTAATGACTTTGGGTGTAAAATAGAACCCACTGGAAGGTTTTAAGCAAAGAATTTTAACTCACAAAGAAAATACACAATTGAGGCTCTCAGTTAGAACTTCCAATTCAGATAAGATTTAATTCATTTTTCCATAACCAATTTTCGAGATCTTAAAATGTGACAAAGGACACATGTTAGAGATTGTAGAACTTGGCATTTAGGACATAAATGTGTTGATGTATTAGATGAGTGTGAAAGAGAAAGAGTGAAGTCACGGACACCTCTACAAGGATGATGTTAGCTTTTGTCTGAGCAACTGAAGGAATGGGACCAATTTTAATTTAGATGGAAGAAATCGAGATGGCTTTCTGGCAGGCAATTAGGACTCTGAGACCCAATTAGACCTGGATCAAAGGACTAAGCGCCCAAGCCCTCCAGCATTTAGAGATCAGAGACAAAGGAAAGCAGCAAAGGTGGCTGAGAAGTGGTCAGTGAGTTAGAAGCAAAACCAGGGGCATGTGCAAGCCAGTGGTCAGAGGGATGGGGGAACTCTGCCAGGAATGAGAGGTGACTCTGTTCAGGGCTTTTCCTTAGTTCAGGTAAAGACAGGGTTCTTTGTCCCATGACCATGAAATTCAGGCTCTCAGACAGTTTGAATGGTGAGTGAGACAGGGTTTTATTAGGTGAAAAGGGAGAAGCAGAGACTCTCACTAAGCCAGAGTCCCTGTTAGAGCCCGCCCACCAGCAGCTTGAATCCCAGGTTCCATCCAGGGAAACAGAGGCCGGGCTCCTCCCTGCTGCAAAGGTCTTGAACTTTCTGAGTCTGCACCTCAGTGGGCAGGCTGGTTGGAGTTTCCCCAGGAACCCCCTCCCACCTGGCTGTCTCACCTCAGCCTTCGGAGGTGACTAGCCTCCAACCACATGAGACTCAAAGCACAGTGTTTGTAGGAGAATGGTCCAGATGCAGCAGCAAGGTGCCAAAAAACTCTCTCTCACTTTCAAGAAAGGCTTCAGGGGACACAGTATCCTCAGAGCAGAAAGCTACCAAAAATAGTTAAGAAAATGTATTAAGGATAAAGAGGATTGAATGAAAGTCTGATGGCATGAGAGCTTCTGGGGGCACAGAGTAAGGGTTTGAGGTGATGGGAAAGTATAAGTTAAGAATAATATTAATGTATAGTTCTGAGAAGGCGAATCAGGAGCAGACGAGAAGCCAGGACACTAGAAAAAGTGGGAAGACTCGGCTTCTCGTGTGCCTGACGTAAATAGGGATAAACCGTGCAGTGAGATTAGTCACGATGGAGTGAGGTAGGCAGTGGTTAGGAGACCTGGTCAGGAGTATTCAGAGCTGGGAATGTCCCACCTGACTTCTACAAATAGAGGCCTGGAGGTCAGTGGAGGGACGGTCAATCTGCTTCTGACTAGAGGGCTCCTCCCTGTGATGGATAAACTTGCAAGCAGGATGGTGTGGAAGGAACATTGAAAGAGAGCACACAAATCAATTGCAGAGATTCTTTCTGAGTAGTAGAATCATAGATTGCTTTTTCTTTGTTAGGGTTCTCCAGAGATATGAAACCAAGTGTGTGTGTGTGTGTGTGTGTGTAGAGAGTCACAGAGAGATTGAGAATTGGCTGATGCAATAATGGAGGTTGAAAAGTGCCCCCAGTCTGCCATCTGCAAGCTGGAGAACAAGGAAAGCTGTTAGTAGAATTCAAGTCCAAAGAATGGAGAACCAGCAGTACCTTTGCTCAAGGGCGTGAAAGGAAGGACGTGCAAGCTCAAGCAGGGAGCTCGTTCGCCGTCTGTTCTGTGTTGGTTGTTTATTTGTTTTTATTCTATCAGGGCTCTCGGTGGGTTGGATGACGTCCACTCACATTGATGAGAGCAAGCTTTCTTTACTTAGTCTGCTGATTCAAATGCTGCCCCAGAAGCAGGGAGCGTCGTCTGGAAGCATGCTCACAGAAATGCCCAGAAATCATATTTTACCAGCTCTCTAGGCATCCCTTAACCCAGTCAACTTGAAACATAAAATTAACCATCACATCCTCTTAAATTCATCTTTTTGAGAAGAAATCATGTTTATAAATCAGCATAAAATAAAAATGATGGAAGTAAGTCAGATAAAAATATTATGAAAGGCATATGGATGGAAGTTGAACAAATCTTCTTAAAAAGAAAAAGCAAAAAATCCCTAAACCTAATTCCAGATTTCTTAATTTTTAGCTTCTGAAAGGCAAAATATTTTTTCAGTCTCATATCTCAACACGAAATAGGTACTAATAAACATTTGTTGGATGAATGAAGTGGGATGCTTACCTTGAAGAGAGAAAACCATTAAACAGAAATGACAATTTGAACTAAATAAAAAAAAAAAGCTATTTTTGCATAGTCCAATTTAATTGCAGAGCATATTTCTCAGGATAAAATATAAATTTACATAGGAAGGGTATGATAATAGATATCATGCCCATAAGGAAGGGTGGATATGACTGGTGTACATTTCCAAGCTTTTAAGAAAGATGTCATGTAAAAGACAATTGTGTGCATTACATCAGATTCCTTGTTGACATTTCTCAGGCAGGATATAGAATTTGAACAACCATGGTCTTCAGTGCATATCTACTAATAGCAACCACATTCTTGAGTCTGGGGACATTTTATTATTCATGTATTATCATATATTATTGATTGTCATCATGGTTTTCACTCATGCACCTTTTCTCTAAGCACTCAGGCTTTGAAATTCATAATCAGGTCCTCAGTGGTCAAATATGTTTAATCTAATGAATTGCTTACACTACACATTTGCATGCTGGATATACACTTTACTTTCTAAATTAAAACATTCTGGGAAAGCTCAAACAAGGGCACTAAATTTTAAAGTTTTCTGACCTTCTGAAATCTTTTATGAGCTGTATTTCAGTGAAAAGGACCATTTAAGCCTTGGGCCCAGCACATTTGTATTCTTTGAAAATGTTCCCAAAGTCTATATCGATATATTATGTGTACATTTGAAATGAGGTTCCACACTTCATAAACCTATGTTCTGTATTAAACTTCATCTGGGGAAGTCTGTATCAGTTTTCTAGGGTATAAAGTGATGGAAAAAATGAATCTTGTTTGAATTGATGTTAGCTTGCTTATGAAATGGCCTCTTGGGGCATGAAGGAGAGTGACTGGAAATTTGTGTCTGGAAAGGAGGCTGGAATCTGTTAAAAATTACCTCCAGATAAGAGGAATGAGCTGGGTAATGAAATGATTTCCATAGTATGAAACATTTGTTTTTAATGTAGAAGTCATTGGACATGAGAATTGTCTGCCTGTAGTGCTTTCTGCCTGACAAGAGATTTCCTGCTCTTAAAGTATCCTTTCTAAATTTCTACTGAACACTTTGCCAATGCAATCCAGAAATCTTGTTAGTCTAAGGTGAGAAAATCGGTATTAACTTTCCTTGTGCTAACATTTCCACTATTGACCTAAGATTAAAAAGCCAAAAAAGGTTTCAACCTAGAAACCTACTTGAAAATGAATGACACCTGTTTCAAGAGAAGAGTTATTTCACTAAATGCTAGTAACAAAAATCCTGCTGAATTTTGACTACGCGATTTGATTTTCATTGTGAACACCATAGTTTTCTTTTTTGTTTTGAATTAAAAACATGCAATATTGTAAATCTCCACAAAATATAGGCAACACTTGTAGCTCATTGTAAATACACTGTTCTTTTCATGATGTACACTAAGAAAATCACTAATCTCTGAAAGAAATCTTTTTTTTTGTTTTGTTTTGTTTTTGTTCCTGTTTTTGTTTTCTTTTGAGATGGAGTCTCGCTCTGTCGCCCAGGCTGGAGTGCAGTGGTGTAATCTTGGATCACCGCAACCTCCGCCTCCCAGGTTCAAGTGATTCTTCCTGCCTCAGTCTCCCGAGTAGCTGGGATTACAGGCATGTGCCACCAAACCCAGCTAATTTTTGTATTTTTAGTAGAGATGGGATTTCACCATGTTGGTCAGGCTGGTCTGGTACTCCTGACCTCAAGTGATTCACCTGCCTCGGCCTCCCAAAGTGCTGGGATTACAGGTGTGAGCCACCGCACCCAGCCATGGCCTCGGCCTCCCAAAGTGCTGGGATTACAGGCGTGAGCTGCCCGCCAGGCATGAAAGAGACACATTGATTTTAACATTCATCACTCTACCTCTAGTGTTTCTTGCCTGATGCCCCTCTGTCGCATGGCTTCTGTTTTGTTCAGAATATAAGTAAATTAAAAAGGAAAAAAGCTTTTGCCTCTGTCATCATAGGAATATTTGAAAAATTTATAAGTTTAATTGGCAGATTTATTTGCAATCAATTTACATTTTTATTTCCCCTGAATAATAAATTCAGAAGTTGGATGATGAGTGTTTCTCCTCCAGTGCTATTTGCATACAGTATTTCCTAATGTTCTTGGTAATTTTACATTGAAAAAAATGTCACTAGCAAAGAAAAAATAAGCAATTTTTGGAATTGGAAAATGTCCAATACTAGGATTTGTAAATCTTTCTGTTTATTAATTCTGTACCTTTTTAGAAGAATCCAAATGGCATGATCTGGCCTTGTGATCAACTGTTTTCACCTATAGGCTGGTCCAGAGGGAAAAAAAAAACAAAACACATATTTCTTCTTTTTTGGGTCGGAATGCTACAATCACAAAACCAATTTCAAGTCCACTCTATAGGCTGTCACCAGAATTGATAACTGTCAGTCAAAATCTCACCACTAATATGACCTTTTTACACCAATATAAACACGTCTGCTACAATTTTGGATTTAGGTAGAGAGAGAGGAAGAGAGAGGGGAAAAAGAGAGAGAGAAGCAGAGGAGAAAGAGGGAGAGGAGGAGGAAGAAGGCAAGGCAAATAGGGTGAAGAAGGAGAAAGAGAAGGAGAAAGGAAGAGGCAGAAGACAAGAAAGAAGAGAAAAAGAAAAGAAATGAAAACAAGCGAGAAGGAAGAAAATAATGTCTGAGTTGACAAGGAAATAAAACGAACCAGCCTTTTGGTATATATATATTTTAAAGATCCAGTAGTAAAAGAAATCATAGAAAGTGTAAACAAAGTGACACATATAGCAGTTGTTTCTGAAATACTAAATTCTCCAAATTCAGCCTTGGATTTTCTTTCTCCCATGTGAGTTTCTGGGGCAGGGTAGACTTAAGGACTGTTTCTTGCAAACATGTTTGGCCCTCTGAGTACGCAAAGCAAAATACCGACTCAGATGTTACTGTGAGCACACAGTTGATAATTCTCCTTGTTGCTTATTTAGTATAAGACCTCTAACGTTTAAGACATTGTCTTTTTAAAGGGGAATATATGCTTTTAGAGTATTTGACATTTTCATGACTTTTCTTCTTTAATTTCCAGCATTCAGTAAAATGGCGTTGGTGCTGGAGCTTCTGCAGATGCGTGAGTCTCTGGTTATTGTACTTTCTGTTTCGGAGCCTGAGGACACTCTTTCCCGCAACTCCGTTTTCTTCTGTTAGTTCTGGCCTCTCTCCATGCCTGGAGTGTGTGCCAGTGTCAGAGATGGAGATTTGGAAGACGTGTTGACCAAAAGAACCTAGCGTGGCGGTTTCTGGCTAAACCTTCCAAAAAGCTTCTATTCATTATACTTGATTTTTCTCCTTTGTTTGCTAGCCCAGTGCTATCATCTGCCAATTTTGTATTTATATATCTTTTCAAATGGATTCACTGATTTGAATTTGAGTCCTGTTGATTTCCTCTCATGTAACAAAAATTCCTCTCAATTATCATAAATATATATATATATATATATAGTTTTTTTGCTTCTCAAGAGTCTAATTTGGTTTAAAGCACTGATGGATGGCTGGTGAAATGATTTGCATGTACTCTTTTTGCATTATGTTTTAAACTTAGAAGTCTGTTTTTGGCAATTATAAATGTTTGGACAGCATACCATCATAAATCCCTTTAATTTAAAGCTCTAGTGTTTAGCCTGAGTGCGCTTTGAGTATCAGACACATCAAAGGTATCAGTTTTTGTAAGTATTTTTTGAGAGCGGCCTTTTCTATCTATCATCTCAGTGTGTGATTATTGTGTTTAGGTGACTCACTGGAAAGTGTATAAAAGGAAATCAGCAGCATTCAATAATAAACAATTGGAGGAATTAGAGAAGAAATGGTGATCACACGTTTCGAGAAGGAAATGCTGTCTGATTGTATCTGAGCTTAAAAATATATAAGCACTTCATCAAACTCACAAACCATGAGGTGTGATAAAATGACAATCAATTTCTATAGAGGACCAGTTTTTCCACAAGTCTTTCTTGCAAAAGAATTGTTATCAAAAATATTTTCATTGATTAAATAGCTCAGTTGTTGGCTTCCAAAGACATAAATTTAGAAAAAAGTAGCAACAGAATTCGTGTAAACAAAATTGGAAATAAAGATTCAACAGAAATAGTGTCTAAGGAAGTGGTGGTATAACCAAAAAAATGGGAAAAGGCAGCCATGAAAAAATCCTGTTTTCAAGAGAGTATGATGACAATGGAAGTGATGACATTTAAAATGAGTATACATCAACATCTACATCAACATACACATACATCAAAAGAGAAGAAGAATAGGTACCAAAATGTGAACAATGATTGTGTCTGCCGAGGGGCATAACCAGTGATTTTTCTGCTTTTTGAATTGCTCTATTCTTTTGTGTTTCTCTGACATTTTATAACCAAAAAAATGTGCATTATTCAAAATGTGGAAAATAGCAACAGAATAAGTTTAATGTGTTTTTAGTTTTTATACAAATTCTAAAACTAAAACAGTATCAGGCAAAACAAACTCAAATCTCTCAACCACTGGTTGAGGGGCTGGAGACTTGACCGATTTGACTGAATAACTGTAGGTCTCGTCAGTCCACAGAGCTCAGTTTCCAGCCTGGTTCTTCCAGTCCAGAGTGGTAGGGAGTAGCTGGCACAAGAGTTACTCAGGAATTTGGGTTCTTGATTGTTGTGAATATTAATGAGACTTCATATAAACAGCCTGAATGGTAGTTTTTATTTCTCAAATTATTTTGGTTTTATTTTAGGGGGAGTGTTAATCAAGTTGCTAGTGTATCTTCACATTTCATTTTAGAAATTGATCATGTTACCACCATCACCTCCAAATGGGGGCTCCATTCACTTTTGCTTCTGTCGACCTCTATCTAAAGTTAATTGAATAAGTAACTGAAGACTAATTTGTTTAGAAAAGTTTTTTGCTCAATTACTGCTTTATTTACTGGTAAGATATTTTGCAGTCTGTTTGGCTATCTGAAGCTTGTGCAGTGCAAAGCATTCTTTATACACACTGTAGGCTTCTGAAGATTCCTTGTCAAGGAACACTTGCCACCAGTTGAACTCATCAGTTTTATACAAAAAGTAATAATGAGGTGTGTATAAAAATAATGAGGTGCCATTCTTAATTACTACTGAAAGATTCTGAGCAAACATATACTCTCATTAATCAATACATTCATTGATTCCACAGATATCTGTTAAGTACATATTCTGTGGTAGGCACTATACTAGATCTTTATATCTTGGTTAGACCAAAGTAGAAAAATGTGGTTATTTCATCAATATTTCATCAATAGCTGCTAAGCTCTCCCCATCTCCAGTCTTAGGACTTCATACTGACATTCTTCAGCAGTTGACAGTTAAGAATATACAGCAACATACTCATCTGACTCTCACAACAAGCCCTGAAGAGGCAGAGGCTTACCAGCTAACACAAGGCAGGTGGAATGCTGTACACACAGGGGAGATTTCAGAAGGTTTTTCCCTGAGCGATCAACCAAGGCTCAAATAAATTAAGCAACTATTTTACACAACATGTTTGCTTAACTTGGATGAACAATCTATAGTCTGATGTGAATGGCATCAGCAGCCATAGCCAAGGTCAAATAGACCCAGCTTTGATAGGATTCTTTTTTGATCTTTGCAGGATATAGCAGTCCTCTATTTATTCATAGACACTTTTCTGTCTTCTCATTTTCTCAGACACTGGAAGGGTTTGATGTGTCATGTGAGTAAAGTCACTTTTTACAGACATTGTAACCAATGGTCAGTATCTTGGACTCTGTGATGTGTCACTGACACAGAGGAAATCCCTTGTGCAGACTCAGATTCCTGTAATGGACAGCATTACAGGAATGGTAATGCTGTGGGAGTCAAACATGACTTTATCCTTAAAGGCCAGTTAATGAAGAGTTGAGTGAAGTAGCACCAGGAAATGCAACTATTAGAAAAACAAAGAGAAAAAGAAAGAGAAATGCAGGAAGGAAGGTAAAAGGAAGGAGAACGAAAGAAGAAAAGGGGGGAGGAAAGGACAGAGGAAAGCAGGGAAGAGGGAAGGAAGAAGAAAGGAAGATAGATGCAGCATTTTTTGGTTTGAAAGGAGAAGGCATTGAGCCTTAAAGTGTTGGGTTGTAATAATGCAGGTGATTTAGCTTGTTTTTATTCCTGAGGTTATGTTGTGAATATATAGAATATGTTAAACCACATTCTCAGGCATGGATTGGGTCACAGAACCTAATTTATTCAATCGTCCCGCTCGCATATTTCCCCTATGTCGATCCCCTTTGAACACAGCTTGAACACTGACAAGAAATCAGTGTAAAAGTCATGATGAGATTAAGGCAATTTTATTTTCTTAATGAGCAACTATCTCTTTTCCAAGTGGTTATGTTCCTGGAATGCAGCTAACCACAATTAAAACACAACAGGATTGAAATTAGGTTCATAACTAGAAATATATCTTCTGTAAAACTTATAGGAATTACATTATCTGTGGTAATGAACTATATACCATATAGCATATTACTTAAAATAAATACATAACTAGTAGTAGCACCTACACAGTTAGGCTATCTAGGTCTTCTAAATCACTAGCAACACTTTTATATTAACTTGGAGACAATAATGATAATAACATAAAGACCATTCTTTACCTTTTTACATCATTTCAGAACTTATAGATTCATGCAGAATTTTAAGTTATTTTAAAATAATTATTATTTAATGTTTAAAATAATTATTATGTAATTTTTATATATTACTCAAAACCTTTATGTCCTATATGGTATTAATTCTCATTTTGGGACTGAGGAAACTGATTTAGGAGAAAGATCCCCAGGACCATAAAAGCTGTGACAGAGTCAAGACTTGCATGAGGCTGCTCAGTCCTTCCAGACTGCACTAGTCCTGCTAATTTGTTTCTTTTTTGAGATGGGCTCTCACTCTGCTGCCCAGGCTGGAGTGCGGTGGTGCGATCTCGGCTCACTGCAACCTCCACCTCCCGGGTTCAAGTGATCCTCTGGCCTCAGCCTCCTGAGTAGCTGGGATTACAGGTGCCCACCACCACACACAGATAATTTTTATATTTTTAGTAGAGACGGGATTTCACCATATTGGCCAGGTTGGTCTCGAACTCCTGACCTCAAGATGTCTGCCCACCTCGGCCTCCCAAAGTGTTGGGATTCCTGGCGTGAGCCCAGCCTCAATGCATTCTTAAACTAATGCTGACCATGTTGGCAGGGTGACCAAAAGAAAGACAGCCCTCTCTGAGTGACTGTGGGTAGTTACGAAGCTTAGTGCAGTCGTGCACTGGATGAGGACACTTCAGTCAACCACGGCCTGGGTATGTGACTGTGGTCCCATGCGATTATAAGGGAGCTGAGCAATGCGTGTGGCCTATGACGTTGTGATCATCTCAAGGTCTCAGCACAACACATTACTCACGTGCTTGTGGTGATGCTGGTGTGAACAAACCTCCTGCACCTGCCATTCATAGAAACGTGTAGCACCTATAATGACACACAATAGATAAAAACTGATCATGATAAACAGCTGTGTTACTGCTGTGTGTATTTGCTATACTATTATAATTATTTTAGAGTATTTTGCTTTTACTTTTAGAAAAATGTTAAGCGTAAACAGTTAATTGTAAAATGTCAGGTTCTTCAGGAGGTATGCGAAGGAAGCATTGCTCTCACAGGAGACGACAGCTCCGTGCGTGTGGTGGCCCCTGACGACCCTCCAGTGGGACAACATGTGGAGGTGCAAGACAGTGATGTTGATGATCCTGGCCCTGTGCAGGCCGAGGCTAACATGTGTATTTGTGTCTTAAGTTTTAACAAAGCAGTGTAAAAAGTAAAAAAGAAAAAGTTAAAGTAAAAAAGAAAAAGTTAAAACAAAAAAGGTTGAAAAGATAAGAACAGAAAGAAAAAAATGTTTTTCTTTCCATTCTTGTACAATGGTACAATGTGTTTGCATTTTTAGCTAGATGTTCTTACAAAACAGTCAAAAAGTTAATAAAGTAAAAATGTTACAGTAAGCTGAGGTTAAGTGTGCAGAGTTTCTAACATCTACAGTAGTGGACAGTGAAGTCCTAGGCCTTCACATTCCCTCATCACTCACTCACTGACACCCAGAGCAACGTCCAGTCCTGCAAGTTCCATTCATGGTAAGTGTACCATTAAAATCTTTTGTACTGTATTTGATTGTATCTTTTCTATGTTTAGATAAACAAATACTTAGCAATGTGTTACAGTTGCCTACAGTATTCAGAACAGTCACATACTATGCAAGTTTGTAGCCTCACAGCAGTAAGCTATACTATATGGCCCAGGTGTGCGGTAAGCTGTACCATCTTGGTTTGTGTAAGTACCACGTGTGTTCACACAACGATAAAATTGCCTAACAACACATTTCTCAGAACGTATCCCAGTCGTTCAGCAATGCATGACGGTACTTTGCTTGCTTAACCAGCAGAGAAAACATGTCATTCTTTAATTTGGTGCCCTGCACACTACTTGGGGTGAGACAGATTGGTTAATAAATATACAGAGAGGTTAAGTGTGGCTATTCATTTTAAGGTTGCCTTCATGACTTATCTGCTAGGATCCTCTAACAGGTGTCATTTAGTGAGAAAGACTTCCAAAAAAATCCACAGAGGGTTATCAATCAGCCTTGGTTTAACGTATTAATAAGGAATTAATCCTTACAAGCCCTTTGATTAAACCCTATTTGATGGAGAGAGGAATAGTGAAGGGGAGTCAGAACTCATTACTGTGACTAATATCTAATATAACTATTGGCCATCTGCATGTCTGAAAAGTAACTGGGGAGGTTCTTCCATTTAGAAAATTATTTAACATGTGATTCATTTAAATACAATGCTCATTTGTAGAGTTGGAAATGTGTGTTGATTTTTACAAAACTCTTCAGTAACACCTATTTGGCAAACATAAGGTATGTATGTAAACATGGGTAAGAAGAGACTAATTGTATATAAAATATCATCTGACATTCTCAAGAGACAATAATATAAACAAGAAAGAAAAATGTGCTGTTTTTATTTCTGTGTTCAGTGTTAGAAATTCTTATGCCCAGTGGTTATTTCACTCTAGTTCTGGAAGAAATTTGTTAGTTCTTCAAGCCCTCTGTTTGGTGTGAGCTGAACCAGGCAGATTGTCTATTTCTAAGTGAATCGTGGATGAGTTCTGCACATTTTTCTTGATGTGAGGACCATTAACTACCAAATATCCCTAGTTTTGCTAGTAACAAAGAATACAACAAAGGCACTCTGATAACAAAAAAAATCCAAAATTACAGTATTTAATTTTAATCAGAAGAGGTTTTGCAATCAAGAAAAATTAAAAAGGTAAGTCACAATTTGCTTTGGTGAAATTGAGTGTATATCATACAGGATGATGGCACATAACTGGGACTTTTCTGGGATGGCCAGAGATGCAGAAAGTTTGCTCCTGTTTCTGATCCCATTGAGATCCACAGTTTAAAAAAGCAAACTTAAATGGACATTTTCTCAAACAAGATAGTGTGCATACAATTTTTCCTTATGCAATGATAATATGGTATCTTTTTACTTTCCCTTTTCAAACTTAGTGGATGGTGGAAGACAATTATTCATTTGCCCATGTTATCTACTAAGGAAAGACTGTTTTCATTAAGAAAGCAAAATTTAAATATGACAGAGACTTTCCGTTTAGTTCTGCCAATGATCCCTCTGAGAACTTGAAAAGCTCAATAAATTACAAAAATGTGTCCCTTTGACAGCACCAGAGTGCCTCTGAGACAGCCAGATTTTGAGGAATGAAGATCCAGAGAGAGGGAAAGATCTCTGAGCATAGACTCCACATTCTGTGTGCTGCTTTTATCTCGGGTTATTTGCTGAGGCAGGAGTAGGAGTCAGAGACGGGGAACAGGGTGGGAGGCTGAGAAGCCGTGAAGGGGAGGGCTGCTAGAGGCGGAGGAGGCAGGGCAGCATTGGGTTATCTTATGGAAGTGATTTGAAATCAGTGAATAAAAACTGAGGTTTGAGACTGCCACAGCAGCCAGAGAGGTGCCAAGAACCCAGAGAGAAGGGAGCATAGAGAGGGAAGGTTGACATTTGTTGTTCATCCATTGAGTCATTTCTGAATTCTTCCCATGTGTAGGGTCAGAAAATGAAAAGCCGATAAGAAAGCAGCAGAGTTTTTGCAATCTCAAGGTATTTAGGAAACTGAAATTGGAATTTAGGAATGGCCAAGGAAGAAAAGCTGCGGGAAACACCCAGACTCTTAGTGGAACCCTCTGGTGGCGTCCTTTATAAAGATCTCGGATCTTTACAACCACCTCAGAACGGCACGGTTATCTGTGATGACACTGATGTGATGTTTTATATATTCCACGTCAGCTCTCCGAGGACAATAGGGTGACTCTCCTCTGGTGGAAAACATCCAAAGACTCTATTCTTTTCTCATGCAAAATTACTACATTCGATAAAAAAATTAGCACATTTCAAAGACTAGGACAAGATGAAAAACAGACATTAGAAGCAGATCTAAAGGTGATTCAGATACTGGCATTATCACACATGAATATAAAAATAACTGCAACTAGTGTGTTCAATAAAATAAGATTGAGAATTTTGTATGAGAACTTAAATCTATAAAAAATGATCAAATAGAAATTCTATGACTGAAAAGTACAATTACTGAAACTAAGAATACCCGAAATGGATTTAATAGCAGTTTGGACACAACAGAAGGGAAATAGTGAGCTGGAAATAGGTTAGTAAAAATATGTCCAGATTGAAGAATGGAGAGCAAAAAGGATGGAAAGCAAAGATGATTATAAAGAACATATGGGACGTGGTGAAAAAGTTTAAGATACATGTAATTGGAGTCCCAGAAGGCAAGGTGAGAGAGCATGTGGTAGAACACGATACCTGCAGAGGTAATGCCTGAGAATTTTCAGAATTTATGAAAGAAAAAATTAGTCACAGATTCAAGCAATTCTATGAATCACAAAGATGATTACTAAGAAAACTACTACTTAAAACGTGAATGAACTACTGAAAAGCAAAGGCAAGAGAGTTTTAACAAGCAGCCAGAGAATGGAAGTAATAATATAATCACAAGAACAGCAATAACACTGACAGTTGATTTCTCAATAGAATGAAATAGATGTTGTTTTAGAGAGATGAAAAAGAACAAGCTGTCTGGAGTTCTATACCTGGCAAAACAGTCTTCAAAATGAGAGTCAACTACATACATTTCCAGAGAGGGAAAAAACAGAGAAGCTTTGTCACTGATAGATCTACATTAAAAGAAATGCTAAAGGGAGTTCTTCCGACAAAGCGAAATTTCCCCGAATAGAGTTTGGCTACGTATCCCCTGGAAATCCCGTGTTGAAATGTGACCCAGTGTTGAAGGTGGAGTCTAGCGGGGGCTGCTTTGGTCCTAAGGGGTGAATCGCTCAGGAATGGTTTTGGACCCTCCCCGTAGTAATGAATGAGGCCTTGCTCTGTTAGTTCGTGTGAAAGCCGGTTGTTTGAAAGAGCCTGGCAGCTCCCTCTTTCTCACTCTCTCACCACACAACGTGCCAATTCCCCTTCCTCCTTCACCATGATTGGAAGCTCCCTGAAGCCCTCACCAGCAGCAGATGCCAGTGCCATGCTTCTTGTATATCCTGTAGAAATGTGTACAGAAATACTCAGCCTCAGGTATTCCTTTATAGCTGCCCAAAATGGACTAACGTACACCCCAACAGCAACCAAATAAAGAAAAAGAAAGAACAATCGAATTAAAAGCATCAAAAACTGTAAGTATGCGAGCAAGCAAGATGGTGGAGTCGAAGCCTACACGGTTTGTCCCCGACTGGATGCCACATTTAACCACCCTCTGCTCTCCGAAAAGCACTGTCACAAAGCCAAAAACCAGGTGAGCCACCACAGCACCTGCTTTTAACCTGACACTGCTGAAAGAGGTATTGAGGAGAGTAGGGGAGACAGTCCTGACTCGCTGATGCCCTTCTCCCCATCTCCTGGCAGCAGCTGTGTGGCAGGGGGAATCTGTGTACATTGGGGAGGGAGAGCACAGTAACTGGGGTGGGAGGGACTGTTTTGAACTCAGTGCTGCCTTGTCGCCGTGGAGAATAAAGCCATGCTGGGCTCAGCCAGCACCCACATATGCAGAGAGCATTTGGACCAGCCTGAGCCCGACGGGAATCATCCATTCCAGGAGTAGGAACCTGAGTTTCTCGACAAGCCTCACCACCGTGGGCTGAAGTTCTCTGAGGTCCTAGGTGAGCTGGACTGGGCTTACAGACAGTGGACTGGGGGGGAGCGGGAGGGTAGGTGTCCTAGAAAGACAGCAACTGGTGTGGCTCAGGGACTGTTTCTGCCATCCCTCCCCAAAGCCCAGGCGGTACAGATCATAGCAACAAAAGCAATTCCTCCCATCTGCTTAAGAAAAGGAGAGCAAAGAATAAAGAGGGCTTCATTTCGCATCTTGGATACCAGCTCATCTACGGTAAGATAGTGCAGTGGGCAGAGTCATGAGGCCCCCATTGCAGGCCCCACCTCCTGGATGAAATTTCTAGGCACACCCTGGGCCAAAAGGGAACCCAGTGTCTTGAAGGGAAGGGCCAGTCCTGGCAGGATCCATCACCTGCTGACGACAGAGCCCCTGGGTCCTGAAGAAGCGGCAGTGACACCCAGGGAGAGCAGCGTGGGCCTTGCCTTCCCAACACTTTCTAACTGAAGGCAGCTCCTTGTGCACGGAGTGACTGGAACGGCTCACTAGGGTGCTGCCTTCCTCCAGAGACGATCGCCCTTTCCTCTGCGAGATGAACCCCTGTAAGGGAATAGCGGTACAAGCGAAGAAAAATACACTGACCCGAGATGCTTTGTGGACAAAAAGTCAACAGGACTAGATGGTAGTTGGGGCATCTAGAGACAAGATTATGTGAAGGATGAAGGGTGATCACCGGAATCCTGGCTCCAACAGCTCAGGAGTTGCTATTTGCTGAGCAGGAGGTCACTGCGGAAAGAACTTCTTGAGAGGTGATGTAAACAAGGGTTCCTACTTGTGCCTGTAAATTTACAGTGTCTCTGTGCTATCCCAGCAGAGGCAAAGGCATGCAGGAGTTTCTGCACGGGGGAGCCTGTGTCAGCACGCGGCCAGTCGTGTTGGGCTTTCTGAAGTCTCCTGGCCCTTTGCATTTTGCTTCGGAGAAAGGGTAGATGGTGCAACAATGAAAAGTTACTGTCCTTTAGTAAGACTGTTTTCCTTTCATTAATGCAACCTGGCTCCATGCCCTCATTTTAATGATTCTGGGGAAATCTGCCAACCGTCACCATCTGTTCACTACGGGAGGGGGCATAACAACTGTCCTGTGCTTCGAATCAGGGGTCTTACTGTCCACGTCTATTTTCTTAGCTTGCGGTTCTTAGATTTGCCTAATCCAAGGTTGAAAGGAGTATCTCTGAGCGGCAAGCTCTGCGTAGTTTCCCGTGGGTACAGCATGCCAGGACTATCTTCAGGGACAAGCTCCGGCTCCAATCATGCATTGCAGCCCCTCACAGACTCTAAGTCACCTTAAGGTTTTCTCTTCGACATTTTTCTCTTCAAGAATAATAATTAGAACACTCCCCAGATTTCAGCAAGTTTAACGCATGTAATGTGTAAATAACACTTCACTTCATGCTGACTTCTGCCTGTGTTAATAGATTATTGCTTATTATGCTAAAAACTTGGATTGAAAAATAGCTCTCAACTCATTACAATTATTATTCTGAACACCAAATTTGCTTCAAACACTAAATTTCCTGGTGGTCAGTCTGATCCTGAAATGAATTATCTTTATGGATAATGTTTTGACTGAGGCTCTTTTTTTTTTTTTTAATTCTGAGTATGCTTTGTGCTTTTGTTCTTGAAAATCTATTTCTCTCTTTCTCTCTCTCTCAGATTGTCTTTTTTCTTAGTGTCTTTTTTAAAGGAAAGTTCATGAGAGAAAAAAATTATACTTTCTTGTTTCTAAGCTAACTTGTTTCTTTTTTCTTCCTTTAATAAGCCCTAACCTTGTTAGAATTTTTTTGAAAACGTAAATATTAGAACCTAATATTCAAGGTTTTGAATGAACAGGTAAACAGATGAGTGGAAACAGATGAGTGGATCTGGCGACCTCTGATTCCTTGTTAGTGTCAGACACCTGGATGCTGGGATGGTCTTCCAAGCCCCTGATCCAACCAGCTGCACGGCTTAAGCTCAGGCTGTTTTTCTTCAGATGAGTTTTTTTCAAGTTTAAAGTCGAGAGGTTGTATATTCTGTTTATTTTTTTCTTGCATGTATCGCCTACTCAAGGAAAATAAATACATTTGAACCAACATCTTTATTGAAAATGTATTTTTGAATTTTAATGCAGGTTACAGGCTTCTCTGAAATCAACCAGAATTTCTGGTGTAGGGACTCTTTCTGGGGGGCAACCGGGGTAAACATCTCTCTATGATCTTTGTTAAATATGTATTAAATTCTCAGTGAACGGTCAACTGAAAAGTATTGCTTGGAATCAAAGGCCTATGGTATCTAAAATGTGGCCCAGTCCCCTTGACAGGTTAACAGCCTTGGCTCTCTGTTCCTTGTCAGGGAAAGTGCTCACGGGGATTAGTGAAAATTGCAGTCGCAAACCTCACAAGGGATGAAGGCCACAGTCAAAGTGTACACAGAGATGCTCAAAAGAAAAATTACATCATGGCCGAGCAGCAAAACTTGTGCTCTGCGACAGGCACAAAGAGAATAAATGTACTTAGAAAAACAGGCTGTTTTAAGCAATGGCTCACGCCTGTAATCCAAGCACTCTGGGAGGCGAAAGTGGGCAGATCACTTAAGGTCAGGGGTTCGAGACCAGCCTGGCCAACATGGGGAAAGCCCATCTCTATTAAAATACAAAAATTAGCCTGTCGTGGTGGTGCAGGTCTGTAATCCCAGCTACTCAGGAGGCTGAAGTAGGAGAATCCCTTGAACCCAGAAGGCAGAGTTTGCAATGAGCTGAGATTACTCCATTGCTCCAACCTGAGCCAGAGAGCGAGACCCTGTCTCAACAAAACAAAACAAAAACAGACTCTTTTGATTCAAACATTTTGTGGTTTAAAAATGATTCCTCCTTGACTGCATTATCAGAGAAAATAATGGCTAAAAACAAGAACTTTTAAATACTTGCAAGATCCTGCTTGACCTATTTGACTGCAGGGTCTTAAACACTTAAGAGTTAATAAATTAGTTTATTTAATATTTATAGTGAGCTGCAATTCTAAATGATGGGTTCCATTGCACCTTAACCAAAGTTGAATGTAGACAAAACTGGATTTTTCTCTTTTGTTGCTTCTGTAGTTAAGCAAGAGTTTCAGTGAATTCACTGTTAACACCGTAACCACCTGTGGGTTCTTCGTGCCCATTGCTGATTTATCAAGACAGCGGGATTGCAGCAGAGAGTTTCGTATGTGTGGAGCTGGCGAAAGGTCAAGTCAAGGCTTTCTTATTACTCGAATTAACCACCCTGAAATCCAGACAGTAGGACTTTTCAGAGATACGTTGGTGGGCAGGGGGCAGGGAACAGAGACACTGATTGATCAGGCCAGGGATGAAATCGTAGCGAGTGAAGGCTGTTCAGGCCAGGGATGAAATTGCAGGGAGTCAAACCTGTCCTTTTGTGCTGACTCGGTTCCTGGGTGGGGGCCACAAGACAGGACGAACCAGTTTACCAGTCTGCGTGGCACCAGCTCATCCGTAAGAACGCAGGGTTTGAAAAATGCCTGGAACAGCAATCTTAGGTTTTACAACAGTAATGTTACCCATTGGAGCAATCGGGGAAGTGCAGTGGTCTACTAGCCTCTGGCTGCGTGACTCCTGAGCCATCATTTCTAATCTGGTGGCTAATTTGTTAGTTTCACAAAGGTGTTTCTGCTCCCCTGTCAAGGAGGGGGTTTGTTTTAGGAAAGGACTGCTATCATCTTTGTTTCAAAGTTAAACTATAAACTGAATTCCTCCTTAGTTAGCTTGGACAGAAATGAACAAGGGCAGTTTGGAGGCTGGAAGCAAAGATGGAGTTGGTTTCATCAGATCTCTTTCACCGTCATAATTTTCTCTCTGTTACAGCTTTTGCAAAGGCAGTTTCAAACCAACAATATTACGAATGTTTCATGTACTGAGGACATCATACGCACCAGGTACTGTTCTCAGATCACCAGCTGCATCAGCTGATCTTCACCGTAACCTGTGAAGTAAAAACCATTATTCTGACCATGTTAAAGATGAGAAGACGGAGGCAGAGTGATGAAGTAATTTGCCCAAAGACTCAGAGCTGAGCACGGACTCCAGCCTCATTGATCTGATTTTGGAACCAAAACCCTTAAGGGGCAGATTATACAGCTGTGAGCTCCTTGTTGCTTTTTGCTTTATTTTCAGCCTAAAATAACTATTTTGGATTACCCATTAATAGAAAAAAATTTGAAAAACTTCATTAATCAAAAGAAATGCTGTTATCTTTGTTAGAAGAACGGCGCCGTAGTTGACATGGTGTCTGTGAGCTGGGCCAGAGAGTTTTACAATGCCTGGAGTTCTGCTTTTCCTGGAGCACACACCTGGCTGATCTAAAATCTATTGTTAACTAAGTCCTGTAAAAGATTCGTTAATTTTGCCAATGTTGGCATTTCAGGGCTCAGCCTAAAGGATTATTTATTCAACTGCAGATTATTTATTATGGGGTCATTAACTGGTAACACCTAAATAGTATGCTGTTTACTTGTTTTTCCCTGAAACTAGTTAGAATTGTTAGCTATCTTACGTCTTTTGTTCTGAGGGACACAATTTATGTTTTAAATAAATAACTCCTTTAAGAAAATCTATGTATTCTTAGGTGGAAGCTAGAGCCTCCTAGACTGTTAAACTGTCTTTGCAAGATGAATTTGTGAGCTTCCCTCTGTAGAGAATTTTTTCCATGTGGTACTCACAGGAAGGCTTTGCAATCACCATCGTGTGGGGCTCGAATTTGAAAAATCCTGAGCTGGGTATGACGTTCCCCCAGACATTATCTGGATTTTTCTAATTTCAGGGTCTGGTGGGACCTGGCTCCACATCTTCTCTCTAGTCCGAGGCCCATCTGTGCTTGTGCCTCATTCCTTGCCTGATGCACTCAGACTCCACCTCTGTAGTGAGACCCCGTGTCCCCTTGCCTGAGTCCCTGGACCTGATTGGGCTAACAGCCTGAGATGGCACCGGTGAAGACTATGAGGAAGGTGGAAAATCATTATGTAACCTTGTAGGACAGCCTTATGTTAGCTGAGAAGTCGGTACAGCTGTAGTGGGGCTGGGACACAGACTGATACCCGGGAGGAAGGCTTGACGCTTTAGTCCTGATGATGCTGCCAGGAGAAAGACAACCGTGGGAACCCTGTGGCTAAGGGAGGTAAGGGAGGTGCTACTCCAGTCATCACACTGTCCTGAAGCTCAGGTATCATCTTCCCTTAGATAAATGTTGATTACCAATTAGATACTAAATTGTGGTGGAAAAAATAAACATAATAAACATATGTCTGTTAAATATTTTCCAAACTACTGTGTTTTCCGTACTCTCCTTTCCCTATGTTGGCCATTTTAAACTTGGAGTGTATCTTACAATGTGGTACTTCAGTTCTCCTTGTAAATTTGTGATTGAATTTGCTGTCTTCTGATCTGTGTATCTCCCAATTCTAAACCATTTGAAATTTGAGAGAAAAGGAGAAGGAAGAGGGATAAATCATACAGATGAACATAAAAATATCTCTACATGCTGGTCAGTTAGCGGTGGTGCGGAAGTTCTCAGCTCTCTGTTGAACAAGAAGATCTTAAAAAAAAAAAAGTAAACCCAGAGGGTTTCTCTTCTAAGGCCCTAATTAACAGTCGTTCCTGCCTCCTTGGGGACAGCAGAAGGGTTTAAAGGGGGACTAACGACGTTGCTTTTATAATTTTCCCAACTGGGAGCGGAGTGGAAGTTTTCACCTTTCTTTGGAAACTTTAAGGGATGGGAAATCATTGTCTTTTTCTATCATTGGAATTGAGGAAAATGGTAGAATACACAAAATATTGTCTGCAAAGTAGCTAAATTGAAATTTTTTTAAAAAGAAAAAAATCATGATATTGTTATTCTAAAACATCTTTAAACCTAAATATAGACTTTAGAACCAGTGAAGGAATCAGAGGGTTGTTACTCCATAGGCTGGGGGAGAGCACATGCTTGTCCCGAAGCATCTGAAAACCTTGTCTCCCTTTTGCCAACTCACTTGGGCAGCTATAGCTAAAAGCATTCGGGCCTCCAATAATTGATATTTTTTAAAGCATTTGCTTAAACCTGCTTAGAGGTCACTTTGGAGATAGAATAAAACCAAGGAAGTATTTAAGCATATTGTATATTTAATTAATGAACATTTCTATTTAAGCTTCATTGAAAAGTGGGTGAGGTGGTTTACAGAGATTATTCTGGAAGAGATTTTTTTTTCGACACAAGGCACAATCTAATGATCAGAGGAGGGCTACATTCTTAGCTATCTTTTAGGTACACAAAGTCCGCAAAACATCTGAAAAGCTGGCCAGTGAGTTCTTTGCCATATTTTTATAGTAAGAATTCACCTCTTTAAATCAAGTACCAGTAATATAAAATTTCCATCTCTTTAAATCCAGTACCAGTAATATAAAATTTCCAGAAAGAAAGAAAAGCTGAGCTCATACCGAGAGTAGAACCTTCCTCACTAGTAAAATGTGACATATTAAATATCCTAGCTTCATGACTATTGTTCTTTTTGTTTTCTTTCTTTTTTAAAATTTATTATTATTGTTATTATACTTTAAGTTCAAGGGTACATGTGCACAACGTGCAGGTTTGTTATATGTATACATGTGCCATGTTGGTGTGCTGCACCCATTAACTCGTCATTTACATTAGGTATTTCTCCTAATGCTATCCCTGCCCCCTTCCCCCACCCCAGGACAGGCCCCGGTGTGTGACGTTCCCCCACCCTGTGTCCAAGTGATCTCATTGTTCAGTTCCCACCTATGAGTGAGAACATGCGGTGTTTGGTTTTCTGTCCTTGCGATAGTTTGCTGAGAATGATGGTTTCCAGCTTCATCCATGTCCCTACGAAGGACACGAACTCATCCTTTTTTATGGCTGTTGTTCTTAAGATTTAATATCTCAGCTCTATGGCTATTGCTCATGGCTTTATTATTTATAGACAATAATTTTTATATTTATGGGAAATATTTTTATGTCAAAAATCTTGTGATTGGATGAAGTCGGGGGACATTCGTGTTATGTAATGAGAGTGTTTGAAATGACAGCGTAGTTACCCGTTCGGGAAGTGTCTGAACACAGAGATTTAGCATTTTCTTTCAAGGTCAGTTGTGAGATTAAGTTGTAATCTGGTTACACTACATCTGTTGTGAGAGGATTTTTTGTTTTGTTTTGTTTTGTTTTGTTTAACCAGATGTTATTATCGAAAGTTCAGTTTTCATGGGCAAAAGGTATTCCATTAAAAGCTGATCACTTTTGAAGTGCTGGATTAAAAGATGTTTTCAAAATTAAATAATGGTCTATTAGAAATGCAAGGCAGAGTACTTGTTTTCTAAAACGTATAAAGTTGTTAGCTGTCTCTGTGACCTTGGTAAGAATCTCTGTGACCTTGGTAAGAATCTCTGTGACCTTGTAAGAATCTCTGTGACCTTGTAAGAATACACCTTCAACTTTCCTTATCTTCTGATTCCTACGGTGAGAAATCGACAGGGTTGGATCAAATGACTGCCAAGGCTTGCTCCAGTTCTATAATTCAGACTTAGAATGATCTCAGTGCAATTTGGATAAAATAATTATAAAGAACATTATGTACTTACATGCTAAGATGTGTTGCATACAAACATTCAACTTGCACGTATAAAAATTGTGTTGATCTAAGTTTGAAAGAGGAAGAAAAGCTGTGATGTTCTTGCTGGGACAACCAAAGCAGCCTTCTGAATTGTGTCTATTATTAGTTGAATCCTTTTAGTCTGTTGCTTGTCTGACTGTCTACTTTCTCCAATCCAGATAGGCGGTGCTTCTCCACTGTGTATAGGCTGAGATCCAGCATTGCAGGATGGTCACCAGCCATGGATGCTGACCCAGGGACCTAGAAGACAGCTCCTGCGTTTCTCCAGCTCCAGCACCTACTTGTACATTACTCCCATTTGCCCATTCTTGCCTGTACCCTCTATTTTTCTGTCCCTATACCTTTCCCATACTATACCCTTTCTGCCTCTTGCATATCTCGACATCTATAAAAAAAGTTATTGCTGCTAGGAACTTGAGTTTTTTCCTTGGGAGACTTCATGATTGCCATTAGAAGTGATCGTGTGTGTGTGTGTGTGTGTGTGTGTGTGTGTGTGTGTGTTAGGGCTGGGGTGGAGAATGCTTTTCTTTTTCTCCCTACTTTTGCACCTAGGGTCTTAGAGAAGGGACTTCCTGCCATTACCCTAATTCTCCAGGGAGGCATCTGGAGAGTGTGTTTCTGTTGTTCTTTCTACCGTTTCTTATTGGGGGTGTCAGTAACACAGTGAGCACGACCGTTCTTCATTTTACAAGACTGTACTTCTCATTTCAGGACAATTGATTGGTATCCCTGTCACTGTGTGAACCTAAAACCTCTTTCAGTTTGAACCTCTTATTCCCCACAGTGGTGCCCTCTGACTCTCTTGAGGACAACTGAGTCCCCTTACTTGCTCCTCCTTTCAGGGGGTGGACTGAAAATCTGGTGAATTTGGTGAGAACCTGGCATTCATTAGCGATGGTGCTCTAGTGAGCAGGGTGAGGTGCCAAAACTCACCTTTCAGGCAGGACCTATTTGTTCTTTTTTTTCCCCCCCCCACTCTGGTGTGGTGCACTTGGGACCTCTCCAGGCATGACACATGCTAGGGTCTGGTTCAAGCCGCTGGCTGGGCAGCTCCTCTGCCTGGCTTCAGGCCAATCCTGTAGTTAGGCTGTGGCGGGAGAGTGGTGGTCCTCCTTGCTACACTGTAGTGTATCAGAGAGTCTGCTGCCTGGAGCAACTGGGCTTTTGCCGCCCATTGCTAATGAATCGGACGCTGGCAACCACACGTTGCAGTTTGCACCCATTCCCTTCCCTTTCACTAAGGGCCCAGCCGACTGGGGAAAGTTTTGGATATCGACATCCTATAAAACTTAGAAACTTTTTAAAGCACTTATCTAGTTCCTGTCTAAGTATGCTACAAACTTCTTGTGGGCTGCGATTATGTATTACTGACTCTCTTTATCCCCTAAAATCCTCAGTGCATTGTTCATTGCAGGCACTCGGTTTACGAATTGAATAATAGTAGCTTAAGCTTATTAAGTCCTTACTATACGCCTGGCAGTATTTTAAAGGCTCCATGTGGATTAAATCATTTAATACACATAACAATCCTCTGAGGTAGTTACGGTTATTATATCATTTTACAGATTAGAACACACGGGGTCAAAGAGGTTAAGAAACTGGAGATCTAAGGGATGCGGTTTGAAAATGAACCTGCTAAATGATCTCTTCCAGCCACTTAGTAAATGTTCTTTTTTCCTAAAGTGCTGCTAGTCGTTTTGTTATCACTAGTTTTAGTTTGTTCCTTGAAGACACTATTCTATGGCCTCACACCAGAGCCAGTCTGCGTGATTTCAAGGTTTAGCTGTGTCATTTGCTAACTGAGTGATCTTGAGAAGGTTTCCATGCACAGGAGGTGTGTGTGTCTGTGCAGTATGCGTGTGTACATGCATAGAGGGGTTCTGTGTAGTGTGTGTGTGTGGGTACATGCAGGTACAGGGTCCATGCAGCGTGCATGTGTGTGTGTGTGCATGTGCATACAGGGGTTCTGTGTAGTGTGTGTGTGTGTGTACACGCAGGTACGGGGTCCTTGTAGCGTGCATGTATGTGGGTTCACATGTGCATACAGGAGTTCCGTGCAGTGTGTGTGCATGTGTACATGCAAACAGGAGTTCTGTGCAGTGTGTGTGTGTGTATGCATCTACAGGGGATCCATGCAATGTGTGTGTGTGTGTGTGTATGTACAAACCCACATGGGGTCCATGTCAAGCCCTCAAGGAGAACAAGGCAACAGCCCATGTGCTGTCCTTACTGTAATCAATTCTGTACACTAGTCTCTTGTGAGTAATGCCCTTTTTAAAAAGGCCCAGCTGCTAAAAGAATTGTTTAAAAACTAGGCAGAACAACACAAATTGCCTGGAGTAATTGGAATTTTATTGTTTCACAGACTTCCTAAGGTGAATGTGTTAGTCATTCACTCTGTTAAGTAAACCACTGTGTGATTAGCAGTTACCTCACTAACAATAAAAATTAGGTTGGATCCTTTTCCTAGGAGATTAATAAACAATCTACTCAATTGTCAAAAGCATAGAAATACAACACATCCACAGTGCAGAAAGTGTTTTCAAAAGAAGGCTGTTAAAAGGCCAGGTATTAGCAAGGAAGGTGTGTTTTGTGGTGGCTACAAATCACATTTCTGCTTTATCTTCCGTCCTTAAATGCTCCAACTATAAAATCAGGAGATGTCCTTGCTAGCTCCCTCAGCTACCGTAGATCAGAACTTATATTCACATATTTTTTTGCATCTATGACCACTTCAAGGTTCTTTCACCTCTCACACTTTGTTGGGTATTGTATGGGCCCCTCCTTAGAAAATCCATAAGTTTTGTGTATTGTATTTACTATGTCTGATCCTGTAATATGGTCAAATGTAATGTGGGAGTAATGGCCATCTTCCAGATACTGAATTCATGGGCTCATAACAAATAAAAGTTGCCAAAACCTCAAGGACAAATGAATAATTACATAGATGCCTTGAGAGAATTATAAGGCAAAGTGTAGAGAGAAGAGAACTGTTTAATCGCTGGAGAGATTTGGTTTCAGAGTCAATATGATTTCAGAATAGTTTTTTTTATTTAGTTACTGCAACAGGCTGAGAAGAACATATAAAGGATAGAGAGTAAATTATCTAAAGATTAAAAACAAGATGAAAATTCATAAACACATTTGAATACACACTATTCTCACTACCAGCTGAATCTGAAAGTTCTGTGGTGTTTGGTTAATTTATGTTAACTGCAAGATTTCCTAAAATAAGTTTGCAGCTCCAGTTCACCTTTCAATTTTCAGTTCAAATCCACTTGTGGTTGGGAAAACAAATTAGACATAGATTGTTGTCTCTGCCCTAGAATTTAAAGAAATGGCTTAAATAAATGCCTAACCAATTAATTAAAGAAAATTATTCTTGGAAGAATGAACTCTGAGAGATACTTAAAGAAGTATGTTGTTTTTTAAAAAAATTTCATTTGTCAATTGTACAATAATTTCATAGCTGTTTAATAAGATGCTTGTATCTGTGTGTTTATACTAAATCCAGCAAAGCATAATAAGCAATACATTCATGGTTTTGTGTTCTAGGGGCCATTATTTTTTCATCCCAATAGTTGATTGCTAAATAAATATACCACAGAACCTCAACGGGGGTAGGGGTTATGTCGGCCCATTAAAACCGAAAGAACAAAACAGTATTTATGGACACAATGTTTCAATCTTCTGAAAGATCAAGTCCAAATTAAACGTTTGGTTGGAAGCAAATGGTAAACACAGGTAGAATTGGTTATAAAATTACTTTTAAAATTACTCATTTCTTCTTAGAAAAAAATTTGTCTCACATACAAGAGTATGAGTATAGATTTTACCTTTATAGCAATATATAATTTGTCTGGAAATTGAGTTATAACTAGAGGTAGACATCATTTTGCTACTTTCAAATTAGCCAGCATCAAATGACAGTAATTGAGCAAGAAAGGTCATCTCTATTTCTATCTTACTTTGTGTTGCAATAACTTCCCAGCCATCTGTTCTTCGGGATATTCATGTAGAGGAAATAAAGAACCCTGAGATTTATGTAAAAATCTTAACATCCATCTAGAGCTCACCAAAAAGCCTTCAGGGCACCAGACAGGCCTCAGACACCCTGGGTCAAAGATGGACCAGAAAGACCCCAGAGGGAAAAGCTCCAGCGGATACAGCCCCCGTGAAGAATCTTTGACTATCTTCTTCAACAGGGAATTCTTCACCGTCACAAACAAATCAGCAGACTCACACTATTAATGATAATTCAACTATTTTCCTAATCCTCGATGAAAGGTAAACCAATTTAGAGAACATCACAAACTCCCCTGAAATACTAAATCATGGTGGAGGATGAAGTAAAGAATACCTGGGTTTCCAGGGGCCATAAAACCCGGAAAGGACAAGTGCAGACAACTGAAACTTCTCTTCCGGAGCTAATTTTTATCATTATCTCATGTTTTATGGTCAGCAATTCCGACTGGGGCTTGACAAACAGCACTTGCTCGTAGCCAGTTGGCTGTGTCAGCTGAAGCAGAGGTTGCTTGAGAGATTTCTGATCGGTTGAGCTTGGAATCAACATGGGGCCAATGTTGGAATGCCAGGAGGGTGTGCAGCTGTGAGCAGGGCACAGACTCGAAACCTTGTTTTCCTGAGAAGGCCTGGGTTTAATTTTCCTAGTTTGACAGAGGCTGACTGTCTCTGGCAGAGCAATCTGTCCGTTTGACACATTTGTTCTCAGCAGGATATGAAGAGCAGGTAACAGAGCAAGGGAATGGACAGTTTGAGCGTGTTCGGCAAGAAGAGATCTTACGCTGAAACGTGCAGCATTCCGGGGAAAGGATTTGTTTTTTATTTGTGGCCGGAGAACCTGGTGTTCAACGTGAGTTCTCAGTTCCCGCTGATTCACGTGTCTGTGGAAAAGGGACCGGTGGGGCACACAGGATCCGGGTCCTTCACAAACACTGTAACAAAAACCTAGAAATTCTGTATTAACAGTCTTCATTTCTTCTCTCTGCAAGTCTGAGAAGTCAAATGGCCCCAATAAAGTGTATTGCTAGTTTTTGCTCAAGGATCGTGACTTGTGAATTTATTTGAAAGAATGTTTTACCAGAAAGTATACAGATGTATAAAATATCAATTGTGGGTAGCTGGTTTTTAATTTTGGAAATGAATTTGGAGATTCGGTGTTTCCATTTATTCCGATTCATTTTCTCACAGTGCTACATACACTCTTTCGAGTTATGCAAAGGGCTATTGACATTCTCACGTTGAGACCCAGAACGAATGCATCGTTCGAACAAGTGGTGCTAGACTTCGATGTTTATGAGCGTTGAACTAGCATGACTGCACTCGCATAGAGACGATTGAGGGGAATTGAGTTCACTAGCTCCCTGAGATTTAGGCTCTGTGGGAAAAACGAAACCGAGGCTAAATCAGGAACAGCTGTTTTCTCACTACCTGTCACCCTGGTACAATCTTCTAATTAATTTTGTATTCATAACTTTAAGATGTAAATTATACCTATCTGGTGTCCCTTTCCATGTGAGATACGGCTTGGACCCTTTCAAAATTTCACATTTCACATGGGAGGGGGTTTTCTGAAAGCCGTAAAATGAAACATTAAAAACAGCCAGCTGGCCTTATTGCAGAAGACCCGAAGGTCAGAGGAGTTTGCACTTTGCTTGACTGTGAAGGCTGCTGCTCTTGTGACGAGAGTGCTAGTAAGAAAGCAGATGGAGGGTGTCACTGTCTCGGGCTGGCCTTGGGTCCAAGCGCAGAGGCTGCCTGGATTCCCCTCTCTTGTGAGAGTCGCGGTGGCTTCCACCTTCTCTGGCGTTCACCCAGAAGGATTTCCACACGCCACACCCTGTAAAGATCCTCCCTGTGGTGAAGGATTTCCTGAAACGGGCTCATCATTAGATGATTTCCAGCACAATTTATCGTTTTCCTCATTCTTCTCGCTCCTCCAGTTTTTGGTTTGTTTTTAAATCCCTCCCTGGGTAAACTACAAGGCACAGTCATGAACAAAGATGTTGCAGAAAAAAACTTGACTCTTCATCTGCCCTTCAAAACCAACAATTTCCAAACGCTCGGTGACGTATCAGTTGGATAACTTCAGGGAACCCACCTGCAGTTAGCGGCAAATTAAAAACTGTTTTCCGAGGAAAAGAAAAAGAGCTGCCAGGCCCGAGAGGTGTCATAAGAGTTACGAGGACGAAAAGTTGAAGAGGCCTCGGGAGTCACCTCTGTGTGCAGAAGAGAAACTGGAGGCCCCGGGAGGTGAAATGGACTGCCCCGGTCAAACACATCGACAGTGGACGGACTATCGTCCCAACCCAGTGCTCCCAGAGAGGGTCAGAGTGATGGTGGGGGCAGTAGGGAGACACTAGCTGAGGCAGCAGAGAAAAGTTAGAACTGCTGTCAGAGGCAGCCTCTTTTAACCTGTGCCTGGACACTGTGTCATTCGCAAATTTGATAAGCTGATGTGTGTCTGCTCATATGAAAAATTGTTTCTTATATTGATTACCTATGAACTTCTTTTCAGGATGATATCAATCAATTATGTTTTCTTCTTTAAAAAAAAAACCTCTCACATTGCTGAATCCTGTGCAAATTATAGTATGGGAGACTCTCAGATGCCCTTCTGAGACCACCCAGGAATACCAATCTGAGAAACCTAGTTCATGATAAAATTGCGTTGCCTTTCATTATTATTATTACTTTTGTTTCATTATAAGACTCAAAATCTATCTCCTTAATAGCCTGCTTTGCAATCTGGCAAAGGAATGTCGGGCTCACCTGAAGAATCACAGGTCTGCTGTGTGATTCCTCAGTTCTCTTCTGGCTAGAGAATATTTCCAGTCTTTTCTCGTCTTCCCTGAAGTGCTCCTCACAGTCCCTGGATGCAGCTCAGCAATCTTCCCAGCAGTGGACCTCAATGCTCTGGGGCTGTGGACTCTGGGGCCGGGACCACCAGGCTCTGCCAGGCACACACCCCGGTGGGAGACACGGGCACATGAACGCAGGCAGCTGAGACAGTGACCACGGGAGAAATGAGGGCTCCTCCTGTGGACCTGAGCCAGAGACACTCGGTTTTCCTGGGGGCTCCAGCAGGGGTGTAAGCAGTAGATCTTTGAGAAACAATCAAAACTGACTTCCCTGCGCTCCCAGAGATTCTGTAAGGTCTCCAGTGCCCTATAATAAAGAATTTCAGTTTGAATTAGTCTGCTTAGGCTGTCACAACAAAATACGATCAACTGTGTGGCTTAAATAGCAGAAATTTATTTTCTCACAGTTCTGGAGGCTGTAGCTCCTGGGTGAAGGTCTGGCATGCTGGTTTCTGGGGAGGGCTCTCTTCCTGTCTTGCAAGCGGCCGCCTTCTCGCTATGTCCTCACATGGAGGAAAGAGAGCGAGCTCTCCGGCTCCCTTTCTAGAAAGACACCAACTTCATCAACTCAGGGCCCCATCCTTGCAACGTCTTTAACCCTCAGCTGCTTCCCTAAAGGTCCTATCTCTGTGTACAGGAACTGTGAGGGGGGGCTTCAACGCAAGAATTGTGGGGGAGAAACGATTCAGTCCATAGCAGTTTAAATCCACCAGAGTGAATTCTATTTATGGCAACGAAGAACACTGACCAACATCCACAGAGTATAATTTCTGTGTTTTAAAATTTGAACTTATTTAGAAGAGCTAGATGCTACTACACAATCTTCTGTGTTAATTTGATTTTGGTTTTCTTTTTTATCAATGTCAATTCTACTAACTTTTTTTCAGCAGTAAGAGTAGAAATAAAACAAGATTTGAAGATGTCTATTTTCTCTCTTTTTACAGTTAACATATAATTTGAAATTTAAAAGTTTTAAAAAATTTATTGGGACATGATTTGCATGTAATAAAAATAATGCACCTATTTTAATCACAGAGTATAATACATTTGACCAATGTATACACCCACATACAATTGACACACCCATTGTAAACACACCAATGTATATGCCCATGACAATGTATACAGCCATGTAACCACCATCACATTTTAGATATAAGAGTATTTTCATCATTCTGAAACATCCTTTTTTGTCCCTTCCAAATGACTTTCCCAACCACTCATCCCACACAAACCCTGATCTAATTTCTATCACCGTGTATCACTTTTATCTGTTCTAGGACTTCATACAAATAGAATCATATAGTCTGTAGTGTTTTAATCTGAATAATTTCACTTAAATAGTTTTGAGGAAATGTATGCATTCTGTTTTGTTTTCGAGACACATCCCTTGGTATGCCATCATTTGCTTCTCCATTGGCCTATTGATGGATATTTGAGTTGGTTTTGGTTTGGAGCTATTATGAATAAAGCTGCCATGAACATTCAAGTACAAGTCTTTTTTACAGACATAAGCTTTCATTTCATAGTAATAAAGTTGGGACATAATATAAGTTTATATTTAACTTTATAAGAGCATGTTAAATGTTTTCAAAGTAGTTATACTAGTTTACATTTCCATAAATGGTGTGTGAGAGGTCCAGTTGTTCCATATTTTCACCAGGGCTTGCTATTATCAGTGTTTTGTTCAGCCATGCTAGTGAGCATGTAGTCACACTTGTTATGTGTGTTTTTAATTTTGCATGTTTTTGAGTATTAAAGATATTGATGACCTTAGACGCCATTTTTTTAATGTTTCCTATAGCTCCGTGGATAAACTAAAATTTGTAACTTTTTTTTTACTTTTAATTATTCCCCTCATTCTGGCTTTAGTATATTTTTAAAAATACTCATAATTTTACTGCATATGTGTCCTTGGTAATGTTCAAGTCTTACGTGTCTTATTCAAAGCCTTTCAAATTTGAGCTCATTAGAAAAATCCTTCTTATGATTTTTAAGTGCCTTTTTATTTTCTTACTCATAGTAAAGTTTACAAGAAGACCCTGAGTTCCCTTTGAAATGCTCTTCTTTCCTTGTGGAGCTTTTTCTGACATTTTTGGAAATTTGCCCTATAAGTTTATAAACTTAGGATATAAATTAGACCATAACTAGTTATAATTTTATATTAATTTAATCACTCACTTATTAATTCAACAAAAATTATTATGTATTAACTCTGTGCCAGACATTATTCCTGGAAAAGATGACAGACTGATGACCAAAGAACGCCAATCATATTGTATTGGAGGAAGATTCTAGATGTTCTGTGACCAACTCAACAGTTTTTATTCGTTTTGTGTTCTGTCTTAATTAACTATTGTTTGGTTGTTTAAACATATTTATGAAGCACTTTTGCATATGAAAAGCACTGCAGAGAAGCTAAATGAATGAATAAATGCAAGGAGGTTTTAGTATTTTATAGGAAATAGTTCTCAGTTGAATAAAACACATGTGCCAGGAACATCTCTGGTACTGTGGATACCATTGTCAGGAAAACAAGGCATGAGCCCAGTCTTCGTCTAGTGGTGGGAAGGGGAGGCAGACGCCATTCAGATCATCAGGTGGACCTGGAACGAGAGTCTGTGACAGTGTGCTGTCAGAATGTGTAACAGGGAGTCCCGATATGGCAGCTGGTGTTTAGGGAAGATGTAGTGGAGGAGAAACATCTGAGCCAGGTACCTTTAAGAAGGAGTTAACTGAATAAGAAGGGAGATAATGTTTACACCCCGATTCAGAGGAAGCACAGCATGTTAGAGGAGGTGGAAACGGCCAGTGTGTTTGGAGTTAGAGGTCAAGGCATACACATGGCATTCACTGCGGTTTTCAGTGCCCTGCAATCTAGCTTCTGCCTCCAATTATCTTCTGAAACCTTGTCTGCCAAGGTCACTAATGACCTTCTAGCTGTGAACCTCAGTGAATGGATGCTTCTCATTCTTCACGCTACTTGGACTCTTTCCAATGCTTACCATTCTCTCCATTAAAATGTCTACCTTGATTTTAAAATGCCACAACAGATGATCTTTCTACTCCCTGCATGACTCCTTCTCAGTCTCCTCCTCTTCTGCACGACAGACAAGTCTCTGGATTTGGGCTGCTGTCAGTCTCTTCATGCTCTGCCTGTCCCCATTTAGTCATGCGTGATGTCATCTCACATCACGTCTCTCCACCAGGAAAGTGCCCTGCTCGGCTTCAGTAATTACCACGGCAGAAATGCATCTCCAGGACTTTAGCAGTAACTGTATGTCCAAGCTTCAGTTAGATATATATATATATGTATTTTTTTTTCCTATTTCATATTTGTAACCTAAGGGGACCTTGTTAATTAAAGCTTTATCTTTGTTTACTTGTAATGTATTTAGACACCATACTAGATGCTGCTATGAAATAAAACACGAAAGGTTTCTGCTGTACTTGTCCTTGAGGATTCCACTCACTGGCAACTCTTTCCAGGAAACCTTTCCTGAATGTGGATGCTTCACCAGGTAACCTCATGATGAGGCCTCAGTACCACGTGCTTTCCTCTTGAGTATTTTATACCACATTGTATGTGTCAGTTTATTTGATTATCTTCATTTCCAAATTGTGATATCCTCCTTTGTAAACCACAATGCTTAACCCAGTATCTGGCACACAGCAGGAACATAATAGGCATGTGTGCGTGCACGCACACACACACACACAGAGTCTATTCTCATTCTGCACATATTGCACTTTTGCAAATTTGCCTACTGACTAAAATTTATTTGTGAGACGCAAATCAACAATGCGGTGCTTTCACAGTCATTCCCTGTGAAAGGCACACGCAGAATGGCGGAAGATTTGCCACCCAATGCGCCTGTTCTCAGCTGAGATAGAAGAAGGAGATGCTCTGCCTTCCTGTGTCAGCCCTCACACTGCAAGTGAATGTCCTTTCGGCAGCCTTTACAGTGCTGTGCTTTTTGCATTTTTGTGCTTTTTGTTTGCGACTTTGTTGTCTGAGGTGGCCCCCGAGCATAGTGCAGAAATGCGTCTAGAGCGGTTAAGCACAAGAAGGCTGTGTGTGCCTCATGGAGAAAACAGATGTGAAAGATAAGCTTCACTCAGGCATGAATGCTGTTGGCCATGAGCTCAAAGTTAATGAATCACAGCATGTATTAAATAAGGTGACTTTAAACAGAAACATACAAAACAAGATTATGTATTGATACATTGACAAAAATGTGACCAGGATAGGCGTGGGCAAAAAAATAATATGACCAAAGGCCTGCAGGGGTTTAACCCTGTATTTTCCACGGGAGCAACAGTTCAGTATTCATGGTTCAGTGTTCACACATTCAGCATTAGCAGCAGCTTCAGAGAAGGAACCTACAGCAAATAATGAAAATTGACTCTATATATGTGTGCGTGCATATTTTATATATATATGTGTATATATATAATGTAAAGACAATAAAGCAGAAATAAATAATATATGATGATTGTGCAAAAGAGGGAAAGACTATAAATATCTGATTGAAAACATCAGATATGTTTCATAGAGAAGTTGCTCTCCATTATAATCCTTGAATAAAGTATAGAATTTCAACAGGTATGACTGAAGCTTAGAGAATCCTAACAGAAAGTGAGAAAACAAAGTCATCAATTTGGGCAAGTTCAGGGATATATACCTAGCTCAAGGGATATATACACAGCCTAGCTCAAGGGATATATACACAGCCTAGCTCGGGGGATACATACAGATCCTAGCTCAGGGGATATATACACAGCCCAGCTCGGGGGATATATACACAGCCTAGCTCGGGGGATATATACACAGCCTAGCTCAGGGGATATATACACAGCCCAGCTCGGGGGATATATACACAGCCTAGCTCGGGGGATATATACAGATCCTAGCTCAGGGGATATATACACAGCCTAGCTCGGGGGATAGATACACAGCCTAGCTCAGGGGATACATACACAGCTTAGCTCGAGTATAAAGTACAGAAAGAGATAAATTCCATATTGTGTTCGACATCTCCTAGGAGGGAAAATGTATGTGGTTTATTTAATAGTCATTGTTAATTCAATTGTCTGTCTTGGGTTTAAAATGGACTCTGATATTCTTTCCTAACTTTTCAGTCAAACATATGTTAAGATATTTTTAAAAGGCAAAATTCTCAACCACCTAAAGCAAATGTGACAATCAACACTACCAGAATTTG
This sequence comes from Mandrillus leucophaeus, assembly GCF_000951045.1. Taxonomy (NCBI): domain Eukaryota; kingdom Metazoa; phylum Chordata; class Mammalia; order Primates; family Cercopithecidae; genus Mandrillus; species Mandrillus leucophaeus. The sequence goes on along the minus strand of NW_012107108.1, from coordinate 885,835 downwards.
TTAGAAATTTCCAGAAACTACAAAACCAATAGAACTTATTATTTCCTGAAAAAAGAGAGCTACTGGTTTGGGCTCAGAAATGCAAGGACATCCCTAGAATATCCAGCAATGGCCGCTTTGTGTCTATGCTCCCTGCGGGCAGCCAGAACCCAGCCTTCTTCCTTCCTCTTTTAGACACATTAATGTAGTCTAGTCTTCAGAAACAGCTGAGGGTAAAGAAAAGGAGCTTTGGGAATGATGCTATCACCCTATCTCCTGGGTTGTGTATATTCGGCCTTAGACCCTGGGGATTGGTCTAGAGGTCAAACACATAGACAGTTGGGCTTTTATAAATCACGTATGACTGAGCAGGAAGCAGGGGGAGTCGAAATCCCTAGAGGGATGACTCCTGTGAAAAGGACAGCAGGAGGGAGGAACTATGCACTTTGTTGGAGGGTGTACCTAATCCCAGGGGAACACACAGGAAATAAGCTCAGGGAATTAAGGCTACAACTTCAGACTTTTCTCTCCATTTGTGTTGGAGGGTGTACCTAATCCCAGGGGAACACACAGGAAATAAGCTCAGGGAATTAAGGCAACAACCTCAGACTTTTCTCTCCATTTGTGTTGGAGGGTGTACCTAATCCCAGGGGAACACACAGGAAATAAGCTCAGGGAATTAAGGCTACAACTTCAGACTTTTCTCTCCATTTGTGTTGGAGGGTGTACCTAATCCCAGGGGAACACACAGGAAATAAGCTCAGGGAATTAAGGCTACAACTTCAGACTTTTCTCTCCATTTGTGTTGGAGGGTGTACCTAATCCCAGGGGAACACACAGGAAATAAGCTCAGGGAATTAAGGCTACAACTTCAGACTTTTCTCTCCATTTGTGTTCTTGTCCTTTGGTGAATCCAACCAAAAGCCAGAAGGCAAGAGAGCATTTCAATTTAGTCTCTATTGATCAGTTTCCTGAGGGATGGAGGAGGGTGGAGAACGGATATGGAATTGCTAAAGCAGGGAAAATACACACACACACACACACACGTATGCACACACACACATACACACACACACATTCTTTCTGTCTCTCCCTCAAAAGAATGATAGATTAGATAGATAGACAGATAGATAGAAGATAGATAGATAGATAGATAGATAGATAGATAGATAGATAGATAGATAGTAGAGGTGATATCTATGCCCTCAAGTTTCTTAAATTGTGTTATATATTGTAGTATAATATGAAGTATAATTCAGTTTAAAATGTAATATCCCAGTAGCCCAGTTTCCTACTTACTGAAAGTAGTTATTAAGATTGATTAATTAATCTAATTTCTTAGATTTAAGAGAATGGCCAAATACCTGTCTTCAATCACTTCAGGGTAGCGCTGCCTAAAGCTAGAACACCTGGCTCTTGAAATACACTATTGGCCCTGTATGCCTTTAGTCCTGAGTTGGAGAGTGATACCTTTCCAGAACCGTCTTGAGTGAGATTACCAAGTGAAAATGTTCTAATGCCACGTTTACAGACTTCCTGTTACAGTCTTCCTCTGACATATAAAGAGCTTGGAGGCAAACATTTTGTTCTTACAATAAGAAAAAAACTGAACAAACTATAGATCAATGACTTTTCTTAGACTCCTCGAAGACCTGAGGTCGCGGGGCCGCTGGCGCCGGAAGCTGAGGATGCAGCTGAATGCAGAGCGTCATGATGGAGATCAGCCTCCCTAGAGCAGGAGCAGCTGGAGCGATAAACCTGCATGAACATGTAAGTGGTAATTCCGACGGATGCTGGAGGCTGAATGCAGACTGTTTTGAGAGCGAAAACCTTCTGGAGACCCTAGTGTTAGGGCCTGTGCTCGCGGCCCCAACGCAGTTGGAACTCGGAATGCCACCAGGCCTCAAGGTGGAAGGCAAGAGAGATCCCCGGTGCTGTGGCAGAAGGAAGGGAAAGGTAATCTTCATAAAATATGCCCAGGGTCTTCTCTATGACCAAAGCCTGCTCTCCGGGAAAAAAGACTGCCAGGGCCCCAGTCCTCCTGCGGCAGGATGTATCTATGAGCCAGCCACCTCTGCCTTCTTTTATCACCATTGAGCGGGGAAGGAAAGTTAAGAAACACTTATAAAGGTCACAGCCTGGGACAAAGTGCCACTAAAACACTCATACTTACACAGGAGACTAGAGTGTGCTTCTCTCCCCAACATTTTACTGCAACACCAACAGGCTCCAGGATAGTAACAATCGATTCCAGGTGAAAGAGCTGAAAGACAGACTTTATCTTACAGGAACACTAAAACCACCAAAGATACAAGAACAAGGCCATCAGAGGCGTTTAAAACCTCTGGCACCCATAGCTACAACAAACACTAAACAAACTCCAAGACCTGCGAAATTGACATAAATCCTAGCACTGAAGACCAGTTTACCTAAGTTCCCATTTTGTGTGTGTGTATGTGTGTGTGAGTGTGTGTATACTTACATGTAATGTATGTGTTGGTATTTACATATGTATAGATGTATACCCATTGATGTATATCTACATGTTTATATGTACTTCTGTCTCTATTACCTATGAATCTCTCTATCTACCTATTTACTAGCTTTCAACAAATATTACAGATAATGCCAAGAAAAATTATACATTGAAGATACAAGGCAAGCATTAGAACCAGTATCAGAAGGACGAATTTTGGAATTAGCCGACAGGAAATGTAAAGCAACTATCATTAATATCTTAAGGAATCTAATAAAACATCAAATAACATGCCAAAAGAGATACATGTTAACTGAGTGAAGGAGACTTTAAAAATCAAAAGAAAATGTTAGAAATCAAAACCACAGCAACAGAAATTAAGAGCGCCTTGAGGATTTCCGCAGTAGATTGAAATAGCTGAGGAAAAAATTAATGAGCTTGAAGATATGTCAATAGAAAGATTCCAAATGGAAATGCAAGTAGAAAACAAGTGAGAAAAAGAACCCAAGAACATCCAACAACTGTGGGACAATTGCAAAAGGCAAAACATACATTTAACTTACCAAAGGACAAAAAAAAGAGAATAGAGCAGAAGAAATATTTGAAGTAATGATGGCAAAGCACTTTCCAAAATGTATGGAAGACATGAAACCACCTATCAGGTTAGCTCAGAGAAGATCACGGAGACAAATACTGGAAAACAAAACCCTACATCTAGGGGTGTCATATTTAAACAGTAGAAAAGCAATTTCAAAAAGACAGAATTTTTTTTTTCTTTTTTTGAGATGGAGTCTCGCTCTCTCGCCCAGGCTGGAGTGCAGTGGTGGGATCTCAGCTCACTGCAAGCTCCTGGCTAATTTTTTGTATCTGTTAGTAGAGACGGAGTTTCACTGTGTTAGCCAGGAGGTCTCAATCTCCTGACCTCGTGATCCACCTGCCTCGGCCTCCCAAAGCTCTGGGATTACAGGCGTGAGCCACCGTGCCTGGCCCAAAAAGAAATCTTGAAAGAACCTGGGGCAGGGGCCATTTTATCCATAGAAAAGCAAGGATAAGAATTACAGATGACTTCTCATCAGAAATCATGCAATCTAGAGGAGTGTGGAGGGGAGAGGATAATGAAAGAAGAAGAAACACCAATGTAAAATTCTATGACAAGAGAAATGATTCTTCCAGAGTGAAGAAGAGATAAAGACTTTCTCAGAGAAACAAAATCTGGGAGTGCTCATCACCAGAAGACCTGCCCTGAAACCAGTGTTAAAAGAAGTTCTTCAGGAAGAAGGAAAATAATATTGGTTAGATACCTGGATCTACATAAAGAAAGGAAGAGTGCTGAAAAGGAGAAAATGAAGGTAAAATTCAATCTTTTACTTTTCTCATTCTTAACTGATCTAAAAGGTAACTTGATTTACATCAGTAATAGTAACAACGTGTTGAGTGATTATAGCATGTGGACAAGTGAAATGCATGACTGCCTGTCACAGAGATATGAAGGAGCCATTGGAAATACTCTGTCACTTGTGAAGGACAGTTCTCCAGGCAGTCTTGGACTGACCCAGTTAACTTCCCTTTCTCGCTTGTAGTTCTCAAGAACAGCAGTAGAAGGTTGCTCTATAACTGCAGAAATGCAACATCCTGGTATAAGGAGAGCATGGCTGGAACAGTCCCTCCTCCCCACAAATAGAAGTTTCTTCAACACCTCAGCCCCGCACTTCATGTGACTCTTGGAGTGTAAATCCCAGGGCAGCCTTATTCCCAGGATTCCTCAGCTGCAGGGTAAGTGGGTCACACACAGACAAGGCTCCGTCTGTTCTATGTAGCTTTCCTGAGCTTTGAGGGACTAGCTCATGATCAATCCCACATTTCTGTTGCATGTGCTAATTCTCAGTCATGACTTGTTGCCCCTGAGTGTGCTCTGTCTCACGGCACTCAGACAAGTTGCTAACCAGTGCATGGTGAACCTGCTCCACAAATTCACAGTACATGTAAAGTAGGATAGTGCTATTGTGGATAGACTTAGATTATTTAAAACTGTGTGTTACATACTTTCAAGAAACCACTAAGTTTTTTTTTTTTTTTTTTTGAGATGGGGTCTTGCTCTGTCGTCCAGGCTGGAGTGCAGTGGTGCGATCTCAGCTCACTGCAAACTCCGCCTCCTGGGTTCACGCCATTCTCCTGCCTCAGCCTCCCGAGTAGCTGGGACTGCAGGTGCCCACCACCACCCGGATAATTTTTTGTATTTTTAGTAGAGATGGGGTTTCACCGTGTCAGCCAGGATGGTCTCGATCTCCTGACCTCGTGATCCGCCCACCTCATCCTCCCAAAGTGCTGGGATTACAGATGTGAGCCACTGTGCCCGGCCAAGATTTGTTTTAAAAAATATAATGATATGGTGAAAGAGAAGATAAAATAAAATCATATAAATAATTTAAACAAGAAAAGAAAGAAAAAAAGGGGAAACTCAAAGAAACAAGGAATAAATTCAAAAAATGAAAAACATCTTCAAACATGGTAAATATTAATCCAATTTTATCAATCATCTCATTAAACATGAATGGTCTAAATATGCTAATTAAAAGGCAGGATATCAGGAATGAGTACAAAACAAGACCAGACTCTACGTCCTCTATTTGCCTTCCACTTTAATATAAAGACGTAGGTAAGTGGGGAAGAGCGGCAGGAGGAAGGACGTGCCACACTAACCCTTAGTCCATGCCAGCGGCAGAAGTGAAAGAAAGGAAGTCAGTTTATATGCCATTGCTTTCACAACCTGAAAACCTGAAGAAAATTGAGCATTCTCCAAGACTCATGCTGAAAATAAACAGAATAATTGCCAGCTTTAGCATTAATTAACAGTTTAGGGGATGTAATTTCTTAACTGCATTTAAAAACCAAACATCCAAATACATTAGATTAATTCTTCAGAGAGAGTTACTCACAATTTGTATTTGATGATTTTACATCATATTTATCTCAGCAGGAAGAATAAAAGAAGACTAATGAGACAAGCAGAGAAAAAACCTTAAATAATTTGGCTGCTTAATTTTCTCCTTCCTTTACTCTTAAACAGGTGACTGCAGAGCTTGGGATGCTCTACCCTTTAGAATTAGTGACTTCATCTGGATTTCAAAAGTAAAATCATTCTGTGTCATAAGTAGTCACGAAGACGTTCATTCTGATTCCCAGAGAAGTGTAGTCGGTGAAGATTCTAGCAGTTGACATGGTGTTCTTTCCTATAACTCTCCTCTGGTTATTATTTCAGGGGGCCGCCCGCAGATTACTCTTCTCTTTGCTTGTCAAAATGTAATTGTTGAAAATCTTAAAGGTTGCTGAATGCTTTTGTGAAAATAACAAGGCAAAATACAGTACTTTAAAAAATTTTTTGCTGAAAGACAAAAGAGCACACCCTGTCATTCCTCTTCATTTATATTTCACGGTGCACATCCTGCTGAAACATTTTATGGAAATGACTCCTTGCTCTAGAATAAGTAACCCACATGTTTTTCCACCTTGACTTTAATATGCACGTAATTTCCTTGAAATTACATGTCAAGGATTTAGAATATTTGTTGTTGCCAGACTAAATTTTGGAAAGCTGCCTCATTAATCAGGCTGTAAACATGTTGGATCATATACATTCCGTTTGAGTTTTGAGACAGATTGACTATTCAATAGCAGACTTTTTGGATTTCTAATTGGGATTAAACTCATTATGTTTTATAAAAACATTAAAAAACATTGTAGATATTCTGCATATTTTGATATTCTGCGCCTACTTTGTCAATACAAAGGGATTTTAGAAAACATTCCTGAATCCTTCTGAATTTGTGGCTCTGCAATTAAGTAACTGTGATTGCTGTGCCAGGAAATTTCATCTCTCTTACCAAGCCACAGAGTAAGAGATGGCTTCCTCTTCCACGTCCATAGCGTGGCTTCCTCATCCACATCCATAGCATGGCTTCCTCATCCACGTCCATAGCATGGCTTCCTCATCCACATCCGTAGCATGGCCTCCTCATCCACGTCCGTAGCATGGCCTCCTCGTCCACGTCTGTAGCGTGGCTTCCTCATCCACATCCGTAGCGTGGCCTCCTCATCCACATCCGTAGCATGGCCTCCTCGTCCACGTCCATAGCGTGGCTTCCTCATCCACGCGTGGCTTCCTCATCCACATCCGTAGCGTGGCTTCCTCATCCACGTCCATAGCGTGGCTTCCTCATCCACGTCCGTAGCGTGGCTTCCTCATCCACGTCCATAGCGTGGCTTCCTCATCCACGTCCATAGCATGGCTTCCTCATCCACAGAGTGAGAATATATTGAGAATACTTTCCTTGCCCATCTGGAAGGACCCTTTACCTGAAGTAATAAGCATGCATTTGTGTGTGTGTGTGTGCGCACACACGTGTGTATGCTGAAAACAGTGAAATATCATATGTTACAGAAGTTATCCTTATTGCTATATAATACCTTAAGGCTAATTTGTTTTTGTGTGCTGGTGACCAAGCAGTATTCAGAAGATACAGCCTTCCTCCTGAGAAGTCTAGCCACAATCAAGGAAATTTCTCTTAGTTTCTCTCTTTTAGAGAAAATATAAACAAATACAGAAGTTAGAATCCTGGGTGGTGCTGATTATTCCAAATGTGTACGTGCAGCTTCCATGGGCAGTTTGGTTGCAGTTCATTTCTGGGGTAAGTGACCCACATCTACACTGTAAAATTTTTTTGTTTCAAGAGCCAAAATTGTTCTCTGAAAACAGGTATCATTGAATTGGTGATTTTATGAGACAGCATTGTCTGTACATTTACAACCACTGACAGAGGTTAAATGTAGGTGAATGGGGAGCTCTGAGTCGACAGCCAGGAGAGGCTTGTACCAACAGGGAATTGATCATCTCAGCGGAGTCTGTGCTAGAGCTAAAGGTTGTTAACTCTGTTATTAGAATTCAGTGTTACTGCCCTGCCTTCTGCCCAAGGCACAGACATTTTAGTTGTAAGAAAAGCAGTTATGTGTCTCACGTAACTCCTTCAACTGGCTGTTTGCTTAATCATTACTTTATGAAACTGTGCCCCTGTTTTTACTTACAAAGTCACAGAAGGTATCCGTAAGTGCCATTCCTCATTTCAGACAAGCACGATCAAATAGTTGAGCATTTAATGTTTCATTTGGCTTTAAAACATAAACCACGCATACGACAAAAGCCTGGGACATTTTGTAGAACCAGAAAGTTAAAAAGTGCATGAAACCCCCGCCCCCAGAGAATGGGAGTGTGACAGAGGGAAAGAGAGGCCCACCTGAAGGGGCTCCACATTTAATGCTGTAATCATTTGAGTAGTAAAATAAACAACAGAGTATTGGGAAATAACCAAAGGTATAGAATAAATATACACAAGTCCATGTTGACATAAGTAGTAAATGATGAAAAAATGAATGGGGAAGAAGTTACATTATTTTACAGAAACATTCCAAATTATTTGTGTAGATATTTTACTCTATAGAAGTTGGAACTTAATCCTCCTCTCAACCATACACTAAACTTAGTGACTTGTTTCCACAGGACAGAGTAGAGAAAGAAAAGTACAATAGTAGAGTTAGAGGAAAAGCTTGGCAAAGGCACACGGAATGAGTGATGAAGGTGAACATCCTCAGTGGTGTCATGTGGATATCATGTGTACCTAATTTGATGTGACAAGGAAAACACTTTATCTCTGTGAAATTCCTTCCCCAAATCCCATGAAAAAGAAACCAGATGGGGGTCTTCCTGTGGGATAACTCGCCTGTACACCTCTTTATAGCAGTGCCCCACTACCTTGGTACCAATACACCTCTTTATAGCAGTGTCCCACTACCTTGGTACCAATACACCTCTTTATAGCAGTGCCCCACTACCTTGGTACCAATTTATTTATTAGTTCATTTTCACACTGCTATACAGATACTACCTGAGACTGGGTAATTTATAAACAAAGGAGGTTTAATTGACTCATAGTTCCACATGGCTGCAGAGACCTCAGGAAACATAATTATGACGGAAGGGGAAACAGACACCTTCTTCACAAGGCAACAGGAGATCGAGAGAGAGAGAAAGAGTGTGTGAAGGAGAAACTGTCAAACACTTATAACACCATCAAATCTTACGAGTACTCACTCACTATCATGAGAATAGCACGGGAGAAACTGCCCCTATGATCCCACTGGTCCCTCTCTCAACATGTGGTCATTACAGGGATTACAATTCAAGATAAGATTTGGGTGGGGACACAGAGCCAAACCATCTCAGAAACCTTTCTAATGAGAAACATCTGCATGGCAAATCCAAATGTGAAACAATGAATCTATACATTTGATTGCATTATGTTCCATAACTAGGGTATGCTTTCTCTGACTTACAGTTGATTAAGGTAAATAGTCTTAACCAGTTCTATCAGTCACATTTATATAAAACATCACTTGACTTTAGTCCAATATAAATTTACACTATCTTGCTTCCCTAATTCTAAATTTACCTTACTTCTAAGCTGAGTTAATCACAAGTTCATCTGAGGGTTTAATCATTGATGCAAATCAGTTAGCTTTCCTTACGTCTTCTTTATTTGAACTAAAATTATTTGACTCAAAGAAAGCAAAACACCTTGTATACGTTTATTTTTATTTTAACCACAGCAACAAAAGAGTAGAAATGGTAATCATGAACATCTAACACTGCTCAGCCGAAAGGAGGACCACTTGGGCATTACCAACCAGCTTGAGAAATGTTCTGCAAATTAAGATTTGTCCTTAAACATATGCATCTGAGATTGGTATAGTATTTAGTAAGGAGGTGATTAGTAAGGAGATGATATTTAGGAAGCTATTGCCAGCAGTCAGTCCCCAGTCAAGGGTTTAATTCCTCTGTGAGTCAACTTTATAGAACTCGAGAACTAAAGGAGTTGGTTAAATGACCAGAAACAAAAGTGCTTACTAAACTCAGGAAAAGGAAAGAAAATCTAATTTTTTTTTTTTTTTTTTTTTTTTTTGAGACGGAGTCTCGCTGTGCCGCCCAGACTGGAGTGCAATGGCCGGATCTCAGCTCACTGCAAGCTCCACCTCCCGGGTTCACGCCATTCTCCTGCCTCAGCCTCCCAAGTAGCTGGGACTACAGGCACCCGCCACCACGCCCGGCTAGTTTTTTTTTTTTTTTTTTTTTAGTAGAGACGGGGTTTCACCGTGTTAGCCAGGATGGTCTCGATCTCCTGACCTCGTGATCCACCCGTCTCGGCCTCCCAAAGTGCTGGGATTACAGGCTTGAGCCACCGCGCCCGGCCATAGAAAATCTAATTTTGAAAGTGTGTTTGTAATTATAAAGCACTACAGATAACCTTGCAGGTATTTTTTTGTAAAAGCAAATAAAACTCTTACTAGTGATGTTTCTCCTCTCATTGCTTCACTCGTAGAGCCCATGTATTGTCAGTCAGCACCCACTGTTTTGTGAGCATTTCTATTGAGATTTATGTGCAAGTGACCTGAAAAATGAGTACATCAATAATTTTGCCTTCAAAACATCTAGATTCTATTTTATTCCACTCTAGGTTCTCTTGTTTATATCATGCCCTTTCTGATACCCTCTTTATCCTTCTAGGCTAGGCTTTCTCAACTTTAGCAGTATTGACTTTTTGAACAAGATAATTCTTTATTTTGGGGGACTGCCTTGAGCATTATAGGACGAGTCAGTGTAATGATTAATTTTATGTCTCAACTTGGGTGAGCCTCAGTGGCAAACTTTTGTCAAACATTATTTTGCCTGTTTCTTTGAGAGAGAGAGAGAGTGTGTGTGTGTGTGTTTTGATGACATTATCATCTAAGTCAGCGGACTTTGAGTAAAGGGGGTGCCCTCGATAATGTGGGTGAACACCATCCAATCAGTTGAAGGCCTTCATAAGACAAAGACAGGCCCTCCCCAAGCAGGGATAAATTATTCCTCAGGTTTCCTTTGGACTTGGACTGCGACTCTTTCCTGAGTTTCCAGCCTCCCTGCCCACCCCATCGGACTTTGGACTTGCCAAGAGTCTTGGTCCACTTTGTGTTGCTGTAACAGAACACCTGAGACCGGGTAATGTAAAAAGGAAAGGGGGTCATTTATCTCAGGGTTCTGCAGGCTGGGAAGTTCAAGATTTGACAACTGCATTTGGTGGCTTCTGGTGAGGGCCTCCTCTGTATCAATACATGACAAAAAAGAGAAAGGGGAAGCAGGCCTGTGTAAAAGGCAAACCATGAGAGGTCACCTCACTTTATAGCCACCCACTGTTGTAGGAATCAGTCCACTCCCATGAGAACTCACCCAGTCTTGTTAAAGGACAATAATAGGGTTTGTCCCCATCCAAATTCATGCTGAGGCTTTGTCCCCAATGTGGCACTTTTGAGAGGTGGTGCCTTTAAGGGGTGATTGGGTCATTAAGATGGATTAATTTCTTTTCACTGGAGAACCCTGAAAAACAGAATTTGGCCCTGAGATGTGGGTGCCAAGACTACCTCCTTTTTGGCGTTAGCAGAGCCAGCTTCCCCCAGGGCCTCAGAGGCCAAGCTATGCCCAGGTTGGTGGGAGTCCTGCTGGGCTCAGGGGCTGGGGATGTGTCTTCCGCCCTAGTGCGTGTGGAGAACAGATCATCAAGCCAAAGAGGATAATTCTGAGCTTTCAATCTAATGGACTTTGCTCCCCTCGGTTTTGAACTTCGTAGGGATCCCCGACCTCTTTCTTATTTCTGATTTCTCCCTTTTGGAACGGCAATGCCCAGCTTATGCCTGTCTCACAACGGGAGTGTGTAACTCACTTGTCTGGTTTCTCAGCTGTCGAAACTTTTTCCCTAGGATCAATCATACCTCGAGTCTCACCCGCATATGATTGAGAGGAGATTCAAATGAGATTTAGGACTTAGAGTTGGTGCTGGAATGAGTTAAGACTTTGGGACTGTTGAGATGGGGTGCTGAATATGTTTTGCTAGTGAGAAGGACACGGATTGATTTTGGAGGTCCAGAGAGTAAAGACTGAACTGGTTCCCTTCAAATTCATATTTTAAAACCTAATCCCCAGTACTTCAGACAGAGATTTTGCAGACAAACCTTTTAGGATGGAGCCTTTAAAGAGGTAATTCAGATAAAATGAGGCCATCAGGGTGGGCTGTAATCCATTCTGACTGGTGTCCATGTAAAAAGAGGAGACTGGGATACACAGAAGGACACCGGGGCACGCATGCACAGAGAAAAGGCCATGTGGAGACACAGAGGGAAGGCAGCCGTCTGTAAGCCACCAGCAGAGGCCTCAGGAGAAAGCATACCCATCTTCGCGTGGCTTTAGGACTTTCAGCCTCCAGAACTGTGAGAAGATAAATTTCTGTTGTATAAGGCCCTGTCTGTGGTGTGGTGTTACTGCAGCCCAGAAGGCAAATACAGGCAGGGTCCCCGGCTTCTGCCCACCAGGTCCCAGAGGTGTTTCCTCCCAGCCACCATCCTCACTCCCCAAATCATGACAAACAAAAAATATCCTCAGACATGTCCACATCTTTGACTGGGGATGACACAGCTGCAGGTTCATAACCCACGCTCAGACACAGACAACGGTGACAAAAGCTCTTACGTGGATCGTCCCTCTTGGAAACATCCTGTGATTTGGTGTTGGTGACATTGCACTTTCTGTGTCTGGATCTTCTGTATTCTACCTTCTTTTTCCATTTCTGTGTTCTTTCCCTTGATATTCTCCTTTATATTTTAAAGTGTTACCTTGAAATAAATAGGACTCACATACAATCTCTCTTGTCCTGGCCTCTCTTCTGATCCCAAAGTGTGAATTTCCACCTGCCAATTTTCCAAACAGTTCTTCTGAAAGACTCTACCTGGATATTCTACCACCACAAACTCAGCTGGCCTCTGCCACACTGTCTCTTCTATAATGCCTGTTTAGTTAAACAGTTCAGCTCAATTAAAAACAATTTTTCAGTGCATTGGGACCTTGAGGTTAGCTGGTTTGATATAAAAGAGAGTCACCCAAACAGATTTAATGCAATGTGATAAGCTCAATGATAAAAAAAAAAAATGTGTGGGGATCTGTGGGATTACAGAGGGGGGACATCGTATCTAGGATGGGATGTCAGAAAAGGCTTCCTTGAAGAGGTAAGTCACAAGCTGAGTCTAAAAGAAACCCAAGTGAGATAAGGAAGAGAAGATACAGAGGCATTTCAGAAGGGTAAAATAGTACACGTAGTATAAACAGGTGGAGAGGAAAACAGATAATATTTCATTGAATTTTTTTACTCTTTTAAGTCAGACTAAAGTGAACGTGTCTCTTGAATGTAAATACTTATGAGCAGATATTTTTCTTTCCTTTGAGAAATTTCTAAATTTCAATTTACCAGTTCAGAGGCTATGGATGGTATTTAGGTCAAATTAATTTCCACAGAAGTTCTTCTTCTTCTACGGATGAGAAAGAGTTCCAACGTCCCATGCCCTGACCAACACAGGCTGTGATTCAATTTTTCCAGATTATCTCAAGATGATTTTGTTACATTTAAAAGAATACTGGTGTTATTTTCAATAAAAGCATTCTTATGAAAGTCTCCAAAAACCCCCATGCTAACCAATCCAAAGGTGGATCTCTAAGGCAGACACAATGTGTGGCTGGGCCAGTGCTGTGTTGTCCACGTCACAGTCACACAGAAACCCCGAGCTGTACATCCCCACTGTGGCTCACTCCACGGGCCCCATCTGCTAAGACTGGCGCACGCTGTGCCTCCCACCTGCACCAGGGCAGCAGCACGGCCAGCCCCTCCCAGCCCCCCATGCTGGGCTGCTGGGCGTGCTTTCGGGATGTCCAGGAGGGTCAGTGTGTGGTGCCCCGAAGGATTTGCTTTCTCATGAGGGCAGGAGGAGGACCCTCTCTAACAATTTTGTTTTCATTGTTTACATGACGTCCAGCAAATTTAGGGGGACGGGGGGCGGGGTAATTCCTAGTACGTTGCTGGCATTGTTTCTTGTTTCCCAGCACAGATGCTCTTTTCACCCAAAGTTTATATCCGCCTGGTCATTTCCTTGGAAAATTACTCTGCTAGGAGAAGAGTTAAATGCTTTTCCTTGAGATTTTTCTGTAGGTAGGAAATAGCCGCGTGTTGTTAAAGTCTGACATTCTTTAGTGTTTGGATATCCAAACCTGCCTCTGTGCCCCTTAATTCTGGTTCCGGCTCCAGCTCTTCGGTTCTTCTCCAATTCCAGAAAGGTCCAATACCCAGCGCTGATCTATCTAACGTAAGTTGTGTGCTGACTCTTCTCTCTACAGACTTTCAAAACATGTTCACAGAAAGAACACCACCTTTCCCTTCAGTGTCTAATATCTTTCTCAGATGTCATACTCATTCTCTCTAATTCTCATAGAGTTGATGCCTTGTCAATGAAGAAATGGAGGCACGAGATGCTTAAAGAACATATTCAAATTACAGCAAACGTGTGCTCAATCTGACGTTTAGATTTGGCCAGCCAGTGTTTTCTCTTCCTGATGGGTTGGTTTCCTAAAAGTAACTTAACTTCAACTTGCTTAAAGTTTGAGAAGTAAATTTTAAAATGCATATAGATGTTAAGATCTCTGTAGCACTGTCCACGTAACTACTGCCGTGTTGCACCACATGTTCATAAGAGAACTAACTTTGATAAAATAAGAGAAATGAATTTGCTCAAGTATTCCAGCACGTGAAGGCAATGTTCGACAGTCACTGAAATTTCCACTTCAGAAAAAACCTCGGAACTCATATGCCAGAGAAAGTAACCTGATAAAGGAAGTAGAGCCAGAAAGAGAAGGGAATTATCACAGCTACAGCAGTGACTCTGACTGTAGCTTTCCTTGTCCCCAAGGGCCATGACAGGGGAGCACAGCTAGTGTCATGATTTGTACACAGTAGGGACTTGCAGGACCCAGAAACCTCAGCTCTTGCTCTGGATGTGCCCTGATGGTCACAGGTTCTTACATTATCAGCTTGGAACAATATTCACTAGCAGTACTTGTACGAAGGAAATTTTTATAAGCCTTGAGCTCTGCCGGTTACCTTGACCAAACTCAACTCCAAGGAGGCACCATCCTTATCTGAGGAGAGAGGGCTGAGCCTCCGCAGCTCACCAGAAGTTCAGAAGGTCTGTTTCCTTGCGGCTGCGGTGGAAGGTTTGGTTTAGATATCTTTCCCTCTTTAGAAACTTGGGCAGCACTTTAGAAACTAAGAGACAGAGATCCTCTTATTTTTAATTTCATCTTTCTGCAAGAAAAAAGGGAGTTAAAGATTGAATTTTCTACTGGGGTATATGCGAGATGAGATGAGGTCAGGCTTGGTCACCTGATGATTTCTTTGTTTTATTATTTAAGCACTGGTGACTATTTGATATTCGTTTATAGGGTATATCTGAAGAACAGCACTTTATATTAGTAAGAAAAAATAATCAAAAGCAAGCATTTTCATAAAAGCCATCTTCAATAATTTTTTATTAATGTTCAATTTCGATTGTTTTTGAGAATAGAAGTTGGCTTGTGAAAGAAGGTGCAGAAAGGAGAAGGTCAATTCTCAAGTCACGAATAGTGACAAGTGAAATTATGTGGAGAAAGGAAATCAGTCCCGCCAAATGAGAAAGGGCAAAGCCGGAGTCGAAGCAAATGAATCGTTACCCACAACAATGCAACTGCTTCACGTTTGTGAGCCGGAATCTGAAGAAGTCCTCGGCGCACTACTGGTGATGAAATATTATCGGCAGATTTCTAACCAACCTCAGAGACAACGATCTGTTCTTCTCAGGGTATGAGCTTTGATTGCTGGGAGAGAGCATTTGAGAAGTTCCAAGAACAAAATCTCTCAGCATAAGTTTACTTTCTTTCTTCCATCAATAAGAGGCAGATCTGAGGCTGGTAGAGATCTGACGCCTGAGTAGGGGTTGTAAATTTTATTTGAATGTGTCAGGCACCAAACTGTGGAAAAAAGTAGCACAACTCCGGTTTGAATAAAAAGACAGACTCAATGCTTGAGTCTGACGAGCTGTCGCCTGGTGGCATAATCATCTTCTCCAGGCGTCCCTTTCCTCTCCCAGATGCTGAGTCTGTAGACCAGCTTCTCCCTCAAGCCCTTTCCAACTAGAAGTCTATGAGGCAGTAAATGATGCTTTTATTCTTCCATTGACTATTTACTTTAAAACCTAGTATCTCAAGTCTAGACTGTTACCTGTTAAAAATTGAAGGGGAAATTAAATAAAGATAAGAATCAAGAAACTTCATCAAAGCTGACTTCTAGAATGAAATTTACCCCAACTTTTGAAAATCTAAACAGAATTCAAAAATTTGTGTTGTGCCGTATACCTATGGTGTCAGGCCTCTGAGCCGAAGCTCAGCCATTATAACCCCTGTGACCTGCACATACGCATCCAGGTGGCCTGCAGGAGCCAAGAAGTCTGGAGCAGCCAAAAGAAAACCCACAAAGAAGAGAAACAGCCAGTCCCTGCCTTGCCTGATTAACCCAAATTACAACATTTTACTATTGTGACTTGTACCTGCCCTACCTTAGCTGATCAATCGACTTTGTGACATTCTTCTTCTGGACACTGAGACTTACGATCTCCCCACCATGTACCCTGTAACCCCCTCCTCTGCTAACAATGGATAACCCCCTTTGGCTGTAATTTTCCGTTACCCACCCAACTCCTATAAAGCAACCCCTTCCCCATCTCCCCTCGCTGACTGTCTGTTCGGACTCAGCCCACTTGCACCCAAGTGAAGAAACATTCTTGTTGCTCACACAAAGCCTGTTTCAGTGGTCCCTTCACACGGACGCGCTTGACATATGGTATCTATCTAAAGGGCCACATTATTGTGTTCTCAATGTATTTTATATTGTATGTGGTGTGAATTTGACAGGGAGGCTGGTATATTGTTTCATAGATTCTTCTGGAACTCAGGGTTTGTACTTTGCCACCTGAAAGGGCGGTTTCAGCTGCCGTTATGCATATGTGCTCATTTAGGTTAGTTAATGAGCTCCTGTTTCCTTAGAAGGGTTTATGCTCCTTGGGGGCATGAAGTATGCTCTCTGAGAAGTTATTTGCTCACCTAGAATTACACCCATTATGATAATCACAGTGTTCCAGGGAACCATAGAACGCAGCAGAAGGGTTGCATCTAAACGATAGCAAACGGTTCAGCTCGGGCTCACATGGGCACACAGCCCGGGAAGGAGTGATCCTCAGTGCAGAGCTTCGAGTGACGATGCCAACCTGGAATGGAAGTGAGAGAGACTGGTACATTACCAACGAAGGATTTGAGAATGAGGGACAAAGGAGACTGAGATCATCCTTTTCACAAGAGGAGGAAACTGAGAAATCAAACATCTCCTGTCTGTGTAAAAAGTTTGTGACATTTCTCCTCAGAGAGTGTTATTGCTCTGAGCTGGGCGGCAGCTTGTGCCCTGGTCAACTTATGCCAGACTCCTAAGGGTTAAACGTGATTATCTGAATAATCTTTTCTCCTCTTTATTCTGCACCTGCCAGCCTGGAACGTTCCAGCACATTCCATTCAAATGCATATCCCATTCAAGGGTTAGGGGCTTTTTAAAACCAGGTTTCAAAGGTTAGAGAAGGGGAGCAAGGCTGTTTCCAGTGAAGAAACTGAATGCTAAGTAAAGGAAGATTGGATGGGCATCAAAGTAGAGTCACTGATTTGACCTTGTCTATAAGTAATTAACAAATATTTATTGTTTGCCTCTTGTGTTTCAGGCATACTTCAAGCTGATGAACAAGAGAGATTAAATCCTACTGTCATAGACCTAATATTTGTTCTTGGTAGATGTGGGGAAAAAGTGAAAAAAAAGTATCATTTTAGGATCTTTTTAAAAAGAAATTGGTAGAATTGAGGGAAAATGTAATCCTGTATCTTTGGAAACAAACTTTGGGGCAGATCCTAAAATGATACTTTTTAAAACTAATTCTATTTTTGTCAGATAATTTAAGGGAGCACTCAATAAATTTCACAAGCTGCATTGGGATTCTGGAACCTCCTGGTTAACAGACATCACTCATTTATATAAGAAAACACACTTTATCCTTAAGGGATCTGGTGTACAAAAAAAGGCAATATTTATTTATACTAAATTTGTCTTTCTCATTTATATAAGAGTCAAATTTTAATATATTTTTTGTTTTGCTTCCACTCCTCCCGGGTCTGCAACAAGAGCTGAATGTGCTGTCGTCACAGCTGGGAAATCCTGGGAAAGAAGAGGGAATGACAGATTTCCGAGCGATTTGTCTGTCAGTCTCTGCTGGTGATGGCAGCTCTGCCAGGCTCTCCTAGCTGGCCCTTCCTGAGCTGTGGACTGTAGTACCAATCAGAGTTAACTTCTTCCTAAAATTCTAATGCACCTCACAATAATATTGGTTATCTCTTGGTGAGGGTTCTAATGATCCCGAACAAGGGCTAGAAGATGTAAAGGAAGATCGGATGGGCATCAAAGTAAATTCCACTGATTTGACCTTGTCTATAAGTAATTGACAAATATTTATTGATTGTCTCCTGTGTTTCAGGCATATCTCAAGCTGATAAACGACAGAAATTAAGTCCTGCTTTCATAGGTCTAATATCTGTTCTTGGTAAAAGTGGGGAAAAAGTAAAAAAATAAATAAATAAAGATAGAGAAGGAGAGACTATCAAGCAGTGACTCAAGCAGGGTGGTAAGTCAAGCGGTGGATGGGGTAGCCAGCAATGACTTCCTAAGTGAACTTAGGACTGATGCTTAAATGATCATAAAGGGCAGGCTAAGCTCAGAGACAAGACTCTCACCTCACTTCATCTAGGCTGCTTACATCTGCTTTATACAGTGGAGTAAAATCTTAGAAACTACTAGATTAGATAATATTGAGAGACCCCCAAAGCTTGTAAAAGCCAAACATGGAGGCAGCCTTAGCTCTTTTTGGATGGTAGGGTGAAGATGCTAAAATTTTATTGACAAAAATAATTGTATCTGTACTGAACACTCACTATATCCTGGGTAGTATCTACTATTTCATTCAATTCTCACAACAGTCTAATAGGTTAATGCCCATTGGTTGGTGATCCATTCCCCATTATTTCTCCATCTACTAATTTTTGGGACATAGCATTTCTACAGCAGAAATGCATTTACATGGCCTCTACCTGTATGGCTGCATCTGTCTGTCTATCTATCTATCTATCTATCTATCTATCCATCCATCTATCTATCTATCTCTATCTAATCTATCCATCCATCCATGTATTCTCCCATCCATCCATCCACCCACTCATCCACTCATCTGTCTATCTATATCTATCTTCTGAAATAGAAGTTTAATAAAATGACATTTTCTTTTTTTTGTAATATATTTGTATAATTTCAATTAGATCCTAGTTGATTTCTTTAAAACAAACAAACAAACAACAACAACAACAAAAAACACTGGTAATTAGTAACTAAATTTATTTTACAACTTATTTTTGTAAATCAGTGACATAAATAGTAGCAGTTATGGGTCTGCATTTTGCCTCAGACTGATCTGTGTTTGAATTCTGGCTCAGCTATTTACTAGCTATCTAAATTAGGAAACGTTAATTTACCTTTTACCATAATCTGAGTGTGTCCTCTAAAATTCACATTGATATTGTTGGGCTGTGTCCCCACCCAAATCTCATCTTGAAATGTAGCTCCCATAATTCCCAAGTGTTGTGGGAGGGACCAAGTGGGAGGTAATTGAATCATACTGTCCTCATAGTAGTAAATAAGTCTCATGAGATCTGATGGTTTCATGACGGGAAACCCCTTTCTCTTGATTATCATTCTCTCTTGCCTGCTGCCATGTAAGACGTGCCTTTTGTCTTCTGCCATAATTGTGAGGCCTCCTCAGCCATGTGGAACTGTGAGTCCATTAAACCTCTTTTTCTTTGTAAATTACCCAGTCTCAGGTATGTCTTTTATCAGCAGCATGAAAACATGTGTTGGAAAATAAACCTTCAATGATACAGTGTTGGAAAGAGGAGTCCAATTGGAGGAGTTTTGGTCATGAGGGCTTTGTCTCATGAATAGATGAAGGCTGCTATAAGAAGGGCTTGCTGGAGTAGACTTTGCTGCTTCTATTTCCCGCCATGTGATGGCACAGTGTTCCTCCTCTCCAGAAGACACAGCAACAAGGTGCCAACTTGGAACTAGGGACTGAACCTGCTGGTGCCTTGATCTCAGACTTCCAAGATTCCATGACTGTGAGAAAAAAATTGCAGTTCTTTATAAGTTATCTAGTCTCAGGTATTCTCTTATAGCAACACAAAATGGACTAAGACTTTTTTTTTTTTTTTTTTTTTTGAGACAGAGTCTTGCTCTGTCACCCAGGCTGGAGTGCAGTGGCGTGATCTCGGCTCACAGCAAGTTCCGCCTCCCGGGTTCACACCACTATCCTGCCTCAGCCTCCCAAGTAGCTGGGACTACAGGCGCCCACCACCACACCCGGTTCGTTGTTTTTGTATTTTTAGTAGAGACGGAGTTTCACTGTGTTGACCAGGATGGTCTCGATCTCCTGACCTCATGATCTGCCTGCCTCGGCCTCCCAAAGTGCTGGGATTACAGGCATGAGCCACCATGCCCAGCCCTAAGACATTTTTTTAAGGCTCTGCTTTTATCATCATAACACAGATTAGTAAAAATAACTATCTCAAGGAGTTTTCATGGAGATCAAACGATAAAATGCATGTCAGGCATTTGGCCAGTGAATGGAATATAATAAGAGCTCAAAAAATATTAGTTGTCTTAGTCAGCTCAGGTTGCTGTAACAAAATTTTATAGACTGGGTGGCTCAACAACAGAAATTTATTCTCACAATTCTGGAGGCTGGAACTCCAAGGTAAGGGTGCTGGGATGGTCAGTGTCTGGTGAGGTCTCCCTTCCTGGCTTGCAGATGCTGCCTTCTCCTCACATGGGGCAGGTGGTGGGGAGCAAGCTCTTTGGCAGCCCTCATGTAAGGGCACTAATACCATTATGAGGGCTTCACCCTCACAACCTCATCTAATCCTGAGTATTTTCCAAAGACCCTTTCTCCAAATGCCATTACACTGGGGGCTGGGGCTTTACCCTCACAACCTCATCTAATCCTGAATATTCCTCCAAAGACCCTAACTCTAAATACCATCACACTGGAGGCTGGGGCTTCATTATTTGAGTTTAGGGGGACATAATTCAGTCCCTAGCATTATTTAATGTTTATTTTTATGGTTCAAATTTGTTTCTCTTTTACGAATTCTTACATACTTTTAAGCATTATTTCCAGCTATTTTTCCTACTTCTCCACTTGGCATAATCAACTCTGTAAATAACAACAAACATATTTTATAAATTTTGTCATATTCACATGTGTGTTTAATTTAAAATGAAGTTTGATTTTATACTTGATGGTTAATATTACTATATTCTGATATAGTGAAGTAAAGGACTTCTAAAACAAAATGTCTTAATTTGATAAAAGAGGGACCATTGACAGGTAGGTCTATTTGGTCTACCTTTCATCCTTAATTGTAAGTAATACAATGAATCAGTGAGATAATACCACCAAAAAAATGTCTGAATTATGGTTTGTTTTCAAATATTCTCCCCATGTTACCTAAGATTGCATGATGTTAGGTTCCTGAAAATTCACGAAGTGATATCATAGTCACTGGTGATCCAGACATTGGCAATAAGTTAAAAGGTGGTAAATGATTCTAGGGAGGAATGGAAATAATCCCTGAAATAATAATTTATGATTCCCTTTGATCAATCAGAAACTTTTGGACTATAAACTACATAGATGGACCACTTTTACATATATTTTGAGTTTGATGGTTCTGGTTTTTTAGTTTGCTTTATTGTGCACATGAAAACAAAAAATAAAGCCTAAAGGAAGTGAATATCTGATGTATGGAGAAATCTCTCAAAATGTTAAATCTTTATATTTAACTTAAGTTAAATATAAAGCTATAAAATATAATTCATACTTAAGTGCAATTTACACTTTTAAGCTTAGAAAGTATGAGGCATTTTATTTATTTCAGTGTAAAGTAATGTATTTTCCTTTCTTTGCTTATTTCTAACAAACATTTGTATGTGAATTGTCCAGGTGTTACCTGGAATACTATTTTCATTAATACTCATGTTAAAAAAAAAAAGGAAACAAATTTTGATAAAATATACTGTGATAAGATTCTATGTGCCTTTTTTTTTTTTTTTTTTTTTTTTTAAGATGACCGCTGGTTGTGGGCTAACAGTTACATAACAACATGATTTAGTGGCCCCTGGATTAGTTTCATGTCAATGGGCTTTGGCGAGACTCATAAACTCCAAGGAAAGAGACACAAAGTACCATGCTTACTGTTGAAAATCATAAAGTTCTTGAGTAGACACTCAAAATAATAATATGCGTTCCTTGATATAATAGCATTCATTTTCGCTCTACAATTGTCATATTGAATATTTAGGAATTGTTGGTGGCTCCACAAAAAGTTTATTTTAAATGTTCAATTCTGGCTCATTTTCATAATAGTTTACATAGAGAATCAATATATGTTAAGGATAAAAATTCTTGTAAAGGTTATTTCAGAATTAATGCTTGATTGTAAGTCATTAGCAGACATTTCTAAAAATAGAAAGTGTAGCATATCTAGTAGTTTGGGTTGTTATACTTAGCTTGTGAGTGTAATACTCTCAGTTTTGTCTTCAGTTAGGTTGACCATTGTAATTGAGAGATGAAAGATAATTAGAAATAACAACTACTATTGTACAATGCTTTAGCACTGACAAATTTTAGAGTGTCCTGCAGATTATAGTGTTTGATCTTCATAACATCCTGTGAAATATTAACATTACAAAAATGATAAATGATTCAAACACATCAGTCATTTATCAGTGTTTCGTATTTGTTATCCCACAACTAACTTATAGATCACTTACCATGATGCTCCGTACACATTAAGCCTCTTGCCCAAGCTTTATGGCTAGTCAGTGGCAGATACAGAACCTGAACTCTGGTCTGTCTGATTTCAAAACTGTGCCCTGAACCAAAGTATAAAACAGTGTATTTGACTGAGTTGAAAGAAGGCTTCAAAGCCTTAAGGCTAACTCTGGATGCTTGAAGAAGTGCAAAGTGCAAGAAATAATAGAATTAGTGTACGTTGCTTTAAAGAGACAGGAAGATTGCTTGAGGACAGAAGTTTCAAACCAGCCTGGTCAACGTAACAAGATCCCATCTCTACAATTTTTTTAAACTAGCCAGCTGTAGTGGTATGTACCTGTAGCGCTAGCTACTCTGGAGTCCAAAATCGGAAGACTGCTGGAGCCGAGAAGTTCAAGGCTGCGGTGAGCTGTGAATGTATCACTGTACTCCGGCCTGTGTGATGGAGCAAGATTCGGTCTCAAAATAAATACATTTAAAAATAAAAATAAAAATCAAGGTCATACCTCACCAGGACTAATAGGGTTAAAGGGAAAGCAAATTTCAGTCCAATATAAGATAGAATATTCTAATAACAAGTGTTTCTCAATATCAAATCACCACTATTTGTTTACGTGTTCTCCTCATCACTGGAATTGTGCAAACAGATGCTGGACAACAATCTCTCAGCAAAAAAGAGAAGCAATGTATGTATCTGGTGTGATTCAGACTGTGTTCCTAGGTGGCCTTTTGCAAATTAGATTCTATGCTTGTGTATACACGGAAAATGGACTTATCACTACTGGGCATGTTGCAATAAGCTCACCGCAGAAAGAAATTGACTATGGAGGGCAAGTATGACTTTTGCATTAAATATCCCTCAGATTCCAGCATAGATACGTGTGATTAAAAAGCTATTCAATAATTAAATTATTATGCTTTTATTTCTCCTTAGATGTAAAATGTAAAAGATATTCATGAGAATTTAAGACTAAAAAATCACGTGTGCTTAAAAGCTTCTGGGAGCAATGAAACTACCTGCTGGAATCTACAGAGCACTTCACCATTACTGAAGATTACAGCTATGACCGGCACACTTTGCTGCCCAGCTGTGTTTCACAGCGGAGGAAAGATTTGCATACTGGACGCTGTGGGGCACACAGGGATCACGTAAGCAAAGGATAGATCCGGACGCTGTGGGGCACACAGGGATCACGTAAGCAAAGGATGGCTAACACTTAAGGTTTCTCATCTCACATTATTCTAGAACTGAGATGGTTTTACCGTTTTGTTGTTGTTTGAAGTGAAATGACAAATATCTTTGTGATTCTATATATTTCTAACATACACTTTTTATATTATTTTAAGAGTATATCATGTTATTTTGGCAGTGAAATTAAGATGTTTTATGCCTGAGAGTATAAATATCTCAGCAAATGGTTTTTAGTTTATCTATTTTCTTGTGGCATTCTAATTTTTACTTCCAGGACTTTTAGTTTTGTTCCTTTTAAATTTTAATATTTAAAAAGAATCAAACTCCAATTTACTTGTTTGAATTACTATTTTTATCTTATTATGCAAGTATTAAGTCCACAATGTAAATAGATAATTCAAAGAGTTCAGAGTGAAAAAGCAAGAGCAGAGTCCATTCGCCTGGCTCCTGTTCGTTGCACAGAGCCCTCCTGGCTCCTGTTCATTGCACAGAGCCCTCCTGTTTAGTTTTCTCGCGGGAGTCACATTTCTGTCACAGATACCATGTTCCCCCTTTACCTGCTGTATCAGCCACAAGCTCTGTCGAGTGATTTCCTGGGACAACAGATGACAAGCTCAGCTGACTTTCTCTCATCTCACCTCACTCCTGCACTTCTTGTTTCTCTTCCCAATATTTGGTAGAATTGTCCTCAATTCCTTTCATTTTATATCCTTATAATATTAACACACTTAAATTTCAGTGTCTTTATTTTATAACTTGACTACCTACCATGTAAATTCAGGATCTCAATGTCCTTCTACAGCCCTCAACTTCAGAAATTTTACTATTTGTCAACTATAATTTAAAAATTTTTAAATTATATAAGAACAGCATTATATTGCCTTCTCTGCTTTGTGTATAGATTGATCTAAAAATTGAAAACCAGTCAATATAAAAATAGAATGTATTTCTTACCATTATATATATATATACCAGTTGCTGCTTATAGATATATGTCAAAAGGAAAGGCTGACCGCTCAAAGGTGAATATACCAAGTGCCATGTTTAAATAGTTTCCCTTTTTGAAAAATTTAGCTAATTTCTAAAAATGATATTACATTTTATTCTGTTTCATGGGGGCCATGTGTCTTTCTGTACTCTTTTATTGTTGCTTTCCCCAAAGATTTTGATTACATTTTTTCTTCCCTCTTCTGAAAAATGATGATATGCTTTTACTTTATCACTGACATCATCTTGTTGCTTCATCATATAATTGGTTAAAGCAAATTTGCTGTCTTTGTGAAATTATCCTTCCTGAAGTCCTCTGACTTGGTTCATATTCGGACAACTTAGTGGGCCTTGCAATATTGTCTCTGGGTTGCAGAGATTGGAAGAAGAGAGGAGGATCTCCAGGTTCCTGAGGAATGATGCTACTTAAATTCAGTTAAGAGGAGAATAAATCTGAACGAGGACCAGGTAAAGAGTCACAAGATAAGTTGGAGCAAAAGCAAGTACATTTTTGCATATGGAAGCAAAGGAACGAACCTGCTCCAGAATTGAGAAAATGGTCAGTAGTACAAAATCTTTCTGAGAGGACAAGATAAATAAGGACTGAAATATATCTCTGTTCCGCGGTGGCATTACTAAAAGCTTATTTGTTGAAGTGATGGGCCAAAGCCGATATGGTGTGGGTTGATGAGCGAGTGGGGCATAAGGAAACAGAGACAAGTGTTGAAAGCTCTCTAGACTAACTTGGCTGTGAAGAGAGAGGAAAGATGGTAGCTGGAAGGGAATAAATGGTAGAGTGGGAGATGTTTTTGTTTGCCTGGGATTTGTTTCTGTTTTTGTCTTTTTTTTTTGTAATGAAAGTAGGCTGAGTATGATTAAGAGCACTAGGGAAATACCTAGTTAGAAGGATAGATTGAGTGCAAAAGAGAGAGAAGTAGTCTCTAGACTCTACCAGGAGCTGGCATGCTTTTCTGTGAAGGGCAGGTAGAAAGTGTCTCAGGCTTTGCAAGCTCGACAGTATCCGTTACCACTAATCAGTTCTGTCCTGTAGCCACATGCAACATGTAAATGAATAAGCATGGCTATTCTCCAATACAACTTTATTTATAGATACTGACATTTAAACTGTATGTAATTTTCTTGTCATGACATATTACTTTTTAAATTTTTTCCAATCATTTAAAAATGATAAATGATAAAAACCGTTCTTAGCTCTGGGCCATACATAAACAGGCAAGGACCAAATTTGGCCTATGCTCTGGTCATGTAAATTGTGAAATTCCTAAGTATGTAGATGGTACTGGGATTTTTCTTTCTTTCTTTTTTTTTGTGACAGAGTCTGTCTCTGTCTCCCAGGCTGGAGTGCAGTGGCACAATCTCGGCTCACTGCAACCTCCACCTCCTGGATTCAAGCGATTCTCCTGCCCCAGCCTCCCTAGTAGCTGGGATTACAGGCGTGCACCACCATGCCTGGCTAATTTTTTGTATCTTTAGTAGAGACAGGATTTCATCATTTTGGCCAGGCTGGTCTTGAACTCCTGACCTCGTGATCTGCCCGCCTTGGCCTCCCAAAGTGCTGAGATTGCAGGTGTGAGCCACCCTGCCCGGCTCAGGAGTTTCAAAGAAAAGGTAGAAGGGATTAGCCTTACATTTAGGAGAAAGGTTCAAATTCTGACGTTACGATCGTCAGCTGTGTGACCTTGGGAGACTCAGGGAGTTGTTGTGGGCCCAGGCTTCCATGTGGATCAGCACCCACCTCCTGGCACGGTGGTGGAGAGGAACCGAGATAGCAAGCATGATATGCTTCCTTCAAGGCCTAGAGCGTCAGTCAGCATTATATGGTAGGTTAGTCTTTCCTTCCACACAAATACAAGGACAAATACGTGTGAACTTCGGGATATTTGATAAATTATAAACTTTCAAAGTGAAAACAAAAGCAATCCTATGACTGATGATTAGCTGTTGTGTGAAAGGAGAGGAGAGGGAGTTTTGTTAAAACGCATTATAAATAAATTTTAAGCAATGAACATGAGTGTTATATGAGAAAAAATATAACTACGTATATAGGTAATTACATATTCATCGGGGAGATAATGTATGAACTGAGAATTATTCCGATTGCCTGGCTAATTCTGTAGGGCAGGGATCAGCAAAGAAGACCTGGGACTATTATTTGCCCACAAGCTGAGAAAGTTTGTTCTGTTGCAACAGAGAATGTATGAGAGAATGCAACAGAGAAAGCTTAAAATTTTCACTATCTGGCTTTTTATAGAAAAGGCACGCTAGGCCGGGCGCAGTGGCTCGCACCTGTAATCCCAGCACTTTGGGAGGCTGAGGCGGGCAGATCACGAGGTCAAGAGATCCAGACCATCCTGGCCAACAAGGTGAAACCCCGTCTCTCCTAAAAATACAAAAATTAGCTGGGCGTGGTGGCAGGCGCCTGTAGTCCCAGCTACTCAGGAGACTGAGGCAGGAGAATCACTTGAACCTGGGAGATGGAGGTTGCAGTGAGTGGACATCATGCCACTGCACTCCAGCCTGGGTGACAGAGCAAGACTCCATCTCATAAAATAAAATAAAGTAAAATAAAATAAAATAAAAATAAAAATAAAGCATGCTAATCCCTGTTCTGAAGCTTTGTTCAGGCTCCAGAGTCTAACCTAATCTCACTCTAAGTCAATTACTCTGTGTGGTTGGTAGAAGAGCTTCTCAGTTTACTATAAAAGGAGTAAAACATATTTGTTTGCTAATTTCACAGTATTTTCAAATGAAATCATAATAGAAATGCAGACAAATTTTAAGAAATTTTATTCAACTTTTAATGTCCTTTTCTGTTCTACTCAATTTTTGTGATTAAATATTTTTAATGAATTCCTTATATAAACTATCAATATGTAACCGCAAAAAATAGATTTCTAAAAGTGAACCTCAATTATGTAATGAATGGTGGTGATATACATTTATTGTCAATAATTTATATAAATTCTTTCGGCTCTTGTCCTTTTTTTGCAACGTTTTTCTTCCTTTTGCTTTCTCATGTAATAGCCATGGGAAATAACAAGACACCAGACTATTACATAGTGTCTTGATAGCTCTTAAAAGTGATTTGTTTTAAAACAAATCCAATGACATTGAATAAATAGGTTGTGAGGTTTTATGTACACAATTTTTTTCTTCTCTTACATAAAGTTATATGTATCATTGAAAAAACAAACTACCAATATAAAATAGGTTGGCAAGTACGAAGTTCTATCTAGGAGGCTGATTTTACAGCTTTAATTATTTGTTTAGTATTTTCTTCACTCTATTCTTGTCATCCTCTTTGGATCTTTTTTTTTTCCCTTGAAAAATCTGTTGAATATATGAAACCTGTTCTTAGATTCTTTTATAAAAATGAAATTTTGAAGGTATCAGTAGTAGGTCTGTGAATATCTTCTAAATGAAAAATGGTTTACTTTTACTTTTTGGTGTTTAATCCAAGAACATTAGAACATGGCCATTGTATATAATCACCCAACTTAGGCTGTGTATTTCTGTGTATTTCTCGAGTGTATTTCTCGAGTTCAAAATAAGATTTTTCTTTTGAGACGGAGTCTTGCTCTGTTGCCCAGACTGAAGTTCAGTGGCGTGATCTCGGCTCACTGCAAGCTCCACCTCTGGAGTTAAAGCGATTCTCCTGCCTCAGCCTCACAGGTAGCGGGGATTACAGTCGCCGCCACCACGCCCTACTAATTTTTGTGTTTTTTAGTAGAGACAGAGTTTCATCATGTTGGCCAGGCTGGTCTCAAACTGCTGACCTCAAGTGATCCACTCACCTCGGTCTCCCAAAGTGCTCGGATTACAGGCATGAGCTAACACACTCGGTCACAGTAAGATGATCCTTTGATGGGAGAATTGGTCCTGTGTTCTCCCCTGCACTTTTTTGTTTGGTTCGGTTTTCAGCCAACATCCCCCGCCCCCTGTCCACCCCTGTTTTCATGTTGCAGATCTAAAAACACATAATTGCCTTTATTCTCATTATTTCTGTTGCTATCAAGGAATACCGGACCAAGTACTGAGCACATTCTCTCTTACACTCATTTTGTGTGTGTGCCTGCAGGTGTATGTGCTTGCAGCTATGTGTGCCTGCAGCTGTGTGTGCTTGTGCTGTGTGTGCTTGCAGGCGTGTGTGTTTGTGCAGCTGTGTGTGCCTGCAGGTGTGTGTGCTTGCACTGTGTGTGCTTGCAGGCGTGTGTGCCTGCCGGTGTGTGTGCTTGCAGCTGTGTGTGCCTGCAGGTGTGTGTGCGCTTGCAGCTGTGTGTGCCTGTAGCTGTGTGTGCCTGCAGCTGTGTGTGCCTGCAGGTGTGTGTGCCTGCAGGTGTGTGTGCTTGTGCTGTGTGTGCTTGCAGGTGTGTGTGTGCAGCTGTGTGTGCTTGTAGCTGTGTGTGCCTGCAGCTGTGTGTGCCTGCAGGTGTGTGTGCTTGTGCTGTGTGTGCTTGCAGGTGTGTATGTTTGTGCAGCTGTGTGTGCTTGCAGGCATGTGTGTTTGTGCAGCTGTGTGTGCTTGCAACTGTGTGTGCTTGCAGGTGTGTGTGTGCAGCTGTGTGTGCTTGCAGGCATGTCTGTTTGTGCAGCTGTGTGCGCTTGCAGCTGTGTGTGCCTGCAGGTGTGTGTGCTTGCAGCTGTGTGTGCCTGCAGCTGTGTGTGCCTGCAGGTGTGTGTGCCTGCAGGTGTGTGTGCTTGCGCTGTGTGTGCTTGCAGGTGTGTGTGCCTGCAGCTGTGTGTGCTTGCAGGTGTGTGTGTTTGTGCAGCTGTGTGTGCTTGCAGGCATGTGTGTTTGTGCAGCTGTGTGTGCTTGCAGCTGTGTGTGCCTGCAGGTGTGTGTGCCTGCCGGTGTGTGCGCTTGCAGCTGTGTGTGCCTGCAGGTGTATGTGCCTGTAGCTGTGTGTGCCTGCAGGTGTGTGTGCCTGCAGGTGTGTGTGCTTGCATGTGCATGTGTTTGCAGATGCGTGTGCTTGCAAGTGTGTGTGCTTGCAACTGTGTGGCCTGCCGGTCTGTAACTTTTGCGTGTTGTCTACATTTGGAGAGGGGGAAAAGGTATTTTTCTAGTGTGATCTCCTTTCAATTTATTTTTCTGTTCTGAGAGAACAAAGGCACTATTATTAAATTCTTCAAGTACTAAAAATACTACTCTCTGGTCCAGATTAAGTAAAGATAATCAGTTAGTTTGGGGGATGGGAGAATTAGCTACACCAAGCTGCGGACCGCTAAGTGTTCTGCATCTTCATTCTCCCCTCCTTCCTTTTAGGATTAGAGCCCCCTGAATTGTTGTGGGGCTCTTGGCCACCCAGCTAGAGACCGCATCTGGAGCTGTGCGTGTAAACATTGCTGACAGACACGCAACCGAAAGCGATGTGTGTAAATTCCAGATTACATATATGAAAATAAGCGGTTTGACCTGCACACAGACATTCTCCCTGTCCAGGATAAAGAATGTGGGAATGTGGTGGTGGTCTGACTTCCAGTGTGCAGGTGCAAACAAGGTACTCAATAACAGCACAGGAACCAATACTGCAGAAATCACCTCGATCCAGTGGAAGCACTATTGAGAAGGTGCGCCTCACTGCCCTCCACTGCCTGCCCGCACGTGGGCTGCTGTATGAAACAAAAAAACTTCTATCTTGTTTGAGTGATGTTATTTTTGTCTCTTTATTGCACAGTTAACCTTTACCCTAATGCTCACCATTCTAACCACACCTGCTGTCCCATAACCTTTTTCTTTTTTCTGGGTTCCCTCAAGGTGCTTCTGACCTTTCTGAGAAACGGCAGCAGCATTGCTAGGTTTGTTGGAGTGATTTACCTCCGGCCAATACTAACTTAAGATCTATGCTACCATGAGAACAAGATTAAATCTTAAATGCAAAAATCATTTTTAAAAAATTGTCCACCATATATATGATATATGTATGTTTGTATGTATATACACACATCAGATATTTGTATATACTACATATCATTTTATTCTAGCTTTCCCAAAATACATATACAGTGTGAACATGTGTCTCTTATTCATTTATTCTTCTTTTTTTTTTGAGATGGAGTCTTGCTCTGTTGGCCGGGCTGGAGTGCAGTGGCATGATCTCGGTTCACTGCAACCTCCGCCTCCCGGGCTCAAGCGATTCTCCTGCCTCAGCCTCCCAAGTAGCTGGGATTACAGGTGTGTACCACCACACCTGGCTAATTTTTGTATTTTTAGTAGATACAGGGTTTCACCATGTTGGCCAGGCTGGTCTTGAACTCCTGACCTCAGGTGATCCACCTGCCTCGGCCTCCCAAAGTGCTAAGATTATAAGCATGAGCCACCACAACCAGCCTCTTATTCTTTAAAATCAAGGAATTGCCAAAACTGGAAATGAATAATAGGATATCTAGATTTTAGGAAATTTTACTGTTTATTGCTATTATTTTGTATTTCTCTGTGAGCTTCACTATTTAGTAAATAAAATTGTCTTAAATATTAATGAAAATATCAAGTATGGTTTAACTTGTTTTCTCAGTCCTGATATCATCCCTCTCCCTGACATTTATCAGGATATAAATATCACAGAAAATGATAAGATATGCTAGTAGATTAATAAAGTAATCATACTTTATACCATGAAGATATCACTAAGGCATTTATTAATATATTTCTTATTTCTTAATTTAAGAATTTAAATATAAATGAAAAAAACGGTAAATGCCACCTTCAACAGTGTTGCCTGAAAATGGTAATCAGTCTGACACTCCTCACAGTGAACTTTAAAATGCCTTTAGAAGCTCTGGTAGTCCCTGCTATTGGCAGAAGTGGGGAGCCCTATGTGTTCTCATGCATTTAAATATGTAGTGTTCCTATATTTTTTAGCACTTTGAACTTTGCCTATAAATGACACAATTTTTTGATTCTCTTCCAAAGTTTTGGAGTTGAGAAGCCACAGCATCAATTCCAGATCAGCCAGCTCTCAGTTTTAGGTCATGAGATTTTTTAGAGCAGAAACATGATCTGATTAATCTTTTTATCCTCTATGGCTGGCACAGTCCATGTTATAGAGCCGACACGTCTTCACTCAGGAAACAGTTAGTGAATGCCCTCTTTGTGTCAGGAATTATCCTAGGAACTGGTGGGAGAATCATGAACAGACAGACAAAGAGGGAACACACATTCTTCCAGCAGTGGAAAAAGAGGAAACAAGAAAATGAACAAACAAATATACACAATGCACAATAGCAATAAGAAAAATTAGGTCAAGCAGATAAAAAGTGTTTTGAGTACAGGGCAAGGGTGACCACAACTGGCCTGTCTGAAGAGGTCACATTTGAACCTAAAGAAAACAGACAGTCAAGGAAGAACATTTAGTGGATTGAAGAGGGATGCAAATTGTGTCCTCATCCTCCCCTTGAAAGGTGTTTTCAGACTCCTCCCCTGAACCTTGCTGTGATGCACAGTCTGTAGAAGAAATCATGCTTTGTGAGTTCCAAGGTTGGAACCTTGGATATCTGTAGTTTCCACTGCTATGCTCCTGGAACATTCCCTCTTGTAACACAGCCACCATGTTATAAGAAGTTGAAGCCACATGAACAGGCCACGTGGAGGAGGACCTACCTCCAGTTGAGCATCCAGATACCAGCTGGTACCAGCTGCCTGCAGGTGAATGAGCCGTCTGTTGTGTTTCTGCTTAGTTGAGCCTCCTCCAGGTGACTTCATCCCTGACACCACATGTGAAAGAAGAACCACCCAGCTGAGCCCAGTCCACCCAGAGGATAGTGAAAGATAATACACGTCTTTATTGTTTTAAGCTACCAAGTTTCAGCATGATTTATTACACAG
Organism: Mandrillus leucophaeus; assembly: GCF_000951045.1. Taxonomy (NCBI): domain Eukaryota; kingdom Metazoa; phylum Chordata; class Mammalia; order Primates; family Cercopithecidae; genus Mandrillus; species Mandrillus leucophaeus. Next base: position 853,399 of record NW_012107108.1, on the reverse strand, counting down.
ACACATGTATCTAAATCAAGTGTTTTAAGACAACATATAGCACATGCAGAGGAATCAAGGTGAGATTGTATTGGGCACTTTCTAGAACAGCAAGGAGAGCATTACGATTAAAGTGAAGTTACTAAGTGGGAGAATTTTAGCACAGGGAGCCAGAAGCAAGGTCATGTATGATCTTTTATTCCAGGAGTCACCAATTTGGCCCACAATCAGCCTGCATTGGGTTTGTAAACAAAGATTTTATTAGCACAAACCACACCCATTTACTTAAGCATCGTCTGTGGTTGCTTCCATCCTCCAGTGGAAAATGTGAGAAGTTACAACAGAAATCACATGGCCCATAAGACCTACGCTATTTATTACTTGGCCACATTCAGAAAAAGTTTGCCGAACCCGACCACTGGAACCCCTTGTAGTGCTCGAGGAGAGGACTGGCATGATATGGCTTATGTTTTACAAAGAGCTTCCTGGCTGCTGTGTAGAGAATGAACTGAAATGGAAAGACAGAAACAGGGAGAGTATTAAGGCTGGAGTCATAAGATGACTAAGTACAATTGGTAGAGGTTGTGAAAATTGGTCAATGCAGGACACAGTTTGAAGGCTGTATTGCTGGGTTTTAGGTTGATTAGATGTGACCAAGTTCAAGAATGACCCCAGGTTATTTTGGCTTTAACAACCAATCAGTTCAGCCAGTAAAAAGTAGTTGAGTAAATTATTTTTGATATAGCAATTGTCAAAAAGGGATATGTTTTTGGTATACCACGCAGCTATATTTTACTTGTTTTCAAATGAGATTAATTTGTCCATAGTGAGTGTATAAACCAGTATTTCCATGGAAATTCTGGACAGACAACATTACTTTTTCTATTTTATTGTTGAGTTTTCATTTGCTAGGACTGAGCATTCATCTGTGGGACCATTCCACGAAAGCAGTGCACTGGGGCATTGGGAGAGACAGCCTGTAGGGTTCCTGCTATGTCAGCATTCCACCTCTGGAGGAAGTCCCTCTAGGTCTGAGGGTCTTGTATGCTACCAGGTAACCACTAATGGTGTGGTTCTTTGTCTTTCTTGGGAGTGAGTTATCCATTCTTAACCATTTTGGACATGGTTGCTTAACCACACTAACAAATCACAACATGAACACTTTTCAAAACAAAGCATACATGCAGCCAGCAAGCATATGAAAAAAAGCTCAACATCAGTGATCATTAGAGAAATGCAAATCAAAACTTCAATGAGATAACATCTCACACCAGTCAGAATGGCTTTTATTAAAAAGTTAAATAAAAACAGATACTGACAAGGTTGCAGAGAAAAGGGAACGCTTATACACTGTTGCTGGGAGTGTAAATTAGTTCAATCATTGTGGAAAGCAGTGCAGTGATTGCTCAAAGAGCCAAAAACAGAACTACCATATGACCTAGCAATGCCATTACTGGGTCCATACCCAAAGGAATGTAAATCACTCTACCATGAAGACACATGCATGCTTATGTTCATTGCAGCGCTACTCACAATAGCAAAGAGAGGGAATCAAGCCAAATGCCCATCAATGACATAATGGATAAAGAAAATGTGGTATATACATGCTGTGGAATACTATGCGGCCATAAAAAAGGATGAGATCATGTCCTTTCCAGGAACATGGATGGAGCTGAGGCTATTATCCCTAGTAAACTAATGCAGGAAGAGAAAACCAAATGTTGCATGTTCTCACTTGCAAGTGGGAGCTAAATGATGAGAACACATGGACACAGAGAGGAGATCAGCAGATACTGGGCCTGCCTGAGGGTGGAGGGTGGGAGTAGGGAGAGAATCAGAAAAACATTGCTGTTGGGTGTAGGCTTAGTACCTGGGTGATAAAATAAGTACCTGACTACAAGAAACCCCTGAGACACAAGTTTGCTACATAACAAATATGCACATGTACCCTGGAACCTGAAGTTAAAAATAACTGAAAATTAAAAAACAAATTGTCACATTTGTACACAAATGGTCTACTCGATTCAGAGGGGTTCAACAGAGGGAGATGGTCTAAAAATAACTGCACATGGAGGCTCGACAAGGGGAGATGCTCCCTGGGAAGCACGAGGTGACCTGTATCGGATTCACAGAAGAGCAGGCCCGCCGCGGGCTGTGGGTACCTCTCCACCACCCACGCGGTCCAGGCGCGAGGAAATCGAACGTGGAAAAAGACAACTCGTTTAACGAGCGACCTCTCACTGCTGAGAAAAACCTTGCTGAGGAAAACAGGCCTGTGGCTGTCACTTCCAAACCCAGTAACTTTTAGTTTCAACACCAAAGTATGTGACCTGGCACCTCTCAGGAAATGGGAACCTTCTGAGAACCTGGAAACTTTCCCTTGATTAGAAGCAACGTTGGGCTTCGTGGAAGCAAATTGCTCCTGTTCACAGTGAACCCTCCAAAGAACCTGGCAGGCAGCTTCCTGGTCCTCCTCTGAAGAATCTGGTCACACATTTGCTTCAGCTGAATCCCACGAAAGCTACAGGAAACTGTTGAAAAGTGTGCACTCAGCACAGGGCTCCTCAGCCAAGTTCTCATTTCTCTCAACAGGGTTTGTGTGATGATTTTTCCCTAAGGGCAGAGAAGGCGGACAAGAATCGGACAGACAGAAACAAAGTGTTCGGGGAACGTGGCATAATGAGAACTGCTTCAGGAGGAAGAGCACGGGGCTCCCAGGCAGAGCCCAGGGCCTATGGCTGTCATTAAATGCGTTTCTCCTACCTTTGAAATTTTATCACCAAAATTGCAGGATTAGCACAGTTCAGCATAGTTTTTTGAACTAAATGAAAAGATGAGCTTATTGGTGTGTAACTGTAGCACAGCTGGGAAAATTAAAAAGAACTCAAAGGACTGCTGTTCTCTCCCTCTGATGGCAGCACCTCCACCATAAACCCTAAGACCGCACAGTGGGAGCAGGAGGCTCCCGCCTCTGGAGTGCTGAAGATAAGAGTCGCCCCAAATCACAGCCTGAAATGAAAATTGATATCAGATGCAATGATTGAGTACTGACAATTTTTCAAGCTTAGGAATGGCTTTTCTTTGCAGCTGCAAGGTTGACTTTTGTATTTATGAGCTCTTGGTGAGTAGTGCGACAGGTTTATTATTTGTTGGCTTTTTCCAGCATTGCACAGTAAAAATTGTTTTCAAAGCGTATTCAAAAGCAAAGCTGGCTCTCACTGTAGCAAACCAAACCCATCCACGGATATTTTTCACTCCCTTGATTGATAACTGGCTCCACGGTTTGGCATTTCAGGAAAAGACTAGAAAGAGAACAAGTCTCCGAGGTCATTAATCCTTGTTCTCCCTCAGGCTCCCTTGGGCAGCTGCTTGCGTCATTATCCACAGATCTTAGCACTGACCTCAACAAGTCCTTGCTGGCCCCAAACAGTGGATTGTCACCAGTTCTTTGCATTTGCCGCACTACTCTTATTCTGATCACTGCCTCCGCACAGGCACTGACTGGGCTGCGTCCTGGGGACAGTCCTCAAAGCCCCAAGTTTGGTTGAACCCTCAGATCACAGCTTTTCAAAAGGAGGCTTCCTGGCAGCTTCCCACACTCAAACGAGGAGTGGAAAGTTGTGAGAACCCTTTGCTGCTGGAAGCGGCACAAGACACAAGAGAGTGTCAAGCTTGAAACGGGCGTTCACCTGTGCATCCTGCGAATCCATTTCCATGGCCATTTGATGTAATTGTTCTTGATGTCCCACCTATCGTGCCGTGAGTTAGCACAGAGGAGAGCCATAACTGTTCCTCTAGCTACAGCATCGAATAACCTGCTCTGCTGTCAGGGGGAGAGGCTGTTATTTTTTATTGCTGTAAAAAAGCTCGGTATGGTGGATGAAATGTCAGGAACCATTAAACCAAACCAGCCCCCGAAGAAAGAGCAGTCAGTGATTATGAAACCGGGATCTCTAATTAACCAGAACATGAAACTTGGGGAATTCGGGCTGCGTGTGTGATTGGAGGGTGTGTGCAAGTCTCCTCAGAGCCCTCTCCTGGTTTGCCTCATTTCAAAGAGATTCCTCAGGCTCCGGATGGATTCAAAACCCCTAATAGGTCTCAGATCCTGCTGAGGATTCAGCATAAAGTGTTCTCGTCACTTTCCAGAAACCTGCGGGTGTTGCCGTGGTGCTGGAAGTGTGAACTTCGGCAGAACATTTAAATTAAACACAAATATCCTTTCCATCTGTCCTCTGTGGACTACGCTCTTCTAGGCAAAAGTGTTTTTTCCCCAAAATTCTTACTTTTTCCATTGGAGAGTAAGAAATCTAGGCCCTTCAAATTTCTTTTCTCTCTGTTGAGTGCTATTATACTTTGTCTATAGCATTAAAGGATTTTTTTGTTGTTGTTGCTTGGAGAAACAGTTCAATATGACATTATTAAATGATATGGAGTGGAAAGTGTATACTGAATTTTAAATGTGCTTCTGTCAATGGAGGTAAATAACGATGGCTCGGGGGGTCCTTCGGCATCCTCGCTGACTGCTCAGGAGGCTTTGGGGTCTGGGAAGTCAAACGAGGGAACGTGTGAGGCACCATCTCAGCAGCTGTGGGGAGAGCCGAGGTTCAGCCTGACATGGCCCTCCACTACCCTAGCGTTCTCAACAATTTTGCAAATAAAACCTACCATTCGATTTGCTTTTGTTTACCTATAAATGTGTGTGTGTGTTTGTGTGTGTGTATTTCCCCCAAAATATATGTGAAAAATATATTTGCAAAAATTCCATGGTAGGCTATCATATGGAAACATGGATTCTAAAGAATCTTTGATACTCTCTGATTTTTGTAAAATCAATTTTTTTGAGTTAAATTTATATACAATTTACCCATTTTATGTGTACCTTTGATGGGTTTTGACAAAGATATATACTCCAGTAACCATAAGCACAATGAAGTCACAGCAATTTTCCAGCTCCCATCAAATCCTCTAGTGCTCCTCTGAAGTCAACCCCTTCTCTAGCCTCAGCCCCTGGCCACCACTGATCTACTTTCTGTCCCTAAAGTCTTGCCTTTCCTGCAGTGTCACACAGCTGGACCCACTTCTGCAGAGTGTTTTGTTTCTGGCGTCTATCACCATCTTGCTTCCGGGTTCATCCGAGCCATCTCGCTGTCAGCCGTTCTTTCTCATTGCTGAGTGTCTTTCTTATGCAGGTGACCCACAGTGCGTTCGTCCATCCCCCAGCGGGTGGGCACTGGACTGTGTCTCGACTCTGGCCATTACAAATACAGTTGCTACTAACATTTGTGCACAGGGCTCCTAGAAGCAGAGGAGAGGAAGGCACACGGACACAGACCGGGGGAGGGCAAGGAGGGAAGGCTGCCACCTGCACATCAAGGAGACAGACCCCGGAAGAAACTAGCCCTGCCAACACCTTGATCTTGGACTTCCAGCTTCCAGGACTGTGAGGAAATACATGTCTGTGGTTTAAGCCACCCAGTCTATGGTGCTTTGCTGTGGCAGCCATGGCAAACTAATGCATTCACTCACTCCTTTACCTCATCAAACAATCGTTTACAACAGCTCTCCTCTGCTGGGCACCTCTCAACGCTCTGGGCAGATGTCATCCTGCTCTACAGAGCCAACCTTCCAGGGGTCGGCAACACGTCATAAAAGGAAACAAGCAAACAAGACAAAACATGATGAGACAATCATGTAAGGTTAGACGCTACGAGGGAAAGAAAACAGGAGACTGTGCTAAGCAGGGATGGGGCCACTTGGGACTGGGAGGGCAGGAAGGCAGCAAGAAGACATTTTAACCCCAGAGCAGAGGGACAGGAGAGAGGCCTCGAGGTGACCCCGGGAAGAGGATGCAGGGAGCGAGAGCTAAGGACCAGGGAAGGTGCTGAGCCACTGAGTGTTAGGTCAGTGTCAAGCACCATGTGCCGGACACTGTCATTGTCATCAGAAGGCTGCGCGATCTCTACCTCCCCCTTCACAGAAGGGGGGACTGAGGCTAACTGGGGGCGAGTCCTTCCCACATACTCCCAAATCCACAGACCTGAACTCACACAGGAATGTATGTCTTGGGGGTAAGCAAAGGCTTTTCAGCAGGCGCAGGACTTCGTGTAAGAGATACCACTTTCAGATCCGAGCTTCATTTTAGTTTTTCCTAAAACTAATCTCCCTGAGAACACGCCTGGCATGAAAGAACTGGCCTCTCCTTTCCCCGTTCCCAGTTGGAAAGCACGTCTTCCCAGGTATGAATCTTTCTGCGAGCCTGACCCAAGCTATAAAACCCTGGAGTAGCCCTAAAGGAAGGACTAGAGGTAGCGCTGTTGAGAGAGTTCCTGGCTCCGATGACTGCGTGAAAATGCTTTCGTGGACCAGGTAGTGCCCGCTGCTTTGCTCTGGAGGAGGAGCTGCTGGATGATTACCTATGACTGTTGTTAATGTAAATGATTATGGAATTTTCAGCATATACTTCGAAAGGATATAAAACAGTTGAGTGACGTTGCTATAACCAAACTGCTTCAATTTCCATCTACTTGTTTATGGGAACAAGGCTTTAGAAATTACATCTATAAAAGTGAAAACAGGAATTAAACGGATGTTGAATCCAACCTCATGGTAGCAGTAACATCCGTGGAAATATGACGCACTGGAAAAAATCAGCTCCATTCATCTCATGAAGAGATGCATTTCTAATAACAACTGACTTCAGGTTTATCAATCACTTAAAATTTAAAAAATATTCATGTGTTTTTAAAATTGAGTTCTAAGAACCATAACAATAATACAGTTCTGAAGAAATTGTTAAATACTTATGTGACTTATGGTCACATGAAATAAATATAACAAATTTCAATGTATATCTAGAATGTTGCTTGAAGAATATGATTGGGTTATTGATAAAAGACTTTTAAGCACAAGTATAGTACATAAATTAATATTCTGTGAGGATGAAAATGGATTTAAGGGGAAAAAAGCAATGTACAATTTCTGGCTATTAAAAACGCTTATGTGTAAAAGCTTAATTTTATACAGTACATAAATATCACTGGATATACTTAAGCTAATAATGTAACCAATTATTTAAATTTTTCAGTATTAAAATAGGCTGAAAGTTAAATCCTTTACAACTGTCTGAATTTAGGGTAATTTTTTAAAATGTCAACTCATCTTCACTGTTACCAGGTCAATGCTTGGGTTCCAATCTCAGTGTACTCTCAGCCTATGTTGAATTCTTCTTAGGACTCGTAATCTTGTTTATATCAGATATAGCCACCCTGAGTCTGAGTTCAGAGTCGCTCTTCGATCATCTATTCCTCTCACAGTCTTAACCTTTCCACTCCAGTACACATTCTTCTTGATGGCTTACATTATAAATTGCAGTGTGACTAGGGCTGCATGTTTGTGTGAGGCGTGGAGCAAAGTATCATTCTGTGGTCAGTAACTCTGCTTCCAGATTCTAGATTAGGGTCCAGATGCTACATCTTTAGAGCTGGCTTTGGGACAGTTTTAGCTTTTAACTTTTATGTGCCTCATTTTTTACATTTTGAAATGGGTATAATCATAGCAGCTGCTTCATTGGGTTGTTGTGAGGACTGAGTAAGTTAATACATGTGAAGAGTATAGAGGTGTGATTAGTCCATGAGGTGATATTGTTATTAATTTTTACAAGGAGCTTGTAGAGTTGCTCATTACTTTATAGACACCTCTGTAACTCAGTATCTGTGCAGGCTGTAAGACTGACTAAAACTTAGTGAATGCATGTTATCACATTTTTTAGAATTGCTAATTGGGCCTTAGATATATTTCCATGAAAAATGCCTTTAATTCCATACAATGTAAGCATTTCCTGTAGTGTTTCAATTTCATTTCAGTACAAAGTTTATCTACCTTATTTTTCAAACTATTGTTTTGTAACCAAAGACATATTGTCTGTAAGAAATGTGAAGCATTTTATGATTGTGAGAGAATGACTTAGGGTTTGTGTATTTACTTTGGAATTAAAAACGTTATCAGATTACTCAGTGTGTGGTCAGCATTGCCTTTTCTTTTGAATAGCTGTTTCTAATCTTGTGGTAAAAAAGAACGGATTAATTTCCTCCCTCGGTGCATACAGGGAGTGAACAGAGGAATCAGTAGTCAGAAGCTCAGATTTAAATATTCTGTTGGGTGTGAATGGCAGCCTTGTGCCCATCTCTAACCTCCTTTACTTTCTCTGTGGCCATCATACTGTGTCCCTTGCTCTTGGCGAGTTTCCCTGCCCTGGTTTTCTTTCTTTTTCTTCCCCAACGTTACAGGCTAACCTGAGGGGTTAGAGATCGAGCCGCATGTTGTATGGGCAGACACACCATGTCACCTGACCCAAATTATTGGTCAGGAGGTCTCGTCATTCATGTGACTTTACAAGGCACAGATATAATGTCTGGAAATTCCAGTGCTTTCAGCCTTGACCACTCACTGTCTGCAGAGCAAAGTCATGTAAAAATCTGTTTTGTTGTTGAAATATTGAAAAGGAGAGTAGTGAGTAGCAATGATGACATTGTACCGGAATGATTTCTATTACTATGCAATATTCCTTTTACTTAGAACACTAGCATATGCTTCATTTGACCATCTCGTGTGAACTGGGAAGGGAAGCAAGACAGATATTAATGTATAAAATCAGGAAATTATTTGCTTGGGATCTTTATAGCTGGTTTGTGGTGGACACGGCCTTGAAAGCAAAGTGCTCCTCAGTTTAGACGGCATTCTACTTATGCAGGGGCCATCAGCATCACCAATCCAACGTGGGCGTTTGAGGGCTTGTTAGAGCCCATTCCTGGTTCACTCAGAAAGTGCTGCTGAGCCCCGTGGCCAGGTGCTATAGCTGACACATGCTGACGGTCTGGGTGCTTTTTTTTTTTTTTTTTAATCCTTCCACTTTACCCTCTCAAATAGCTGGGACCACAGGCACGCATCACCATGCCTGGCTAATTTCTGTATTTTTTTTTTTTTGTAAAGATGGGATCTCGCCATGTTGCCCAGGATGGTCTCTAAATCCTGGGCTCAGGCAATCCTTCTGCCTTGGCCTCACCAAGTGCTGGGATTAGAGGAGTGAGCCACCATAAAATCAACTTAATTTTAAGAAGCGAGGTTAGGCTCCGGAGTTTTACCGAAAGTTATTCTAGTGCCAACTAATAAATACTTTCATTTCGAAGCAAAGCCGGGATGATCCTTTATGTCTTTCCTTCTGAAAGGTATTTAAATTCTCCGTTACTTCTTCCTAAGCAAACCAGATCTACTTGTTATAAGGCTATTTCTGTTGGATAAATTGATACAAGTCATTTTACTTCTTTTTAACGTGTGAGGCCCTTTAATTTATGTCATTTCCTTTAATATGTGCAGGCACCATGTCCAACATATTATCAAAAGACTTTGGCTACAGAATTTCTTCTTCTTGTTAGCGTGACTTTCTGAAAGCTCAATATTTGGTACAGCATTATAAACATTTACTGGTTAACAAGACCTATTATTCCACATTTCCTCTAATTATGAAAGTTCTTTTAGTTGTCACATTTTATATATTTGATATGAATTTACATAGTAAGTGGTGGAATATTTCATATTATTTTCTTATATTCCTAGTTATTAAATGTTAAATTATCCTACTTTTAATATTAAGTAAAATACTATTATTTAAATATTGTTAATTTAAAATTTCTATTTAAAAGGGTATTAATTTAAATAGTATTTTCTTAAATTAGTTTCCAATTAACTCAAATAATAAACATAGGCGTTTCAATTATAAAAGATTCAAGCAATCCATATAAAGTTATATGAAGACCTTCTTCAGTCCTTTCATCTTTTTAATCTGCTCATTTTCCCAGAAGTGCCAGGATTAATAGTTACTTGTGTTCCTTTTGAGCCTTCTCCTGATGCGTAACGGAGGGTCCGTGTTACGTGTATCACACGTGCACACATTAACACGCCAATTTCTAAGGACCCCTCAACTTATCTTTTTGGTGTAAAATATGGACTAAATCAGGATTCTCTCGCTATTTTTTTGTTTTGTTTTGTTTGTTTTTTGAGATGGAGTCTCGCTGTGTCACCAGGCCGGAGTGCAGTGGCGCAATCTTGGCTCACTGCAACCTCCACCTCCTGGGTTCAAGCGATCCTTCTGCCTCAGCCTCCCCAGTAGCTGGGACTACAGGCACCCACCACCATGCCCAGCTAACTTTTTCTATTTTTAGTAGAGACAGGGTTTCAGCATGTTGGCCAGGATGGTCTCGATCTCTTGACCTCGTGATCCACCTGCCTCAGTCTCCCAAAGTGCTGGGATTACAGGCGTGAGCCACTGCACCTGGCCTCTCTCACTATTTTTTATTTATCTTTCTTGACACTTAGTGACCCTTATAAATATGGAGACTTGAGTTGTTTTTCAGCTTTTAGAAATCGATTTCTATCATTACTGTAATTATTTCCACTTTCCATTGGCACTTCTCCCATGGGCATTTCTAAGATTTTGGAATGTTCTTTGTGCTTCTAACTCGCAAACACTTTCCATATTTGAATCTTTTGGCCAGTTTACTGGGAGAATCTTTTAAAAAACATATTTCAACTAATTCGTTTTTCAATTGAGTGCATTTTACTTTCTAGATCACCCATGAATTTTTTGACAATTATATTTTAAAAATTCTGAGATCACCAGGTATTTCTTTGTAAGGTATATGTCATCTTCTCTAATATCCTTGTCATAATTAGTTATACTCATTATATTTATTAATTAGGTTGCTGTTAGTGCTTCTTTCCGTTGAGTTTGGTGTATTTTATTCCTGGCACAGGGTTTGCCAAAATGCTTGTGGATTTGTCTTTTCCTTTGAAATCCTTGTCCATTTGGCCCTTCTGTTTTAGGAGTCAGTCATGGGTAGCAACTGCCGGTGAGGTGCTATTTGAGGGCTCTTAGGATGGATGAGTTCTTTCTCCCATGCTGGCAGCTCCCTGGTCATGCTCCTCATTCTCTTGCTCAGGAAATCTCATGTCCTCCCTTCTCAGTGGCAAATGCTCTTCCTGACCGTTGCTCTGTAAAGGGGAAGCAGATGTAGGGGCCAGTGGGGTCCAGGTGCTTCTGTTGTCCTTACCGTATTAACTACCCCAACAACTATCCCACAGCAGTTTTTATCTGTGGAGCCTTAACTCGGAGCTCCTCGGAATCCATGTCTAGTCAATGGCATTTTCCCGTCCTTGGCTTTCAGATTTCTTCTAGGCTGTTTTTCCCCCATATTCTTTCTTTGTTGGCTTAATACGCCTTCTTTCTTTTAGGAATTCTGCAGGCCTCCTGCTATGGATTGACTATTTCTGTCCCTCCATTATTCTTCTATGGGCCCCCAGTCCCTGTTGCGATGGCATCTGGAGACAGGGCCTTTGGGTGCGGATGTTATGAGGGCAGAGACTTCACGGTGGGATTAGTGTTCTTGTGAGAGAGCATGAGAGCTGGCTTCCTCTCCGCTGCCCCGCCACGTGGCACACAATGAGGAGACAGCACGTCTCACCCAGGATGCAGCCTTCACCAGGCACCGCATCTGCCAGCAATTTGGTCCTCTCAGCCTACAGAGCTTTGAGAAATAAATGCGTGTTGTTTAAGCCACCCAGTCTATGGTATTTTTTATTATAGCAGCCCAAACTGATTTAAAGACCTTCTTACATTCTTTCTTTCTTGTTTTTTTCCCCTTTAAAAAAAATTCTATTATTTCATGAGAGGTAGGATAGAAGTGAGTTGCTCACTCTGATTTGTTGGCTGGTTTGTTTCTCTCCTGAATTTTCAGCAGTAAACACAGGGCACAGCACAGGGCTATGTACTGATCTTAGTAAACTGGCTCACAGCAAAGTGGGGTGGAGACAAAGGTTGTCGCATCTTCTCAAGTTCCCAGGTCTGTGTGTTCTCTCCCACTCTGGAAGATTCAAGAATCCTGAAAATCATTTATGCCCAATTCTAGAAGGTGAAGTAGTTCTTTCCTGGGGGAGTCTACAGTTTTAAAAGAATCTAAGTCATGTGTTAAAGCATTGCACGTACTTACAAGCAATCCAGAAAAATTACAGGCAAAGATAAAGGGCCAGGAGTTCATGTGCACTGCTGCTGTTGTGTGGGTTTGTGTTAAAGGTGAAGGGAAGGGAGGTCACACACACTGCTGCTGTTGTCTGGGTTTGTGTTAAAGGTAAAGGCCTGGGAGGTCATGCACACTGCT